>NC_041393.1:600343968-600414428 GCF_002162155.2 Triticum dicoccoides
ATGATATACGCTACCCATATCCCCAAGAGGGAGCACAAGCGCGCGCTCGACGTCTACGCGATGGAGCCAGTCACCCCAAAGTTCAATCCATGGTCGTCCTGCCCGATCACCTTTGATCGTAGGGACCATCCAACCAGTATCCGTCATGGCGGTTCAGCCGCACTGGTGCTCGACCCAATCATTGATGGATTCCACCTTACGCGAGTCCTCATGGATGGTGGCAGCTGCCTGAACCTGCTCTATCAGGATACAGTGCACAAAATGGGTATTGATCCCTCAAGGATCAAGCCCACCAAAACCACCTTTAAAGGTGTCATAGCAGGTGTAGAGGCCTGCTGTACGGGCTCAATCACACTGTAAGTGGTCTTCAGATCCCCGGAAAAATTTCAAAGCGAAGAATTGATCTTCGATATCGCCCCCTTGCGCAGTGGCTATCACGCACTACTCGGATGAATCGCATTCGCTCGATTCAATGTGGTGCCGCACTATGCTTATCTCAAGCTCAAAATGCCCGAACCACGCATGGAAACACGAAACGCTCCCTCCATACCGAGGAGCACACCGCGGCCCTTGGAGCAGAAGTACAGAGCAGCCTTTTTAGGCAGAATCTTAATTTGGCTGCCAAGCTCCCGGACACTGTCAAACGAGTACGAACTACCCTGCAGCAGGACAGTCCAGCTCGTCAAGAGCTTGACTAGCAATCCAGCCTCCGTCCCAGTCCCGACCAAGCAGCGGCATTCGTACCGCGCGTACATAACTACGCACTTAAAATACCATGGGCATAGACGGAGGCACAGCTAGATCGTGGTCCATAGTACGACTCAACTGCTCCTGGACCCGCATACTTTTTCTTTTTCTTTTCAGGTCTCTTTTCTTTACCAGGTCCTTCCTGGTGACCTGATCGATGGACCTATAGAGGGACGGATACACCAAGACGGCAAGAAGCATCGACGTACGGGGGAATTTCCAGGTGGTTTCTTTAAACGATCGCTATACCTGTTTTTGAAGACCCGCACACAACTCTCCCTTGGTTGTGGCATGTTAAATAGCCCTATTGCTTATCGCACTACTTGTACAAAATACGCTTTGACGTATTAATCAAACTAAAATGAAAAAATAGTTTGCGGCCCAATTTTTGCAGCATTAGCTCATTATTTCATTTTTTCTTTTTCTTGATATTTTTATCAAATTGCACCTGTACACTCTGGTACGCCTTAATTCGCCAGGGGCTTCATTATGCTCCATAATACGGCAAAAAAGTCCGAACACCTTTTTACAGTGTAGTTCGGCACCTCGAACTTATAGCATTATATGCATCGGCTCTGAATCATGTCCTTGGTCAATAGTTGGGTTGCCCGGCTCCTGTGCTTGCTACCTTACGTTTCGCTATATCGGCTAGCGTAGTAAAGGGAGAACTACTGCGATTGTGTCCTAGTTCATCCAGATGAGCACCTCAGTAGAGAAAGCCGAAAACTGACTGTCATGATGCGGCGTGAGCCAGTCAGATGTTCGAGTGGTTTTCAAATCTTTAGTGATTTTGTCCGCGTTATGCGATTAATCGGTTTTTATCCTATCAGGTGTTTACAACATCCCAAGTTCGGACTTACGAACACTAGGGACTGCGCCTAAACTTCCATTGTCGAACTCCTATGGCTAAGTGAGGGTGATAAAGCCACATAGTCCGATTGCCTTGTTCGTTGCGCTAAACACCTCCTTTAAGGACCAAACTTTGGAGTAAAGAGTGTTTAGATTTATCCCGAACACCCCCGTACTACCTACACGGGGGCGGAAGCCAACGACTGGCCAACTCTCAGATTAAACAATACGGCCGCACAGGAGGTAAAGTTTTAAATAACAAGCATTATATTACATAACGATCTTGTTTCATAGTACAGGATAGGATCATGAATGTATTCATTTGAAGATGACATCCTTAGCACATTGCTTCGCCACACGGCGGGATCTGTCCAGGACACTTTCAAAATACAGCTCGGGTGTGCGGTGCTCCTTGCCCGCGGGCGGTCCCTCGGTCGCAACCTTCACGGCGTCCATCTTCACCCAATGCATCTTGACTCGGGCGAAGGCCATGGGCACGCCTTCAATGCAGACTGACCGCTTGATGGCATCCAGCCGAGGGCAGGCATTAACCAGCTGCTTCACGAGCATGAAGTAGCTGCTGGGGATGGCCTCGGCAGGCCATAGCCGGATTATTAAATCCTTCATGGCTACCGCCTTGTGCAGTTCGACCAGCTGTTTTAGCTAATTTCTCAATGGCACCTAATATTCTGGCGCAAGGTATTGCGACCGAAATAGCTTCTCCGTAGAGCTCCCCTCTTCGGCTCGGAAGAATTCCGCAGCGTCTGAAATCCTATGCGGCAGATCCGCAAACGCCCCTGGAGAACTCTAAATCCGGGTCAGTAATAGGAACCTTTTCTTCACATATTTGCTCTACACAATAAAGGCCTTACCTGCCGCAATTCTGGCCTCATGGACTCCTGGAGGGCGCCTTGGGCTTCAACCTGGGCATCGTGCGCGTTTTGGCGGGCCTTGGTGAGTTCGGATTCTTGATCCGTAAGGTTGTGCTCCAAGGACTCGCACTTCTTGACAGCATCCTGGAGCTGCTGCTGGACCTCACTAACCCTGGCTTCGTGCTTTTCATGGGCGGCCTTTTCCTTCGCCGTTTTCTCCTCGGCCTCGGCTAGTGCTTTCTTGAGGGTCTCCACCTCGGCCGCCGCTCCTAGCAAATAAAATGGCACTTTAGTCAGCACAAATCATTCATCCTTCCTGAACATATACAAGGTTAGTGCATACCTTGATTATCTTCTAGCTACTTTTTCATGCGGCCGAGCTCCTCCTCGGTCCGCTCCAGACTCTACTTCAGTCCAGAGACTTCAGCAGTCTAAGAGGTCGTAGCCAGTAGCGACGCCTGTTTGTTCACATAGACATGTTAGGTTAGTCTCCTGCGAAAATTATTTGATCCTCTATTCGGCTTTTCATTCCGAACACCAGACAAAGTATCAGGGGCTACTGTCTATACTGTGACACTCTTTTTATAATTACGTTGCTTACCTCTAAGTGTCAGAAGGCTTGTGTAGGCTTCGGTCAGTCCGCTCTTCGCGGACTGAATCCTCTCAATCCCCGTAACCATAAGGGTACGGTGTTCCTCAACAATGGAAGCGCCTCGCAGCGCTTCCAACAAATTATCCAGTGCCTTTGGATGGACAGAGGTCATTGGTGGAATAGGCACACCTCCTTCTTTTGAAAGAGGCGGATGGCTTGATTCTGGAGCCATATGGGTCTCCGGAACTGTATTCGGCTGGGGGCCGAATTGGATATGGCCCCCATCGTCAGTATCCATGGGGGTCTGCCCCCCCATGTGTCCGGCAGCTGAGGCTTCACCCTCTGGCGCCTCCCTGACAGCCTCGTGAATCTCTCCCGGACCTGGGATCCTTCGAGACGACACCTCGGCGCCGTTCATGTCCTTGGGAGAGGAGGCCGCTGGAAGGGTCCAGCTGTCCATCGCCTCCGGGTCCAGCAAATCCTCCGAAGATAAGGACCGCTCGAGGTTGGACCGAGCCGAACTACAAATACATGATTCAACACGTCAAAACAATGAAGTAGAAGGGCCGGATATATGAATGTGTCCGGATACTTACGATTGGGCCAGGGGCTTGGCCCCGGGGCGCAACTCCGAGCTGTTGTATGTGGCAGCAGTGGAGCTCTCCGGAAGGGAAGCTTTCCCCTTCTTGGACGCCTCGGCCTCCAGACATGTGGAGGCTGGCCTCTTCTTTCTCCCTCCTTTAGGGGGGGGGGACAGCTTTCTTCTTCCTCCTCCTCTTCCTCGTCATCCTCAGTCACGGAGGAATGAGTCTCGGCGTCTTCGGACGCCGCGTCCGAATTTCCGTTGCGACGGAGACCACCTCTCGTCCCCATGGCCTTCTTCTCCGGTGCCTGATAAGGCGCCAGAACCAGCATCTTCGTCAGAAGTAGGATTTCTGGGTCCTTGGGCAGCGGAGCCAGATAGTTAATCTGCTCCGCCTTCTCTGTCTAGGCCTGAAAGAATCAATAGGGGGGCTTAAATGCCTTCCTCGAGTATGCAAGTAAAGGGTCACTACAAAAAAATAAACTTCCGTGATGATACGTATTTGTCACAGTAGGTCACGTTTTCTGTCATGCATGTACATCCATGACGATTTTATGATAGAATCAAGATAGTCATACCTGCGTTGTCATAGAAGTGTGCCATGACATTACCAAAATTATCATCACAGAAGTGTCCACTTCCATGACGATAAATCACGCGTTACAGAAGTGCTTTCGTCAAGGGTGACCGACACGTGTCATCCACCATAACGGAACACCGTTAAGCTATCGGGTCAGGTTTTGGATCCGATAACAGCCCCAACCAATGGGGATTTTCCACGTGTAAAATCATCATTGGCTGGAGGAAACACGTGTCAGCTCATCGTTGGGACATATGTCATCCACTCATTGGATAGAAGGCGCCTATGATACATCGACACGTGGCACGGCCCAATAGAGGCCCATTCCTGTGAAAAGGCCGGCCCGTTTGACTTGGTCAAAAGGTGCCGAGCCGGGCCATGGAAAGCTTGTTAACGTCATGTTCGCATATAGCCCATTTACAGCCCGCTAACCCAAGGCCCGTTATGCCCTATCCGAATTAGGCCTAGTAGTGTCATCTGGGCCATCCAATATGATTCCAGCCTGTTTTCACTTCTGGCCCATGTATGGCCCATGACGTCTTTCGGCCCATATGAGGCCCTATGTATCTCTTGGCCTATTAACGGCCCATGGTGAAGCTGGCCTGTAATGAACAGTGTATCACTTTACACCCATTAACGGCCCATGGTGAAACTGGCCCGTAATGAATAGTGTATCACTTTATACCCATTAACGGCTCGTTATTCCGTTGGGCCGTTTCCAGCCCATGTTATCTTTTGGCCTTCTCAGAGCCCATTTATTCTTGGGCTCATTTCCAGCATTCGTTTACTTAAGGCCCGTTACCGTCATTTTCTGCTTGTGGGCCAAATTCTGCCTATGGTTACAGTCGGCCCGTTTGTGGTCCGTTAATACGTTGGGCCGTTTTCGTAGCGTCATCAAATATGGCCTATTAACGATGGCCCATTATGGTCGGCCCATGAATGGACGATTCCAACTCTAGCCCGTTTACGGCCATAATGCGGCCTGTTATTGGCCCATGTTTGGCCAATCGATCATACGGCCCATATAAGGCCCATTGATGATACGGCCCGTAGAAGGCCCATTGTTTCTACGACCTGTAGGAGGCCTAGTGTCACTAATAAATATTAGCCCATGGTTATTGTGGCCTAGTTTTAAAAAATAGGTTATTGCAGCCACTAGCAAACCACGGAAAAAGAACTGCACTGACTACAAGCAAACAAATAAACAAGGCAACAAGGAAATAAATAAGCAAGCAACTTATGCTAGGCTATCACGGCTATTACACATATTACATCCACTAGGCATCAAAGTTCGCCACCAGTGCAAATATAGGGAACAAAGCAGCATATAAACGCCGCAGCAAAACAAGTCCAGAGCTGAAACCACTTCAGAAGAGTTCAAGAAACAATATCTTGGGTACCCATAATGCTGGCAAGATGCTTAGCAAGCTTATTAACTTTCTCTTGTTTGGCGCTTAAATCCTCCAGCGCTTGCTGTTGCACAAGAAAGTACGCATCTGAATTCTGCAGGGACTTCCTCAGCTCTTTGGCTTCTTGCCGCAGCACAGCTGACTGATGCCTTTTAGCTTGTAGCTTAGACTGAAGAAGCCGAAGTGATTCAGGCAGCGAGTTCGAAGAGCTTGTGCCAGTGGTACTGGCTAGTAACTCGAACACTACATCAACACAGGACTGTCGAGTTTTCTAACTGTCTACAAGATCGTTTTTATCACCTTTCTTGGAGACCAACAGGGTTGTCTCACTATCTTGAACCTTATCTGCATTACTTTCTCTACCATTGCATAGTGGGGGTGCTCTTCTCCAATATTCTGTTTGCATACTACAAGAGAAACAAGCAGACACATCACAGGTTTAGCTTGTAGTATACGAAACTCATTTTGGTAAACCGGTTCAGTAGTAAGGTGGACAGGATAACAGCATGAAACAAACATATATCTATGTACTGGTCAGTGTATTGTCCATATCATTCTAGTTTATGTTCCCTAATCAAGATAGAGACCCAGTTCAACTCATATATTTTTAAGACACAGCAGCATAGACAGAATATAAGTGTGAGAAACTACACAGCATTGGCAGCACTTGTAATGTGCATCACATGAGAACATAATTGTTTATACAACTTAAACTGAAATCAACATAGAGCAAGAAGTTAGAACAGCAATCCAGTTAAAGAAATAGGTTTAAAACATACCTGTTGCGCCATTGGAGTTTCAATTGGATCTTTCAAATTTGAAAGTAGTTGGTATGAGAAAATACAGTGATGCAACAGCAAAGGAGTATGGACCATAGCTACAGAATCTGACCTGAGAACAGTTGCTCTTCTGCTTTAAACATGGAGTTTGGGTTAGCTGTGGTGGTCTTCGTGCTTTGGGCACTGCAGTAGCTTTACAAACTGCTCGTGTGGGGGTACTCTATGGTGGACATGGTGCTTTGTCAACTAGAAGTGGGTTACTATCCGCTGGGTTTGCGGTTAGATGGGTTGTAGCTTGTTCTCTGCCCAACAGTGTAAGTGTGCAATCTGGAAGAGTCTCGATTATGTGTGGTGGGGCTAGTTTGTGGGCCAGTACAACCATGGTTTTATCTGCATCGACGGGTAGCACTATCTTTTGTGAAGAATGGGTTTTTGCTCCCTTAGATACTGCCATCACTCCCTCCAATTCAAATGGCTGATAAACAAGAAAAGAAATTGAACATATAGACATTGTATGATAGACAAATGTGGTAATTCACATATATGTTGTCTAACCAAACAGGACAACATGACATAATTTTACATATATGATGCCTAACTAAACAGGATAGCATGACACAGTTACAGATATATGATGGATAACTTAACAGGACATAATGGCATAATTCAACATATGATGAGTACCTAAACATGATGACATGACAAAACTATATGATGTCTTTCTAAAATAGGTTGGGATGAAATAATTCACATATATGTTGTCTAAGTATACAGGATGGCATGATATAATTGACATAATTGATTCATATACTAAGAAGCTGGCACTCGCATGTATGATCTCTAAACTAAGCAGATAGAATTCAATATTGTGCATATGATGTCTAAACTAAGCAATGCAAGACACCATATGCATCATATGAGAAATATAAACATTGCAACTTAGAGCATACACCTCAGGTGGGATATAGGACTGGTCATCTGTCTCTGAATCTTCCTCTGAGGAGCTCCCTGTAACCATCGAGATATATGCTTCAACAGGTACCATTGCCTGCTTTGAAGACCTTGTTTTCACTCTTGATTTTTTCATAACCGGCTCAAATGGCTGATACACATGAAGAGTAGTTCAATATACACAAATTGTCGACAAATGGAATACATAATGAAAAAAAAGATGGCATGAGAGAATTCACATATATGATGCCTGGGTCCATGGTGGTTCATAATTCACATATATGATAACTGGCTGAAAAACATGGCATTGCATAATTCACATATCTGATATAGAAAGCAAACAGGAGTCATTCACACAAAGCATGTCTAATCTAAGCAGATGGCATGGCAATGCAAGACACCATATGCATGATATGAGCAATATAACCCAGCCAAGTTAGAGCATGCACCTCGGGGGTGGGGGGAATATGACTGGTCATCTGTCTCTGAATCCTCCTCTGAGGAGCTATCTGTAACCAGCAAGAAATCTGCATCGACAGGTAGCACTGACTGCTCAGAAGACCTTGTTTTCACTCCAGATTTTCCCATGACCGACTCAAATGGCTGATGCACAGGAAGAGTAGATGAATGTATAAACATTGTTGAAAAATGGAATACATTATGGAAAAAAATATGGCACGATACAATTCACATATACGATGACTGGCTAAACAGGATGGCATTGCATGATTCACGTATATGATGCCTGGCTAAAGAAGATGGCATTGCATAATTCCCACATACTCCCTCTGTTCCTAAATATTTGTCTTTTTAGAGATTTCAAATGGACTACCACATACGGATGTATATAGACATATTTTAGAGTGTAGATTCACTCATTTGGTTCCGTATGTAGTCACTTGTTGAAATCTCTAGAAAGACAAATATTTAGGAATGGTGGGAGTATGATATAGAAACCAAACAGGTGGCATTCACACAAAGCAAATCTAAACTAAGCTGATGACATATAAGATGTATAATGTAAGCAATGCAAGGCGCCATATGCATGATATGACCAACATCAACATTACATGTTAGTGCAAACACCTCAGGTGGTAAACAGGCGTGGTCGGCTCCTTCTGAATCTCCATCTGAACAGTTATCTTCCTCTGGAATACAATCTGGAAATGCAGGAGGGGGGGCACTTCGCCCACCATGGACCGGCGTCTGCATGACATTATATTCCCACGCAACGGTCTTCTCTTTTTCTCTACATGTTCAGTACGATTGTGTACAATATCTGACATGCATAATAATAAAATAGTTAGATTTTGTAAGGCCTAAGGGGTGCATGCAAAAACCAAGACTGAGGGTAGCAAACGGGTGGATGGATCCAAAACTAATGACAGCAGGTAGATTATAGCTTTAGTTTAAAAAGATAGACAATGGATCATCTACTGTTTGTTGCCCACCCAACATGAACCACATAGAAGACCCCAGATGAACCAAATAGTAGACAGATACTATTCATTGCTGGCTCGATATGAGACCCATGGGCAATTCAAAACTGAAGATTGAACGATAAAGTAGCAGGTAATAATAACCGATGTATAACGTAAGCAAACACGAAAGACTGCGACCTCTCTTCCGGACAGTGTAGTCCTCAGGTTCATCTCCTCAGTCGATGATGGTAATGCAGTTGGCATGGCTGCCGGCAACGGGGAAGATGATCTGAGGCGGCGAAACAAAGTCTGCAGGGGGATCTCTGCTGCAGTGAATGCTTCTGTCGATGGTGCACCTCACGTGGGGTGGATGACGACACGGCAGGAACAGGACATAACACACAGAGTTTTCTTTGACGCCTATCTAAAAATGAAGTAAATCTATAAGGGCTCCTTAGAATTGGAGGATTCTATAAACGCAGGGACAGGAAAAACACAGGAATAGGATAGGAATGCACGTGCAAAACAGAGCATTTGGAAACATAGGATTTCAGTCAACCTGGGTGTTTGGCTCACATGAATTGGAAGAACACAGGAATGGAGAAACAAAGTGATGCGACGAGTGTACAACCTCTTTGGCATAGCCTTGTGGACCTCAGCATCATTGGGTTGGACATGGAGGACGGTGATGATGCTGGTGTGACTGTCGGAGGAAGGGAAGAAGATCCGAGGCCTCTGGAAACGGCGCCGAGGGTACTGCTCCGCTGTGATGGACGGTTCCGTCATTGGAGCAGCTCCGCTAAGGTGTGCGGCGACGAGCCTGAAGCATGACAAGACAGACAACGTTAATCTGAAGTGGGACCCTAATATCATCTGCAATAGATGATGTAAAATACATCACCAAAAAGTGCTAGATGTAAAACGCATCAGCTGCGCCACGGCCACTCCGACAGATGTTGTACGTACTGTTCGCTCTGAACTTAACTGAAGAAAATGAACTTTACAGTCAAAACTGAATTTTACTATCGAAACTGATTGAACTAGTAATAGAGCATTGCAATAGATTTTTAGGGCGTTCGAGCACTAGTAGCAGAGAAGCAATGATCTAAATCAGCAGACGCTCGAGTAGGGAACGCAATAGCAGAGAGCAAGTCATGCAGTAGCACCGCGAGCAAGTGCTAAAGCAGCAACTCCTCTAGCTGCCAGAGGTCGTGCAGCAGCAGCAGCAGGGCAAGCGAGAGCAAGAGCAAAGCAGCAGCACGAATGAAAGCAGGAGCAGTGCAGCAGCGCGACCGACAGCAAGAACAGAGCCGCGGCGCGAGCAAGAGCCGGAGCAGCTGCATCTAGTGCCGTTGTGGAAGTCGCCACCGAGGAAGCAACATCATGGGGGAGAGATGCCATGGATGATGTGGCCGGTGACAGCGCCGTCGATGGAGACACGCCATGTCTGCTCGGTATCGAGCACCGGAAGCCCCATGAGATCGAATAAAAGATAAAATGCAGCGGTGAGTGCAGAACCTCCTTGGCGGCGCCGAGTTGGCCTCGGCTTCATCGGAGGAATTGGTGAGGGTGCTGCGGTTCCGGTGGGGCAGGTCAAGACAGCGCTGTGGGGATTGAGGTGGCGTGATAGACGAGGCAAACATCGGGGCAGCTCCTTGGAGGTGGAGGACGGGGCGGCTGATCCGATGGAACGATGAGATCGACAACGAATCCTCATCTGGTCCGGTGGATGATGGACGGCGAGCTGTTGTGGTGGACAACTTAGTCGGGGAAGAGTCTCCGGCTGGGCGGCGGTCGGGAGGCTGACAGAGGAGCGTGGGGTTTCGCGGGTTTTGGCGGCCTCGGTGTACGAATGTGGGGGCGAAGGGGGAGGGGGAGCCAAGCTTAGGGACGCGCTTGTCCGAAATGTAGGGTAAGTTACCAGCGTACCCCCACCGGTTTTGACACCGTGACGTGGAGCTTCATTTCTAGCTGAGGGGTAGAAGGGGGATTTCGCGTGTCTGGGCTGCGGGAGCGATTTTGGATGAGGAGGGAGTTGTCGCGCGCGTCCAAATTTCGGGATAACAAGGCGCGGCGCGGGTTGAAGAGGCGGGAGTTTCAAAGCAGGTGAGAGAAAAGATACTCGAGCTTGAAAATTTCGGGATAACAAGGTGCAGATTCCTTGTTCGGCGGAACAAACTTAACGTGTAAAAAAACAATTCATACAAGACAGAAGAGAGTCATGTCCCCTTTTACTATATTGCTATAGATGCCATTGAAAAAACTACAAGAAAAATGTAAAAAAAATGGGGGAACAAGATTACCCTGCACAGTACCAAATCGATTCGCACTTCCCTCAACAACACAAAAAACAAATCAATTCCAACCAAAGAAAGAGTAATGTCCCTTTTTATATGATTACAGATGCCATGATCTCGAATTTCAATTTTTGAATCCACGTTGATACGTCTCCATCGTATCTACTTTTCCAAACACTTTTGCCCTTGTTTTGGACTCTAACTTGTATGATTTGAATGGAACTAACCCAGAGTGATGTTGTTTTCAGCAGAATTGCCATGGTGTTGTTTTATGTGCAGAAAATAAAAGTTCTCGGAATGACCTGAAACTCAACGGAACACCATAGAAAAACAATAAAAAATCCTTGCAAAAGATGAAGACCAGGGGGCCCACACCCTGCTCACGAGGGCTGATCTCTCTCGGGAAGGCTGATCTGGAGTCCGTTCGGGGCTCCGGAGAGGGGGATTCGTCGCCATCGTCATCATCAACCATCCTCCATCACCAATTTCATGATGCTCACTGCCGTGCGTGAGTAATTGCATCGTAGGCTTGCTGGACGGTGATGGGTTGGATGAGATTTATCATGTAATCGAGTTAGTTTTGTTAGGGTTTGATCCCTAGTATCCATTATGTTCTGAGATTAATGTTGTTATGACTTTGCTATGCTTAATGCTTGTCACTAGGGCCCGAGTGCCATGATTTCAGATCTGAACCTATTATGTTTTCATGAATATATGTGTGTTCTTGATCCTATATTGCAAGTCTATAGTCACCTACCATGTGTTATGATTCGGCAACCCCGAAGTGACAATAATCGGGACCACTCCCGGTGATGACCATAGTTTGAGGAGTTCATGTATTCACTATGTGCTAATGCTTTGTTCAGGTTCTCTATTAAAAGGAGGCCTTAATATCCCTTAGTTTCCAATAGGACCCCGCTGCCACGGGAGGGTAGGACAAAAGATGTCATGCAAGTTCTTTTCCATAAGCACGTATGACTATATACGGAATACATGCCTACATTACATTGATGAACTGGAGCTAGTTCTGTGTCACCCTATGTTATGACTGTTACATGATGAACCACATCCGGCATAATTATCCATTGCTAATCCGGTGCCTACGAGTTTTCCATATACTGGTTCTCGCTTATTTACTTTTCCGTTGCTACTGTTACAATCACTACAAAATACCAAAAACATTACTTTTGCTGTCTTTACTTTTGTTACCGTTACCACTACTATCATATTACTTTGCTACCAAACACTTTGCTGCAGATACTAAGTTTCCAGGTGTGGTTGAACTGACAACTCCGCTGCTAATACTTGAGAATATTCTTTGGCTCCCCTTGTGTCGAATCAATAAATTTGGGTTGAATACTCTACCCTCGAAAACTCTTGCGATCCCCTATACTTGTGGGTTATCAAGACCTTTTTCTGGCGCCGTTGCCGGGGATCATAGCTCTATTCTTTGAGTCACTTGGGATTTATATCTGTTGGACACTATGAAGAACATGAAAGATGATCGAACTACTATTTTGCCTTCAACTACATGGGGAGGTAAGGGACTGCCATCTAGCCTTGCACTAGATTCTCCTTCTGTTATGAGTAAGTTTGCGACACCTAAACCTGCTACTGCTATGAATTCTGATATGTCGCATGTTATTGATGATGCCACTTCTGCTATGCATGATACTTATGATGAAACTACTTCTATGCTTGATACTACTGTGCCCCTTGGTGAATTTCTTAATGAGCAAATTGCTAGGTCTAGAGAAAGAAAAATTATTGCACCTGAACACGATGATGTTAGTGATGATGAACCTATGCCTGCTATTCCTGAGGGTTATCTTTTTGATGCTGAATCTTATGCAGCTATTCTGGCTTGCCAGGATAGACAGGAACTTAAGAGGTTGCTAGTTAAATGGAGTAAAGAATCTTTTAGAGATAGAATGAAACCCGACCCTGCTTTTGCTACTTCACCTATCTGTGTTCCTGATCAGGATTATTATGATTTTTCTATTGATCCAGATATAATTACTTTGGTTGAATCTGATCCTTTTTATGGCTATGAATCTGAAACTGTTGTGGCACATCTTACTAGGTTAAATGATATAGCTGCCCTGTTTACTAATAATGAGAGATTGCGTTACCTTTATTTACTCAAAATATTTCCGTTCTCATAAAAGGGTGATGCTAATATATGGTATAATTCTCTTGATCCTGGTTGTGTGCAAATTCCCCAGGACATGATTTATTACTTCTCTGCTAAATATTTCCCTGCTCATAAGAAACAAGCTGCTTTGAGGGAAATATACAACTTTGTGCAAATTGAAGAATAGTCTCCCACAAGCTTGGGGGAGGCTTCTCAAGTTACTTAATGCTTTGCCTGATCATCCTCTTAAGAAACCTGAAATATTTGATATCTTTTATAATGGACTAACTGACGCTTCCAAAGATTACATGGATAGTTGTGCTGGTTCTCTTTTCAGGGAAAGAACACCGGATGACGCTGAAATTCTATTGAATAATATGTTGGCAAATGAAAATAATTGGGCACCTCCCGAGCTACCTCCTGAGCCAGCTCCTGAGCCAGTTACTGAGCCTATTCCTAAACCAACTTCGAAGAAGAGAGGTGTTTTATTTCTCAGTCCCGAAGATATGCAAGAGGCAAAGAAATCTATGAAAGAAAAAGGTATTAAAGCTGAAGATGTTAAGAATTTACCTCCTATTGAAGAAATACATGGTCTTAATTTACCGCCTGTTGAAGAAGTATATGATCTCAATTACTTATTTACTGAAGAACCTCCCGATATCCCGACACAGGTAGTAAAGGTAAATTCTCTCTATAGATATGATAAAGCTGAAGTCCCTCCTACTAAAATTGCTAGTTAGTGCTTGGATGAGTTTGATGACTTTATGTTTAAGCAAGATGACTTTAATGCTTATTTTGGTAGACAATTAAAACAGAATACCTTTATGATTAAACGCTTGGGTGATTATATGGCTGATATTAGAGGTGAACTTAAACTTGTTAGCAAACATGCTTCTATGGTTACCACTCAAGTAGAACAAGTACTCAAAGCTCAGAAAGAAGTGCTTGGTGAAATGAATAGTAAGAAAAATGATTATGCTTCTAGAGTGGCTACTAGAACTGGTAGAATGACTCAGGAACCTTTGTATCCTGAAGGCCGACCTAAGAGAATCGAGCAAGATTCTCAGAGAAACAATATTGATGTAGCTAGTTCTTCCAAGAGGAAGAAAAAGAAAAAATATAGGACTTTGCAAACTTCCAGTGAACCTATTGCTGAACCACCTGAGAATCCAAATGATATCTCTGTTTCTGATGCTGAAACACAATCATGTGATGAACATGAACCTAGTGATAATGTTCATGTTGATGCTCAACCTAGTAATGATAATGATGTAGAAGTTGAACCTGCTGTTGATCTTGATAACCCACAATCAAAGAATCAACGTTATGATAAAAGAGACTTCATTGCTAGGAAGCATGGTAAAGAAAGGGAACCATGGGTTCAAAAACCCATGCCTTTTCCTCCGTCCAAGAAAAAGAATGATGAGGATTTTGAGCGCTTTGCTTAAATGATTAGACCTATCTTTTTGCGTATGCGATTAACTGATGTGCTCAAAACAAATCCTTATGCTAAGTATATGAAGGATATCATTACTAATAAAAGAAAAATACCTGAAGCTGAAATTTCCACCTTGCTTGCTAATTATACTTTTAAGGATGGAATACCAAAGAAACATGGAGATCCCGGAGTACCTACTATACCATGCTCCATTAAGAGAAATTATGTTAAAACTGCTTTATGTGATCTTGGAGCCGGTGTCAGTGTTATGCCTCTCTCTTTATATCATAGACTTGACTTGAATAAGTTGACACCTACTGAAATATCTTTGCAAATGGCTGATAAATCAACTGCTATACCTGTCGGTATTTGTGAGTATATGCCCGTTGTGGTTGCAAACGTTACTATTTTAACGGACTTTGTTATTCTTGATATTCCCGAGGATGATAGTATGTCTATTATTCTTGGAAAACCTTTCCTTAATACTGCAGGGGCTGTTATTGATTGCACCAAAGGCAATGTCACTTTTCATGTTAATGGCAATGAGCACACGGTACATTTTCTGAGGAAACAACCTCAAGTTTATAGTATCAACTCTATTGGAAAAATTCCATCGATTATATTTGGAGGTTTTGAATTTCCTCTCCCTACTGTCAAGAAAAAGTATGATATTCTTATTGTTGGGGATTTTCATATCCCCGTTGAGGTAACTTAGTGTTATTCGAAATTTCTCCGGTTCCGTGATTATTCGGAATGAGTTTGTTAACAAGACTTGATCAACCTTGTTAGTGGGTTCATTTTGATGATCACGAGATGGATGAAACTAGAAGCACAACCTTCTGTACCCTCTTTATATTTTCTGTTATTTAGTAGAAATAAAGTAAACTAGTATTTTTCTGTCTGTTTCCTGACTTATCCGTGCAATATAAAAATATCCCAAAAATAAAAGTCCTCAGAATGCCATGCCAATTTAATATGATTTTTTCAGGAATATTTGAGAATTTACTGTGCAGAAATTACCACGGGGGGAGCTGCCACCTGGCCACGAGGGTGGAGGGCGCGCCCTACCCCCCTGGGTGCCACCCTGCCTCATGGGCCCATGGTGGCCCTCCTCCACTTATCCCTGCACCCATCTTCTTCCTCTATCTCACACAAACACGAAAAACCAACTCAAGCACAAGTTCCAGCCCCTGTTGCTGTGATTTTCGATCTCCTTGCTCAAAGCACCTCTCGCAAAACCGCTTGGGGAGATTGTTCCTTGGTATGTGACTCCTCCATTGGTCCAATTAGTTTTTGTTCTAGTGCTTTATTCATTGCAAATTTGTGCTGCATAGGTGACCATGTTCTTGAGCTTGCATGTCAAATTTATATGGTTCCAAGTAGTTCTAATGCTTGATATAAACTCTAGGCACTTGTGGGAGTTGTTGCTATCAATTTTATTGAAGTTGGTTCACTTTTATTTGAAGTTACTAAAAAATTCAGAAATTTTTCAGAGGAAACATATGCTTAGGAGGATGTTCCAAGGTGGTCCTTCAAGGAAGCAAGATCCCAGGCTTGCAATACGTGATGCTGACGAGGAACCCCCAAGAGACGCTCCTGTGAGGCCCTGTGAATGGCCATCGGAAAATTTTATGAATCAAGTGGGAATCAAAGAAGAATTTAGCGCATATTTGAGTAACGCCGGTCTTGAGGACTTTGAAGCTGACAAATGCCCCCAGTATCATGATCTCACAAGTTCATTTGTGAGGAGGTTTGAGATTTCATCTTCGCGTAATTCTCCTTCAGTCATGGTTGACCTTTATGACAAATCTTATACCATGGACTTAGAGGATTTCACCTTTGCTTGCAAACTTCCATCTTGGGGTAGTGTCAGGGATCCCCCTAAATCTGAATATAGAGACTTTCTTGCTAGAATAACTGTGGGGGAATCTAGAGATATAACACAAGCCACTATAGGGAGTGTTCACTTTCCTGCTATACATTATTTTGCTCTCTTCATAGGTAGATGTATAAATGCTAAGGATGAAGGATGCCACATGTGTGCCCTGATCTCAGCATTCTCAGAAGTGATGTGTTAGGAGACCAAACTTATCATATGGGTGCCATTGTAGCTTGTAGGTTGCATCAGAATAGACATAACGGAGATTTATTTGGAGGAATTTATGCAACCCGCTTAGCTAATTTTCTTGAGATAGACATTCACGAGGGTGATATGGAATTACCCCCTTCTTATTTATATTTTGATTCTATGGTTTCCCACCAGTTTGTTGAGAGGACTGAGCCACCTCTCCAGTATCGACTAATCTTTAACAGACGTCGTGTAGTCCATATTGCTCTTCCTGCTCCTGCCTTCTTCGATTCACAGACAAAAGGAAGATATATTATTACCAGAGAGGAGGCAGATGAGTACGAGAGGAGAGCGGAGGCTGCTCGACTCCACGCTACAGCTCAGGCAGCAATAGCCGCTGCAACGTAGTATGACCCAAGCTTCACCTACGGGTATCCGCCAGGCTACCCCTGGCAATAGACCAACTGAGGCCAAAAGCCTAAGCTTGGGGGAGTACGTATTTCCCACCGACATTACATTCATGTTCACACACACACACTCATTGCTAGATGTCGGTGCTCATACTCTTTCACTGTAATATCCATGTTAGTTTAAATTTTCTTTTTCCTGCTTTCTTCTTGTGTGTTTGATAAACTTTAAGAAAAACCAAAAAAATAGTTAGTCTACTTTCCATGCTTGTAGTAGAATTAAAAATAAAACCCAAAAATATTTCCCATTCTTCTTTTACTTGTTGGGAGCTTTCCCGTGTAAATAGTTTTTATTTCTTTTCCTTTTGGGGGGGGGGGGTCGAGAAGACCATATTGAAAATGCTTAATGGCTCTTATATGCATGACTGATTATTTAAACTTAGAGCCCATATTACTTGTCTTCTCTCTTGAGTTGAATGCTTGCAGATTCCAGCTTAGTCCAATGCACGTGCACTCTTACTATTATACACACCGTTTGGTCGTGCAAGTGAAAGGCAATAATGATGATATACGATGGACTTATTGGGATGAGAAAAGCTGGTATGAACTCGACCTCTCTTGTTTTTGTAAATATGATGATTCATCATTCTTGATTTAGCTATTATGAAGTAAACATATTTGCAATGACATTTAGAGATTATATTTGCTTGTGCCATGCTTGATTAGCTATGAGTTATAATGGTTTACCTTGCGTGCCAACATGCTATTAGAATGATTATGATGTGGTATGATGGGATGGTATCCTCCTTTAAATGAATTGAGTGACTCGACTTGGCACATGTTCACGCATGTAGTTGAATCAAATCAACATAGCCTTCATGATATTTATGTTCATGGTGGATTATATCCTACTCATGCTTGTACTCGGTGTGAATTAATTTTAATACATGTTTACGACTATTGTCGCTCTCTCAGTTCGTCGCTTCCCAGTCTTTTGCTAGCCTTCACCTGTACTAAGCGGGAATACTGCTTGTGCATCAAAACTCCTTAAACCCCAAAGTTATTCAATATGAGTCCACTATACCTTCCTATATGTGGTATTTACCTGCCATTCCAAGTAAATTTGTATGTGCCAAACTCTAAACCTTCAAATAAACATTCTGTTTTGCATGCTCGAATAGCTCATATGTCAACTAGAGCTGCCCTTATCTTCCGTGTTAGGCGGGTTATTCTCAAGAGGAGTGGACTTCGCTCCTCATCACGAGAAAATGGCTGGTGTCCGGGATGCCTAGTCCCATGCTTTATGAAAACTAAATCAAAATATCTGCAAACAAAACCCCCCTAGGGACCCGTTGAATGTTGGAGGCACTCGTTGTTTCGAGCAAGCCATGGATTGATGCTTGTGGAGGAAGGGGAGTATAAACTTTATCATTCTGTTTGGGAACCGCCTATAATCTGTTTAGCATGGAAGATATCATCATCTTTTAGTTGTTATGTTGACAATGAAAGTATGCCGCTCAAAATATAATTTATCTCTATTTCAAAACCGAGCTCTCGCACATCTACAAATCACTGCTTCCCTCTGCGAAGGGCCTATCCATTTACTTTTATGTTGAGTCATCATCCTTCTTATTAAAAGCACACGCTGGAGAGCACACTATCGTTTGCATCCATTATTATTGGTTTATATTGGGTATGACTTGACTGGATCTCTTTTACCATGAATTACAATGTTTAGTCAGTCCTTGATCTTTAAAGGTGCTCTGCATTTATGTTCTGCGGTCTCAGAAAGGGCTAGCGAGATACCATTTTGTTATATCATGTTATGATTATTTTGAGAAAGTGTTGTCATCTGAGTTTTATTATTATGGTTTGCTAGCTGATTATGCTATTGATATGAGTAATTGTGAGACCTACGTGTTATTGTGAGTATGGTTAGTTCATAATATTTGCTGAAACTTGAATGTTGGCTTTTCATGTTTACAACAACAAGAGCAAACAGAGTTTGTAAAAGTTTTTATTTTTCTCTTTCAGTGTGTCAACTGAATTGCTTGAGGACAAGCAAGGGTTTAGGCTTGGGGGAGTTGATACGTCTCCGTCGTATCTACTTTTCCAAACACTTTTGCCCTTGTTTTGGACTCTAACTTGTATGATTTGAATGGAACTAACCCGGACTGATGCTGTTTTTAGCACAATTGCCATGGTGTTGTTTTATGTGTAGAAAATAAAAGTTCTCGGAATGACCTGAAACTCCACGGAACACCTTAGTAAAAACAATAAAAAAATCCTCGCAAAAGATGAAGACCAGGGGGGCCACACCCTGCTCACGAGGGTGGGCCCCCTGGGCGTGCCCCCCTACCTCGTGGGCCCCCTGGTGGCCCTTCGACGCCAACTCCATATATTGGCTTTCGGGGAGAAAAAAATCAGAGAGAAGAAATCATCACGTTTTACGATACGGAGCCGCCGCCAAGCCCTAATCTCTCTCAGGAGGGCTGATCTGGAGTCCGTTCGGGGCTCCGGAGAGGGGTATTCGTCACCCTCGTGATCATCAACCATCCTCCATCACCAATTTCATAATGCTCACCGTCGTGCGTGAGTAATTGCATCGTAGGCTTGCTGGACGGTGATGGGTTGGATGAGATTTATCATGTAATCGAGTTAGTTTTGTTAGGGTTTGATCCCTAGTATCCATTATGTTTTGAGATTGATGTTGCTATGACTTTTCTATGCTTAATGCTTGTCACTAGGGCCCGAGTGCCATGATTTCAGATCTGAACCTATTATGTTTTCATGAATATATGTGTCTTCATGATCCTATCTTGCAACTCTATAGTTACCTACTATGTGTTATGATCTGGCAACCCCGAAGTGACAATAATCGGGACCACTCCAGGTAATGACCATAGTTTGAGGAGTTCATGTATTCACTATGTGCTAATGCTTTGTTCCGCTTCTCTATTAAAAGGAGGCCTTAATATCCCTTAGTTTCCAATAGGACCCCGCTGCCACGGGAGGGTAGGACAAAAGATGTCATGCAAGTTCTTTTCCATAAGCACGTATGACTATATACGGAATACATGCCTACATTACATTGATGAACTGGAGCTAGTTCTGTGTCACCCTATGTTATGACTGTTACATGATGAACCACATTCGGCATAATTATCCATCGCTAATCCGGTGCCTACGAGTTTTCCATATACTGGTTCTCGCTTATTTACTTTTCCGTTGCTATTGTTACAATCACTACAAAATACCAAAAACATTACTTTTGTTGTCTTTACTTTTGTTACCATTACCACTACTATCATATTACTTTGCTACTAAACACTTTGCTGCAGATACTAAGTTTCCAGGTGTGGTTGAATTGACAACTCAGTTGCTAATACTTGAGAATATTCTTTGGCTCCCCTTGTGTCGAATCAATAAATTTGGGTTGAATACTCTACCCTCGAAAACTGTTGAGATCCCCTGTACTTGTGGGTTATCACACGTTATGTTGAATTCGAATATATCGTTAGGTGACCTTGCGGTTTATAATTGATGTAGTCGTACATTTTGATCTTCCATCATATATGAACATTTTACTCCACCACGTGAACATATATATTGTCGTCTACCATATGGACTAAATTTGAATCAATTTTGCTTATTTGAATACGATTGCTGTCAAGTTATACAATAATCTAAATATTATCTTGATAACAAAAAACATGCATATAGCAGTAATCATATTTCACTATGAACTACATGTACCATACGCTCTCAAATTCAAATATTTGTATCCATTTTATGTTGAATTCAAATCATAGTACATTATTGGTCTAGGTAGCGAGATGTTCGGGATAATCTAAACCCTGTTTCATATGTATAATTTTTGGCTGAATTGGGACAAGTTTTGGTATAAGCTTCTTGCAAAACCGGAGATTCTCTCAACAAGCCTCGTGGTTCCGAGAGGGAACGTGTCACCTTTGTGTGTGAAATGATATACGCTGCCTCCCCCTGATTTTATTTACAGAGGCAACATAGAACTATATGAGTGCCCTGTTAAATTTAGGAATTATTTCGGGTTCATTTGGCCTTTTTATATATTAATTGAGTTTTTGGACTTTTAATGTGCATAATCTAAATATGAATTGCATGCACATGCTCCGGTGCACCAAAGTGGGTTGAAAAATCACATGTGTGTCCTTGGTTGAATTTCTAGGTCCCATGGAAGAAATGAGAACGCAATTCAAACATCTGGGCGTCATGACTCGGCCGAGAACATCGAGAAACTTAGATTTTAAATTCATGGAAATCCAAAACTCGCCTGGAAATCATGAAACTTGGCATGGTGTCATGTCATGGCACTAACATGTTGAGGTAAAACAATTGGGCCGATTTCGAAGCTCGTGGTTCTAAGAGGGAACGTGCCACCTTTGAGTGTGAAATGATATACGCTGCCCCCCTTCAGTTTCTTAACAAAGGCAACATAGAACTACATTAGTGCCCCGTTAAATTTTGGAATTATTGTGGGTTCGTTTTTCATTTTTTATACACTAATTGAGTTTCTGGTCATTTAATGTGCATAAGTCAAATTTGAACTACAAGCACATGCTCTCGTGCACCAAAGTTGGTTGAAAAATCACATTTGTGTCCTCGGGTGAATTTCTAGGTCCCATGCAAGAAATGAGAATAAAACTAAAACATCTGGGCATCGTGGCTCGGCCGAGAACATTGAGAAACTTGGTTTTAAAATTCTTGTAAATCCAAACACGTCTGAAAATCACGAAAGTTGGCATGGATGTCATGTCATGGTACTACCATGATGTGGTAAATAAATTGCCCGAATATGAACAGATTTTGGTATAAGCTTCTTGCAAACCAAAGCTTCTCTCAAGAAGGCTCGTGGTTCTGAGAGGGAACGTGCCACCTTTGAGTGCAAAACGATATACGATGTCCCCCTTGCGTTTATTTACAAAGGCAACATAGAACTACATGAGTGCCCTGTTAAATTTTGGAATTATTCCGGCTTCGTTTGGCCTTATTTACACATTAATTGAGTTTTTGGTCATTTAATGTGCATAATTCAAATTTGAACTACAAGCACATGCTCCCGTGCACCAAAGTTGGTTGAAAAATCACATTTGTGTCCTCGGGTGAATTTCTAGGTCCCATGCAAAAAATAAGAATAAAATTCAAACATCTGGGCATCGTGGCTCGTTCGAGAACATTGAGAAACTTGGTTTTAAAATCATGAAACTTGGCATGGTGTCATGTCATGGTAGTACCATGCCATGGTAAAAAAAATTGGCCGAATAGGAACAAATTTTGGTATAAGCTTCATGCAAATCGCAGCTTCTCTCAAGAAGGCTCGTGGTTCTGGGGGGAAACGTGTCACCTTTGTGTGCATAATTCAAATTTTAAATACAAGCACATGTTCCAGTGCACCAAAGTTGGTTGAAAAATCACATGTGTGTCCTCGGGTAAATTTCTAGGTTCCATGCAAGAAATGGGAATGAAATTCAAAATTCTAGGCGTCGTGGCTGGGTTGGAAACATTGAGAAACTTAGTTTTTTAATTCCTGTAAATCCAAAACACGCATGAAAATAATGAAACTTGGCTTGGTGCCATGACATGGCACCAACATGCTATGGTAATTTTGCAGTCCGATTTGCGAAGGCGCACACATTAACAATCAACAAAGTCATTTTGGAACAAGTGTTGTAACGTTACAATCGGAAACACAAGTATTATTGAAAAACGTGGGCGTTCTACTTACTAGTACCATTTACGTGCCGCCACGCGTCCCAATTTTTTATTAGCTAGGAGGCGCCGTGCAGGGTAGCTATTTCAGTACGAGAGGCGTGCGATCAGACCCCTGCGCGTGCTTATCGGGAGGAGAGCCCTTTGACCTCCATCTGCCGTCCACCTCTCTCCCAAGGTCTCCATTAATGGCGCCCGAGCCTTTGTTTAATGGCGTGGCTATGTCTAACTCGACTGAGATTTAAGAGAGAGAAAAGAAAATCTGAAAGCACGGATCTTGATGTAAGATCCGAGGGACCTATATAGCAACTACTGCGACTTATAGCAAGACTGATGAATATATAAGGACGATTGATTGTCCTACATAATTAGAAAGATAATTAAAAAAGCCACATGCGGCTATGCTTGAAATACACAAGGGCAAAAGAAGGAAGACAAGGATCTGGCTCGTTGATCTCTACTTTCTTGATGCATTGCTGCAGGCCGCAGGAACTAGTCTCCGCGGCGAGCGGCGATGAGCTCTTTCGTGTCCTCAAGATGCTGCTTGAGAACATCCACGGATTCCTACGCCAGCCTTTGGCGCTCATTGCGGAGCATGTCATTCTCGTCCATAAGTTTCTTGACGATGACGCCGGTCCTCTTCAACAAGGCACTAGTCTCCTCCTGCTGGTCTGCACTTCGGACGATCTTCTCACTCAGCAGGTCGCGCTCGGCCCGGAGCCTCTCATTGCCCTCCCTTAGTTGCCGGATGACGCCGGTAGCCTGTTCAAACGAGGCTTTCATGTCGTCCTGCAACCTCGCCCAGCCGGAGATCTGATCCATCTGGCTATGATCGATCACATGCATGCGCTTGTAACAGCCGTCACCTGCCCGCGAGAAATTTTCCCAGGTTGCCGCGGTGCGGTGGGACATCTCTGCTGCATTCGCGGCATGGCGGGACATCTCTGCTCCTTCTGCAGTGCGGCCGGACCAGTCTGCTGCATCGACGGTGCGGCGGGACCTCCGTGCTGCTTCAGCGGTGCGGCGGGACCTCTGTGCTGCTACTTCCATGCGGCGGGACATGTCGGCTGCTCTCGCAGTGAGGCAGGACATCTCTCGTGCTTCCGCATCCATGCTCGCCTCTCCCTGGTGGCAATCTCTCAACCCAGAACTCACGCTGGCCATGGCAGACGCAAGGGAAGGATGTTGGATGACTTGTTTGTTTTTGTGGATGAGGAGTTGAGGAGGAATGTGCAGTCATCTTGGCATACTAGTATTTATAACCGAGTACTAATACGCTCCTAAGTGGGAAACCATTTAGGTTGTGATCGGTGTGAACAGGTTTGCAATTCAATATAGTGTGGAGTAATTTGGAATGTGACGAGACGCAAGCTCAAAATTTATTGACGGTTCTAGTTTCGAAGTGCGGCACTATTCTCGGATGGAGTAGTTCTTTTTCTACTCCCTCCTTTCCGGTTTTATAGGGCTTATCTCAAAATTTTAATTTGTCCATTTTATAAGGCTCAATTTGGTTGTTCCCCAACACATGTTCAGATTCCAAGGTGCATTAAATCATTGCATGCAAGTATTAAGAGAAAATTTACCAATGCATGTACTTTATGCATGCATGCATTGCAATTAATGCATTGATAAACATAATTTTTTGAGAAAAACAAGAGCATTAATTAGGTGCTTTTGCAAACTATAAAAAATATTCCACCACTCACCATCTTGGTTGGTGAGATTTTTGAATTAAGCCCTATAAACCGGAAAGGAGGGAGTACTGCTGTGTACGTACAATAACTGGCACTGTCGTATACATATCTTACGGTGAATGGGGCGTTCGACAGGAATAGCCGCGTGGCGATCTCTAGGCTAGTCTTTTTTCAGACGCACTAAAGCTATCTCTCGGGACTTCTGGCATGCACCATCGTGCCACCCACAAAAACTTGTACTCCGAGTTTAGTACGTTATACAGGAAGAGAAGAGGTGCACGCACGCACTCGTCCTCTCACACACGCGTCTGTTTTTCTCGAAAAGGAGGATGATAACCCCCGGCCTCTGCATCTGGGAGTCACACACGCATCTGTAGCTACGAATGTAGTGTTCTCAACCATCTGATTGGCTCTATCATGGATGTACCTATATACTAAAACATGTCTAGATACATCTATATTTTGACAAATGGAAGGCATGTATTGTGGAATGGAGGGAGTGCTTGTCATCAAAATGGATAAAAGGGACGTATCTAGAACTAAAATACGTCTACATAGATCTCCTTTTATCCATTTTGATGACAAGTAGTACTTCTTACCCAAAGGAACATTATCTCCAACAGACACAAGATATCCATTTGACTGTTGAAAATTACTGATCTGATGTCGAAGTAATTGCTGCATCACCACCAAAAGCCACCATTTCATAAGCTAAAGTAGACCAAGCTAATCCCTATATTAGCATATTACTAAGATAAATAGAAGGCACTGTAGAAATATTTAGGACGTGAGCTTGTCAATCTGAATGTGGAGGGATACTAGCTTAGCCCCGGCCAGCAGCTTGGGCGGAACTATCAAGAAGGTCAGCTCCTGCACGTCGACGTCGCCGGGATCCTTGCTGCTTGTCACCTCCATTTCCACCTTGACGGCGTCGGCCGTGCCTTTGGGCTCCCCCAGCGGGCCGTTCGCCCACAGCTTGGCCACGTAGTGCGGCAGTGGGGACGCCCCTGCTCTGATGCAGACGACCGACATGATGATAGGCGTGCCGATGTCGAGCACGCCGCCGACCAAGAAAAATGTGCGGCCGTCCTCCTCCGCGAACAGCAAGAGCCGTGGCTCCGACAGTGGCACTTGCAGCTGGAGCACCTTGCCGTACTGGATCCTGTGCACGGGCATGGGATGTGCGGTGCTGATGTTGTGGTAGAGTGCCGGCGGCGGGCCTTCGTAGCCGTAGACGGGCATGTAGCATTTGCAGGGCGCGAGCGGACACACGCTCTGGTGATCGGCGAGCTTGTGGTAAGTGAGTAGAGCCCACAGCCTTTGTGCGGGCACTCCACCCTCACCGACGAAAGGACGGAGTCCACTGCCGTGTTCCGCACGTCGAAGCCACCTCCACGCTCGCACTTCTGGCACTGCCGCTGGTTCCCGGGGTGCTCGACGCGGCAGTCCGCGCAGGCCAGGTGCCCTCCCTTGCACTGCAAAAATCAATCGAACAGCACATCAATCAAGAAACCTGCACCTTGCTCAATCAACCGAACGGACGAGGTGTATTCGAACCTCATACACTGGAGGCGTCAATGGGCGGAGGCACAAGGGGCAGTGGAGCACAGTGAGGTCCATCAAGACCTTAGAGAGCTCCATTGCCAGGTCCTATTCGGTCTGCATGATCTCGCCCTCCTCGTGCACAACCATCTCTCAACTTGGGCCGGGGCATTACAAAGCTTTACCATCACATATTTTATACTACTTCAAGGTGCATTAAATCAACACATGCAAGTATCAAAAGGAGAGTCACAGCATGCATGCATGCGTTGTAATTAATGCATTGGTAAACGCAAATTATTGAAATATATCGAGTGAAGTGCTTTGATGTGTCGTGTCAACTCGTACATCAACGAGAAGTTTGATTATCCTCTCCCTCGCGGACTTAACTGCACCTTTCTTTGGCTGTATGATAGGTTGGCCACACACCTGTCGGGCCCACCTGTCATACACGCAAAGGCAGGAGTGTCCCTCCCTCGCCCATGAGCGTGGTGGCTGGCAAGACTAGGAGAAGCTTTTGCTACACGCTCTCCCTCCCGCACGCGGTGGACATGCAGCAGTTCAATCGGTGTCAGATGGCCAGAAGCATACTGTAGTACTCCTCCAATGCAGTAGTACTCCATCATTATTGTTCGACCTCCCGAAGAGGCGAAGAGCCAAGCTCAACCCGGACGCTCGTGTAGCAGTTTCATGTGTAGAGTAGTCTAGGATAGTGTGTACCATACCTGTAAGATTAAAATTGTTGTGGTCGGCTCCATGCTATGTGGCCGTCTCGAAGTTTTTTTACAAAATTAAAGTCTTCTGGCCCTACCTGTCACTCTGGTGATTGTAGTTTGCACGCTCATCTGGTCAAGGCAGGAATATATATTTTAATTTGTTTTTTTCGAAAAGGGGGGACTCCCCGGCCTCTGCATCAGAACGATGAAAACGGCCACATATATTTTAATTTGTGGTGGGTAAATGTTAGAGGTTGCAGCAAATATATTGTACACCGCGGGTCTTTCAACCAAGTTTAGAGGCAAGCATGTGGGGCCAGTGCAATGATGTGTCGCATCAACTCGTACAACGAGGAGAAGCTTGATTTTACTACACGCCTTCTCCCTTGCCCATGCACGCGGTTGCTCGCAAACGAGGACATGCTTTTGCTTAGTAGTACTTCTACAACAAGCTATCCGTCCCGCTCGCGGTGGACGGACATGCACCAGTGGATTCGACACTGTAGAAGCAGTAGTAGTAGCATCATTGTTCGTCTTCTCGAAGAGGCAAAGAGCCAAGCACAAAGCAAACGTTGCGGTTGTGAACATTGGAGCACGCATATACCCAGGCTCTTGCATGAGGCAAAATTGCTATGTGAGCCCACTATTGTACTAGTACGTACAACTACTTTCTAGTATAGCCCTGTAATCCAGAAAGGAGTATTTGCCCTTCTAGAGATTTCAACAAGTGACTAGACTACACCGAGACGGAGTACATATGGAGCAAAATGAGTGAATCTGCACCGTAAATAAATACATACTAGTTCTATCGTTTTCCTCTCCGAGGGGCACAATATTGAGTATACTGACTAGTCTCTTTTTGACACGCATTTATGTTTTTTTGACACAGTACAAACGCAAGCGCTCATATACACGTGCATACACTCGCCCCTATGAACGCACACACGCATAGCACTATCATCTTGAAATTTATGAAGTCACCATAGGCACCTCATCGTCGATGGGTCCATAGGTGCTTGAATGCCAAGGAGGGAGAGGGTAGCGGTTCCCGAGACATTGAACGGTCAATGATGCATCCTCAATTAGAGCAAGTACAATAAGGTGATGTAGGCAGGCTGTAAGACATTAAATATTATATTCTTGCTTACTTGGAAGAGAGAGAAGAGGAGAGAGAAGAGAAGTGGGCTACTAGTTAACAGCCGGTTGCAGCACGTGCTCCTAGGTACTTTGTGAGAGAGTGGGGTGGGCCATGTATCAACAAAGTAGTACATATTTATATCTAGCTATTGTACTTGTTGGCTATAAGCTTGGCTATATGTGACATGGCAACATCATATAGCCAGCAGCTGGCTATATAATTAACGATGCTCTTACATGCAAAGGGAATTAATTGGAGAAGCAGAGTAGAGCCAGCACGACGTGAAGGCAACCAAGTTTGGACTCTCATATAATAAAGGCGCCCCACCACTCCAATCCATCTAATCCCAAGTCTCTGCGCAACACTGCTCACTCCAATCCAAGACCAAGTGACCAGAAGCCACAAGCACCTATGGAGGCGATGGACGCGAGCGACAGTCGGTTGTGCCAAATCATCCAGGGCGCCGGCCTGCGGCCCCGCACCATGCAGCGTTTCCAAATGGTGCTGGCAACCGCAGGCATCGTAGCCCTCACCGACACTGGCTTCACCTCTCGCATGGACGACATGATGGTCAACTCCATCCGAAAGTTCACCGCTGTCAAGAAGTGCGCGGACGACCTTGCCGTACTGCTCCAGCCCGTGCGCCCAGGATCCTCATTGCCTAGCACCCTCATCGGCCTCCATGGTGACGAACTCGTTCAAGCCCTGGTGGCCCTGCAGGTGCCGGAGGTTGCGACAAAGAATGTGCACCTCGAGGCCACGCTCGCCGCGCAGCGCCTCACCATGCAAGAAACTGTCGACTTGCACATCCACGTCTACGAGGAAATCGTCTACATAGACCACTACAAGGCAAGCGAGGACAGAAAGACGTTGGCATTCTTCCAGCGGCTGGAATCTTTTGACGCCATTGTTCAGAAGCACGTCGACCTGGCCACAAAAGCCGCTGCTACTTAGGCGCCGTTCGGTGGGCCGGCGCCCTGAGTCAAGGAGGTGGACGTCGTCGATGGATGCATCTCTTCTTCTTGCCCCCTGTAACCAGCACTGCATCGCCTCGGGGCCTTAATGTTTTATTAGTATAGTACTCCCTCCGTTCCCAAATATAAGTCTTTCTAAAGATTCCAGCAAGTGACTACTACATACAGAGCAAAATGAGTGAATCTACACTCTAAACTATGTCTACATACATCTGTATGTTGTATTCCATTTGAAATAGTATCTAAAAAGGCTTATATTTATGAACGGAGGGAGTATATGGCATTTTTATTCCAGTCATAACGTTTTCACTGTGAGGTGGGGCCGCAGTTGAGCAAACCCACCCTCCCACCGGGTGTCGGACGAGTTTAGAATTAGAAGATAGAAACAAGGGAGGAGAGCTAGCTGTAGCACGGACGCTGTTGTCAGATGGGACTCGTGTTTATAGAATAGGAGTACTGAGCACTCGTGCCTCTTTTTTTGAGGGAAAAATTAGTCGTATGTCTAGTACCACTAGTTGGGTGCGTGCGACCTATAGCTGTCATCACTTTAGATCTCCTTTTCGAACCACAGCTACGCTTCACAGTACATATTTTTTCACGCATTTATCCTCCTATATGTACTCCTAGGCTATTTCCACGTGCTCCCATTCGCCGGCATGTGGGACATAGAGCATCTGGGTCGTAGTGCATGCACGACTCGGAGCATATGCCGGGGTACTTTACATTTTAGACCTCACGAATTACATGTAAACCCCCCACGGAAGAATAAATAAATGAATGAATTACTACATGAAACCGGATTATTTTCATGGAAACGGGAGCACGTTCATTAAATTTTGGACATAACACATTTATAAAAAATGACCGGACCTAAACCAGTCTAAAGACCTCTTTGATTTTTCCTGCAAAAAAGGGCCTCTTTGATTCGCAGGATACTGAAAACACAGGAATGGGGGAAGTATGATGGCGATGAACCGAGACGAGGAGAGCACTAACTCAGTTAGAGGTTAGAGTTAGATTCTACTCCCTCCGTTCCAAAACAGATGACTCAACTTTGTACTAATTTTAGTACAAAGTTGGGTTATCTATTTTGGAACGGAGGGAGTAACCCAGAACTAACTCTAAACCAAAGAGGTGTATGGATGGCAGGGTTAGATTGACAATAAATGCTCTTTCTCAATCATTTGACTACTTTGGACCCTATTTCCTACCGGCTTTGGTGTGGCCGGCTCTTATGTGGCCTCCTCCCGCTCACAATTGACATAAACAAACCATCTATACAAATCAAGCATGCAAAACATGATAATTTTTACTTTGTCCATACAAATGAGATACCCACTTAAACATACAAGTCGTCAATCAAGCTTCACAAAATAAAAAAACACTTCATGAAACAAAGCATGAGCTAACTCATCGCGGAAGTCATTCACGATAGGGAGGGAGCCCGGAGCCCCTCACGCACCGAGGGAGGAGCTCGCCATCTTCGCTCTAGAGGAAGGCTCTGTAGAGCCCAAGCCCCGGGAACCCCTCCGACGCCGGCCCTTGCGAGTTGAGGTCGACACTAGCATGGGTAGCAGGGCCGCTTGCCGCCGACTGGGAACTTAATCTTTGGGCCTCTAGAAATCATGCAAGCTTGTAACTAAAATACCTAGAAAGGTGAACTGAATCTTTGGGCCTCTAGAAGTAATGCAAGCCTGAAACTGAAATACCTAGAAAGGTGAACTGAATCTTTGGGCCTCTAGAAATAATGCAAGCCTGAAATTGAAATACCTAGAAAGGTGAACTGAATCTTTGGGCCTCTAGAAAGATTTATTACCTCCTCAAGCAGCATCAAACAATTCCATGCGTGCACCACAAATCTATACCAAGTTTGATCAGGATCTACTTTTCCAAATAAGAATTAGCGCTAGAGCAAGCAAGATTAATGATATGGCCGTGAGACAGAGAAGGAACAAACAAACTCACCCCTCTCGCGACCTCCCTGGTAGATGCGCCGCCGCCGTGCATGACAGAGGGAGAAAAACGACTGGTGAAGGGGGAGCAGGGTGACCTTCGAAGGTCGGAGGGAGAGGATGGCAGAGGCCGGAAGGAGAGGGCAGCCGGAGGAGAGAGAGAGCAAGCGGCGCTTGGGTGGGCGGCCCTATGGGGAATAGAGAGGAGTCGTGTAGGAGGGGGGAGCGATCTGGTGTGGGCAGGGGAGATTTTTTTAGTTCTCTTTTAGTGGGCCCGAGGATAACTAACCCAATTAGAACCTCTCCACCGGGCTAGTTTTTTTAGCTGGGTTAGAGCAAACTAGCTCAAACTAACCCCTCTTGTTTCGATAATTTGAGGCTATTTCAACCCAAACTAGCTCTAACTCAGGGATCCAAACAAAGAGGAGTGTTACTGTACATGCTACAGTGTGGACCGTAGCACATTGTTTTTTATGGCCATATCACTACATTGTTTTCTACTGCTGGTTCACTGGGCTGCCGTGGTTCGCACTGCTGGTTCACTGGGCTGCCGTGGTTCGCACTGCTGGTTCACTGGGCTGCCGTGGTTCGCACTCCTCTGACCGGAGTAGTACTCCCTCCATTCCTAAATATAAGTCTTCGTAGATATTTCACTATGGACCACATACGGATGTATATAGATGCATTTTATGTGTAGATTCACTCATTTTTCTCCGTATGTGGTCCATAGTGAAATCTCTCCAAAGACTTATATTTAGGAACGGAGGGAGTAGTATAGTACTAGTATATACCGCATCATTCTTTGCTCCTTCTGTTGGGGAACGTAGTAATTTCAAAAAAAATCCTACGCACACGCAAGATCATGGTGATGGCATAGCAACGAGAGGGGAGAGTGTTCGTCCATGTACACTCGTAGACCGTAAGCGGAAGCGTTAGCACAACGCGGTTGATGTAGTCGTACGTCTTCACGATCCCACCGATCCAAGCACCGAACGTACGGGGCCTCCGAGATCAGCACACATTCAGTTCGATGACGATCTCCGGCCTCCGATCCAGCAAAGCCCCGGAGATGAGTTCCGTCAGCACGACGGCGTGGTGACGATGATGATGTTCCACCGGCGCAGGGCTTCGCCTAAACTCCGCAACGATATGACCGAGGTGGAATATGGTGGAGGGGGGCACCGCACACGGCTAAGGAACGATCCGTAGATCAACTTGTGTGTCTTTGGGGTGCCCCCCCGCCCCCCGCCCCAGTATATAAAGGAGCAAGGGGGGAGGCCGGCCGGCCCTTGGGGCGCGCCAAGGAGGGGGAAGTCCTCCTACTAGTGGGAGTAGGACTTCCCTTTCCTAGTCCAACTAGGAAGGAGGAAGGGGGGAGGAAAGAGGGGGAGAGGGAGAGGGAAAGAGGGGCCGCGCCCCCCTCCCCTAGTCCAATTCGGACTCCCCATGGGAGGGGGAGCGCCACCTCCTGGGCTGCTGCCCTCTCTCTCCCCTCAGTCCCACTAAGGCCCAATACTTCCCCGGGGGGTTCCGGTAACCCCTCCGGCACTCCGGTTTTCTCTGAAATCACCCGGAACACTTCCGGTGTCCGAATATAGTCGTCCAATATATCAATCTTTATGTCTCGACCATTTCGAGACTCCTCGTCATGTCCGTGATCACATCCGGGACTCCGAACAAACTTCGGTACATCAAAACTTATAAACTCATAATAAAATTGTCATTGTAACGTTAAGCGTGCGGACCCTACGGGTTCGAGAACTATGTAGACATGACCTAGAACTATTATCTGTCAATAACCAATAGCGGGACCTGGATGCCCATATTGGTTCCTACATATTCCACGATGATCTTTATCGGTCAAACCGCATAACAACATACGTTGTTCCCTTTGTCATCGGTATGTTACTTGCCCGAGATTCGATCGTCGGTATCCAATACCTAGTTCAATCTCGTTACCGGCAAGTCTCTTTACTCGTTACGTAATGCATCATCCCATGACCAACTCATTGGTTACATTGCTTGCAAGGCTTATAGTGATGTGCATTATCGAGAGGGCCCAGAGATACCTCTCCGACAATCGGAGTGACAAAACCTAATCTCAAATACGCCTACTCAACATGTACCTTCGGAGACACCTGTAGTACTCCTTTATAATCACCCAGTTATGTTGTGACGTTTGGTAGTACCCAAAGTGTTCCTCCGGTAAACGGGAGTTGCATAATTCTCATAGTTACAGGAACATGTACAAGTCATGAAGAAAGCAATAGCAGTATACTAAACGATCAAGTGCTAGGCTAACAGAATGGGTCATGTCAATCACATCATTCTTCTAATGATGTGATCCCATTAATCAAATGACAACACATGTATATGGTTAGGAAACATAACCATCTTTGATTAATGAGCTAGTCAAGTAGAGGCATACTAGTGACTATAGGTTTGTCTATGTATTCACACATGTATCATGTTTCCGGTTAATACAATTCTAGCATGAATAATAAACATTTATCATGATATGAGGAAATAAATAATAACTTTATTATTGCCTCTAGGGCATATTTCCTTCAGTCTCCCACTTGCACTAGATTCAATAATCTAGATTACATAGTAATGATTCTAACACCCATGGAGTCTTGGTGCTGATCATGTTTTGCTCGTGAGAGAGGCTTAGTCAACGGGTCTGCAACATTCAGATCCGTATGTATCTTGCAAATCTCTATGTCTCCCACTTGGACTTGGTCCCGAATGGAATTGAAGCGTCTCTTGATGTGCTTGGTTCTCTTGTGAAATCTGGATTCCTTTGCCAAGGCAATTGCACCAGTATTGTCACAGAAGATCTTCATTGGTCCCGATGCACTAGGTATGACACCTAGATCGGAAATGAACTCCTTCATCCAGACTCCTTCATTTGCTGCTTCCGAAGCAGCTATGTACTCCGCTTCACATGTAGATCCCGCTATGACGCTTTGTTTAGAACTGCACCAACTTACAGCTCCACCGTTTAATAAAAACACGTATCCTGTTTGTGATTTAGAATCGTCTGGATCAGTGTCAAAGCTTGCATCGACGTAACCATTTACGACTAGCTCTTTGTCACCTCCATATACGAGAAACATATCCTTAGTCCTTTTCAGGTATTTCAGGATGTTCTTGACCGCTGTCCAGTGATCCACTCCTGGATTACTTTGGTACCTTCCTGCCAAGCTTATTGCTAAGCACACGTCAGGTCTGGTACACAGCATTGCATACATGATAGATCCTATGGCTGAAGCACAGGGAACATCTTTCATTTTCTCTCTATCTTCTGCAGTGGTCGGGCATTGAGTTTGACTGAACTTCACACCTTGTAGCACAGGCAAGAACCCTTTCTTTGCCTGATCCATTTTGAACTTTTTCAAAATTTTGTCAAGGTATGTGCTTTGTGAAAGTCCTATCAAGCGTCTTGATCTATCTCTATAGATCTTGATGCCCAATATGTAAGCAGCTTCACCGAGGTCTTTCATTGAAAAACTTTTATTCAAGTATCCCTTTATGATATCCAGAAATTCTATGTCATTTCCAATTAATAATATGTCATCTACATATAATATCAGAAATGCTACAGAGCTCCCACTCACTTTCTTGTAAATACAGGCTTCTCCAAAAGTCTGTATAAAACCATATGCTTTGATCACACTATCAAAGCGTTTATTCCAACTCCGAGATGCTTGCACCAGTCCATAAATAGAACGTTGGAGCTTGCACACTTTGTTAGCACCTTTTGGATTAACAAAACCTTCTGGCTGCATCATATACAACTCTTCTTCCAGAAATCCATTCAAGAATGCAGTTTTGACATCCATTTGCCAAATCTCATAATTATGAAATGCAGCAATAGCTAACATGATTCGGACAGATTAAGCATCGCTACGGGTGAGAAAGTCTCATCGTAGTCAACTCCTTGAACTTGTCGAAAACCTTTCGCAACAAGTCGAGCTTTATAGACAGTTACATTACCATCAGCGTCAGTCTTCTTCTTAAAGATACCATTTATTTTCAATGGCTTGCCGATCATCGGGCAAGTCAACCAAAGTCCATACTTTGTTTTCATACATGGATCCCATCTCGGATTTCATGGCCTCTAGCCATTTTGCGGAATCTGGGCTCATCATTGCTTCCTCATAGTTCGTAGGTTCATCATGGTCAAGTAACATGACTTCCAGAATAGGATTACCGTACCACTCTGGTGCGGATCTTACTCTGGTAGACCTACGAGGTTCAGTAGAAACTTGATCTGAAGTTTCATGATCAATATCATTAGCTTCCTCACTAATTGGTGTAGTTGTCACAGGAACTGGTTCTTGTGATGAACTACTTTCCAATAAGGGAGTAGATACAGTTATCTCATCAAGTTCTACTTTCCTCCCACTCACTTCTTTCGAGAGAAACTCCTTCTCTAGAAAGGATCTGATTTTAGCAATGAAAATCTTTCCCTTAGATCGGTGATAGAAGGTGTACCCAATAGTCTCTTTTGGGTATCCTATGAAGACACATTTCTCCGATTTGGGTTCGAGCTTATCTGGTTGAAGTTTCTTCACATAAGCATCGCAGCCCCAAACTTTAAGAAACGACAACTTTGGTTTCTTGCCAAACCACAGTTCATAAGGCGTTGTCTTAATGGATTTTGATGGTGCCCTATTTAACGTGAATGCGGCCGTCTCTAAAGCATAACCCCAAAACGATAGCGGTAAATCAGTAAGAGACATCATAGATCGCACCATATCTAGTAAAGTACGATTACGACGTTCGGACACACCATTTCGTTGTGGTGTTCCAGGTGGCGTGAGTTGCGAAACTATTCCGCATTGTTTCAAGTGCAGACCAAACTCGTAACTCAAATATTCTCCTCCACGATCAGATCGTAGAAACTTTATTTTCTTGTTATGATGATTTTCTACTTCACTCTGAAATTCTTTGAACTTTTCAAATGTTTCAGACTTGTGTTTCATTAAGTAGATATACCCATATCTGCTCAAATCATTTGTGAAGGTGAGAAAATAACAAGACCCACCGCGAGCCTCAACATTCATTGGACCACAAACATCAGTATGTATGATTTCCAATAAATCAGTTGCCCGCTCCATAGTTCCGGAAAACGACATTTTAGTCATCTTGCCCATGAGGTACGGTTCGCAAGTACCAAGTGATTCATAATCAAGTGATTCCAAAAGCCCATCAGTATGGAGTTTCTTCATGCGCTTTACACCGATATGACCTAATTGGCAGTGCCACAAATAAGTTGCACTATCGTTATTAACTCTGCATCTTTTGGTTTCAACACTATGAATATGTGTATCACTACTATCGAGATTCAATAAAAATAGACCACTCTTCAAGGGTGTATGACCATAAAAGATATTACTCATATAAATAGAACAACCATTATTCTCTGATTTAAATGAATAACTGTCTCGCATCAAACAAGATCCAGATATAATGTTCATGCTCAACGTTGGCACCAAATAACAATTATTTAGGTCTAAAACTAATCCCGATGGTAGATGTAGAGGTAGCGTGCCGACCGCGATCACATCGACTTTGGAACCTTTTCCCACGCGCATCGTCACCTCGTCCTTAGCTAATCTTCGCTTAATCCGTAGTCCCTGTTTCGAGTTGCAAATATTAGCAACAGAACCAGTATCAAATACTTAGGTGCTACTACGAGCATTAGTAAGGTACACATCAATAACATCTATATCACATATACCTTTGTTCACTTTGCCATCCTTCCTATCCGCCAAATACTTGGGGCAGTTCCGCTTCCAGTGTCCAGTCTGCTTGCAGTAGAAGCACTCAGTTTCAGGCTTAGGTCCAGACTTGGGTTTCTTCTCTTGAGCAGCAACTTTCTTGCTATTCTTTTTGAAGTTCCCCTTCTTCTTCCCTTTGCCTTTTTTCTTGAAACTGGTGGTTTTGTTAACCATCAACACTTGATGCTCCTTCTTGATTTCTACCTCCGCAGCTTTCAGCATTGCGAAGAGCTCGGGAATAGTCTTGTTCATCCCTTGCATATTATAGTTCATCACGAAGCTCTTGTAGCTTGGTTGTAGTGATTGGAGAATTCTGTCAATGACACTATCATCAGGAAGATTAACTCCCAGTTGAATCAAGTGATTATTATACCCAGACATTCTGAGTATGTGTTCACTGACAGAACTATTCTCCTCCATCTTGCAGCTATAGAACTTATTGGAGACTTCATATCTCTCAATCTGGGCATTTGCTTGAAATATTAACTTCAACTCCTGGAACATCTCATATGCTCCATGACGTTCAAAACGTCGTTGAAGACCCGGTTCTAAGCCGTAAAGCATGGCACACTGAACTATCGAGTAGTCATTAGCTTTGCTCTGCCAGACGTTCTTAACATCGTCAGTTGCATCAGCAGCAGGCCTGGCACCCAGCGGTGCTTCTAGGACGTAACTTTTCTGTGCAGCTATGAGGATAATCCTCAAGTTACGGACCCAGTCCGTGTAATTGCTACCATCATCTTTCAACTTTGCTTTCTCAAGGAACGCATTAAAATTCAACGGAACAACAGCACGAGCCATCTATCTACAAACAAACATAGACAAGCAAAATACTATCAGGTACTAAGTTCATGATAAATTTAAGTTCAATTAATCATATTACTTAAGAACTCCCACTTAGACAGACATCTCTCTAGTCATCTAAGTGATCACGTGATCCAAATCAACTAAACCATGTCCGATCATCACGTGAGATGGAGTAGTTTCAATGGTGAACATCACTATGTTGATCATATCTACTATATGATTCACGCTCGACCTTTCGGTCTCCGTGTTCCGAGGCCATATTTGTATATGCTAGGCTCGTCAAGTATGACCTGAGTATTCCGCGTGTGCAACTGTTTTGCACCCGTTGTATTTGAACGTAGAGCCTATCACACCCGATCATTACGTGGTGTCTCAGCACGAAGAACTTTCGCAATGGTGCATACTCAGGGAGAACACTTCTTGATTATTAAATGAGAGATCATCTTAAAATGCTACCGTCAATCAAAGCAAGATAAGATGCATAAAGGATAAACATCACATGCAATCAATATAAGTGATATGATATGGCCATCATCTTCTTGTGCTTGTGATCTCCATCTCCGAAGCACCGTCATGATCACCATCGTCACCGGCGCGACACCTTGATCTCCATCGTAGCATCGTTGTCGTTACGCCATCTATTGCTTCTACGACTATCGCTACCGCTTAGTGATAAAGTAAAGCAATTACAGGGCGTTTGCATTTCATACAATAAAGCGACAACCATATGGCTCCTGCCAGTTGCCGATAACTTCAGTTACAAAACATGATCATCTCATACAATAAAATATAGCATCACGTCTTGACCATATCACATCACAACATGCCCTGCAAAAACAAGTTAGACGTCCTCTACTTTGTTGTTGCAAATTTTACGTGGCTGCTACGGGCTTAGCAAGAACCGTTCTTACCTACGCATCAAAAAACCACAACGATAGTTCGTCAAGTTGGTGCTGTTTTAACCTAACGGTGAAACCAGTCTCGCGTAAGCGTACGTGTAATGTCGGTCCGGGCCGCTTCATCTCACAATACCGCCGAACCAAAGTATGACATGCTGGTAAGCAGTATGACTTGTATCGCCCACAACTCACTTGTGTTCTACTCGTGCATATAACATCAACGCATAAAACCTAGGATCGGATGCCACTGTTGGGGAACGTAGTAATTGCAAAAAAAATCCTACGCACACGCAAGATCATGGTGATGGCATAGCAACGAGAGGGGAGAGTGTTCGTCCACGTACCCTTGTAGACCGTAAGCGGAAGCGTTAGCACAACGCGGTTGATGTAGTCGTACGTCTTCACGATCCGACCGATCCAAGCACCGAATGTACGGGGCCTCCGAGTTCGGCACACGTTCAGCTCGATGACGATGTCCGGCCTCTGATCCAGCAGAGCTCCGGAGATGAGTTCCATCAGCACGACGGCGTGGTGACAATGAGTGTTCCACCGGCGCAGGGCTTCGCCTAAACTCCGCGATGATATGACCGAGGTGGAATATGGTGGAGGGGGGCACCGCACACGGCTAAGGAACGATACGTAGATCAACTTGTGTGTCTTTGGGGTGCCCCCCCTCCGCCCCAGTATATAAAGGAGCAAGGGGGGAGGCCGGCCGGCCCTTGGGGCCCGCCAAGGAGGGGGAATTCCTCCTCCTAGTGGGAGTAGGACTTCCCTTTCCTAGTCGAACTAGGAAGGAGGAAGGGGGAAGGAAAGAGGGGGAGAGGGAGAGGGAAAGAGGGGCCGCGCCCCCCTCCCCTAGTCCAATTCGGACTCCCCATGGGAGGGGGAGCGCCACCTCCTGGGCTGCTGCCCTCTCTCTCCCCTCAGTCCCACTAAGGCCCAATACTTCCCCGGGGGGTTCCGGTAACCCCTCCGGCACTCCGGTTTTCTCTGAAATCACCCGGAACACTTCCGGTGTCCGAATATAGTCGTCCAATATATCAATCTTTATGTCTCGACCATTTCGAGACTCCTCGTCATGTCCGTGATCACATCCGGGACTCCGAACAAACTTCGGTACATCAAAACTTATAAACTCATAATAAAATTGTCATTGTAACGTTAAGCGTGCGGACCCTACGGGTTCGAGAACTATGTAGACATGACCTAGAACTATTATCTGTCAATAACCAATAGCGGGACCTGGATGCCCATATTGGTTCCTACATATTCCACGATGATCTTTATCGGTCAAACCGCATAACAACATACGTTGTTCCCTTTGTCATCGGTATGTTACTTGCCCGAGATTCGATCGTCGGTATCCAATACCTAGTTCAATCTCGTTACCGGCAAGTCTCTTTACTCGTTACGTAATGCATCATCCCGTGACCAACTCATTGGTTACATTGCTTGCAAGGCTTATAGTGATGTGCATTACCGAGAGGGCCCAGAGATACCTCTCCGACAATCGGAGTGACAAAACCTAATCTCGAAATACGCCAACTCAACATGTACCTTCGGAGACACCTGTAGTACTCCTTTATAATCACCCAGTTACGTTGTGACGTTTGGTAGTACCCAAAGTGTTCCTCCGGTAAACGGGAGTTGCATAATTTTCATAGTTACAGGAACATGTATAAGTCATGAAGAAAGCAATAGCAGTATACTAAACGATCAAGTGCTAGGCTAACAGAATGGGTCATGTCAATCACATCATTCTTCTAATGATGTGATCCCATTAATCAAATGACAACACATGTCTATGGTTAGGAAACATAACCATCTTTGATTAATGAGCTAGTCAAGTAGAGGCATACTAGTGACTATAGGTTTGTCTATGTATTCACACATGTATCATGTTTCCGGTTAATACAATTCTAGCATGAATAATAAACATTTATCATGATATGAGGAAATAAATAATAACTTTATTATTGCCTCTAAGGCATATTTCCTTCACCTTCTTACTACTCCGACATGTGGGAGAGCCAGCATCTAGGTCGACGTGCCATGCACCAGATTAGAGCGCGGAACGGAAGGGGGGCATCACCCCGGTCGGAGCGCCAGTAATTCATGACTATAGTGAGTGGTCATATCACAAGTCTTTCCAGCAGTAATGCGTCGTCAAATCGCACAGCCCGACCTTTCCAGTAGTATGTTTGAGAATCCGCCACTCGCTCACCCTCCTCGCCTCTCTGTCAAACCGCCTACTCGAAAACTGCCGCGCGTACTGCCCGGGAAAAGCCCCGCCCTCAACTTTTAACTACGCGAAAATAGTTCGAGCTTGTTCGTTCTATATAAATATAGTACCTACTATATGTTTATTCACCCGTGGGGTTGTTCAATGAATGGAGGGGCGGGGAGCACAAGTGAACAATATTGTAGTACCACTAGTACTAAGTAGGAGTCGTACAGTAGTCACCGAGTTTCTTTTCTTTAATGCGACGTACACAAATTGAAACGCTTGTTGTGGAGAGAAAAAAGATAATCTCTCCACTATATATGGACGCAGGGGCCTAAGCGCTTGCTTTACTAGGGTTGCTCTCTTCATTATCTTATCCTCTCCAGATATAAACAAGACAACGGTAGCGACATTTTCTCTCTGCTCACCGCTGGTCACAGATCCGGCCGGATCCCGTCGGTCAGTGTGTGTAGAGGACTAAAAGGTGCATCATTCACGCGGTCATCGCCGCCGAGGGAGGAAACCCACAGCTGCCGGAGGGGCCCGATCCTCTGCCCGTGTCGTTCTCTCCGACACAGTGCCGGCTCGGGAGGTCCTCCGACCCTTCTTCCTCCCTGCCGTATTGTCCGCAGATCCGACCTGCCGCCGCCGACATCTCGGCGACCCTCAAGTATAAGTTCTTCGAAAGCGGCCTTGCTCTACTGCCCCAGCTCCCCACGTGTCTGCATGTGCATCTTTTTCGACTCCCATCAGCTCTTCCAAAGCCACCTACATTTTTAGTATTATTAGAAGTAAAGCTACTTCATGCATTCGAATCTAGGGCTTTGTTCAAACAACGAAGAAAGGGGGGAAAGTTGTAGCATGAATCTAGGACTTGATTCAAAGAGGAAATAATATGGTGAAAGTAGTAGAGACCGGATACCCAACCGGTCTCTTGGTTGAAAAGGGAAATAATGGGAAAACGCAGTAAAAACTGGATAAGGAACAGATCTACTCTTGGTTGAAAAAATGGTAGAAAGTGGCGGCTAGTGGACAAGTCAACAGAGTATGTCCAGGATTAGATTTGCTGCCATCACATAGTAAAAGGTCTCCAGGATTGGATTTGCTGCCCTCACATAGTAAAAGGTCTCAGGATTAGATTTGCTGCCCTCACATAGTAAAAGGTCTCCAGGATTAGATTTGCTGTCCTCACATAGTAAAAGGTCTCCAGGATTAGATTTGCTTCCCTCACATAGTAAAAGCTCTCCGGGATTAGATTTGCTGCCCTCACATAGCATGAACAAACTTGGCATCACCACTTTATGCCTCCTTGTAGGTACATTGTGCTGATGCGTCCACAGTCGCATGTCCTTATACCAACCTTTTGCTGTTGCTAATGTAAGGGCGCATGTAAAATGAAGCGATCACACTGTTACCTTAGGGACATGTCTAACCAGTGTTATTGTTAATCTAATGCCTCCAGTGATAAGATGCAATTAAACTATGTTACAAATGGCACACCTGCTGTTTTCCCCAGTATGATAAGTAAGTTGCTCATTTACGCTGCTGAGTGTCCTGGTGTCCCCACGGTCTCATGCCCTTAAACCAACTATTTAACTGTTGTTGATTTACTGTGTCTAGTAAACAAGCAATGCCACCATTAAAGTAATCCCATATTTGAGGAATCTCATTGTTGATCGTAATGCTTCTGGTAACATGAAGCATTGCTGACGTTTTAAAATTTCTACTGTCCTTGCGTGATTGCCATGAACATAATTAAGATACTTCTTTTCATTTTGTATATGTTTCATATATTCTTATTGACCAGCAACTGTTTACTTTCTATCTTTTTGTGCAGATAGGGATATCCATTTCACCTTGTTGCTATTGTGACCTTTTGGTGAACTGCACAAAACACTTTTTCTTGGAATGAGTGTCTTGTGCAGTTCAACTAAAATGTCACGTGGGAAACATCTCCCAATTTTGGTGGAACTGCGCAAAATGGTGATTGGAGTTTCCAAAATCTTCGTCAAGTTCTGCTGGTAATCTCGTGCAACATTTTATTAGCCTTTGCAAGATGGAGCCATCACTGTCACCACAATGGCACTTTATTTTAGTGGAACTGCACAAAAGGATAAGAAAATTATAGTTGCACCTTACATGAGCCGGACAACCAACCTTAATGTTCCTCAATTTTAGTGCAACTACTAAAGAAGAACCTGCCAGCTCACGAGAGCAAGTACTTCTTGCTAGCTAAATGATGCGATCTTTGCTTCATTTCAGGTGAACTGCAGAAAAAGGCGCATGAATTGAATCATGGAACTCCAGGCAGACCTCATCCTAGTGGAGCTGCAGGTTGAGTTCAAGGAGGCCGCTATTAAAGTGAAATCATGCTCTCCTGTCTCCTTGTTTGTGCTGTGCAAAAAGGAATACTCAACTACAGATGTTGTAACGGTCAAGAGCATTCGCCAAGTTCTTCGATTGTATTACATGGCTAGCCAAGATGGATTTAATCCCGATATTCACTTTATCAAAAGGCTCTAATGGGTTGGTTCTGAATCTTGCAAGCTGGGAATCAATGAGATGTGTAGGCATCTTTGTTGTACTTATTATTTGAATCTTATTTGTTGACTCTGAATCTTGCAAGCCGGGAATCAATGAGATGTGTAGGCATCTTTGTTGTACTTATTATTTGGATCTTATTTGTTGGTTCTGAATCTTGCAAGCTGGGAATCAATGAGATGTATAGGCATCTTTGTTGTACTTATTATTTGGATCTTATTTGTTGGTTCTGAATCTTGCAAGCTGGGAAACACGGCATGATGATGCGGAGGATAACAACCGTAACAAATAGTTCAAACTTGGTAGTATTATCTTTGTGAAAGTGCGACAAATGTGTTGATCGTGTGCGTCCTGAGAATAATAATTCTAATTGTTGTGCATGTTGATCTTGTGGCACTGATAGAACGAGCCAATCCATTGCTTGTTTTAAGTATAAATTTCTATTAAAGCTAATTAAATTTAAGTAAACTGACCACTAACTCCTGTTATTACAGTACCAATACAGACCCGCTCGTGAACCGACGTCTAGCCGGAGTAGGTTTCTTAATGAACGCGTTTGAATGCGCCGAGGGTGCATCTTCTGCCAGGCGTGCGGCGGACGAGGGAGGGGTAGTAACTGTTGTCGCCTATACACACTCAGCTTACCGTTGAATCCAGTTCCCCAAGAGCTAAAAAACGAACTGCTGCCGCCACCTACACACTCGTTCACTCGAAGAGACTCCAATGGCGATCTGAGGCGTGAGCCTGCTGGATATGGACTTCAGCAAGGAGTTCCCCTTTGAGTTTGTTGTTCAGTCCTATGGCTGCACCAAGTTGAATGTGATGTACACCAACGATACGGACTCGGTGAAGCTCTACCTCGCCTCAGTCCTATGGCTGCACCAGGTTCTGGAGCATTCGCCCGTTTCATCGGCAGCGCCGACTGCACCTTCGCTACGGTGGAGAGAAGGAAGAACGCGACGATTCGGCCATCTGGTGCAACAAGCTTGTCGACATCTAGAAGCAATACAAGATCATCAGCAACGGGTAGGAGCAGGACTCTGTGGTTGACCTTGCTGAGACCATCATCGACCCCTGATACGCCAACATGAAAGAACACGACCTGAACACGTGGGAGGTACCTCTGAATCTAGCCTACGTAACCTACGCGGCCAAGGACGCATACGCATGCTACGACATGTACATGCAGATTTTGGACATAAGGGCGTGCCTGCTTCCCGTAACCGATGAGTACACGGACAGCCACAGCGTCATGATCAAGCATGCCAGGAAGGTCTAGATGTTGTACTTTATTTGTTCTCCCACTTTCTTTTTCGATGTAAACTAAGTTTTCTCCCAGTACTTTTCCCTAGAACCAACTCAATTGTCCCACGTCTAGCCTAAAAAATAATAGTACCCCATGTACTATTAACTCATCAAATTAAAATGATATTTTATTTTGTAAGTTGAAAGTTCTTACAAAATAATAATAATAACTGTTTATATATAACTTGGCAAGTTAACTCCTAGTGATTGCGTACATAATCTTGCAAAGATTTTACTGACCAATGAAGTAATAGACGTGCAATCATGTGTTTATGTTTTTATAACATTTCTCCATCTAGCCCAACATGATATTTTCACCCAGCCCAGCAAGTCCGCGGATTTTGAGAAAAATGGAAATGGGATTTAAACGGGCTGCATAGATGCTACATCATTGTTTCACCCAGCCCACCAAATGGACTAAAAAAACAAATGGACTGGCTGACATGTGGGCCAGTAGGTCGAAGCCTAAGAAGGCGTTGGATTTACATCCAATGGCCGGCATTCTTCTTCAATCTCTCGTCTTCTTCCCCCAGCACTGCCGGAACCGTCTGCTCCAGCCTTCAGCGTCCAGCGGCGTTGTTTTGCGCTCCTCAGCGAAATGCTACCCCGCCGACGGCCAGGCCATCCCTCCACTCCGCACCTCCTGTTATTCTCTGCCGAGTGTAGGCCCACCCCGCACCCTAACCAGTCAAGTTTCCCACTCCTCTACGTCTGCGACTCCACTGCCACGTCTTCCCCATCTCCGGGTCGTTCCAGTCTGGGGCCTCGCCGTCGTCCACCGCCTTGGTGCGCTCAGCGCGGCGTGGTCAACATACAAGAGTCATCGGAAGAGGACTGTACGTGGAGAGCCTGACGGCTGGGACCGACGAGGTCCATTGTCGCACGCAAGGAAATTTCATCCTTATTACGCACTGTACGTGAACTGTACGTGGGAAGGGCTTCTGTATTTTGCGAAAAAACGTTCCCCCCACTGACATGTCGGACCCACCAGCTATATCTTCGCAAGCAAGGAAGTGCCTCCTTATTACGGACAAAAAAATGAATACCCCCCAGCTAGCTGGGACCCACCATAGTGGGTGGCTGACTTGTGGGCCTACTAAGTTGACGAGGACGGAGGGCTTTGTCAACTTAGTCAATATGAACGATTCTAGCTCCAGTGACCATACGATGTCCATCCAACGGCCATAGTGCTTCTTCAACCTTTGGTCTTCTTGCTCCAACCGCCCAAAGCAGCGCCGGTTGTGCCGCGTGCTCTTGCCACTCGTGGCCGGCTGTGATGCCGCGGAGGCCTCACCGCCCCCTACTACTCCCACCACTGGCCAAGGGCATCCCTCTACTCACCCACACCCCTGTTATTCTGCGACGACGGCAACCTCACGCCGCAGCCGAACCAGTGAACCCTCGTACTCCTCTTCTCGTGGGCAACCACTGCCGTGTCTTCCCCGGCTCCGCGTCGTCCCTTTCCTAGGCCTCACCGTCGTCCACCACCTTGGTGCTCTCGGGTCTCGGTGCGGCGTGGTCAATGTGGTCAATGACCGACTTCCATTGGAAGAGTACTGTACATGGAGAGGCTGACAGCTGGGTCCACGGCCGCAGTTGGGTCCACGGCCACAGCCCAGCTTTTTTGTGATTTGCCAAGTAAGTTGCTTTGTCAGGCCTGTTGGGCTGCAAATATTTCAAGACGAGGAGAGATTCATTCGGCTGACCGAGAAAATGGCCTATCAGTAATGAGAAATGGGCTGTACATTTTTAAAACACCTCAAACCGGCAATTAGTTTCAAATATCTTGTTTTCATTTCGAGATTTTAAATTACATTAATTTTTATGCGTGGAGAATTTGTTGGATTTTATATTGATATACATTTATTTTTAAAATCAGTTTGAATGTGAGTCGAAATTTCGGGATTAAAACAGTTCGGACCGCACCGAAATATGCTAAATTTCGTATAATTTTTTAACCGTGGCCACAATATGGGCTGTAATGCTAACAAAAGAATATGGGCTCCAAAAAAAACCTTATGAATTAGCGAATGGGCTGTAAATTATTAGAAATAATGGCAGATGGGACGTATGCTGTTTTCCACAGATTTGAGGCTTTCCTAAAAAAGGTTGACGCACAAGCAGTAACTGTTGGATGTCCATCCAACGGCCGCCGTGCTTCTTCAATCTCTGCTCTTCCTGCTCCAGCCGCTCAAACAAGCGCCGGCAGGACTGCCTGCTCCCTCCTCCCCGCGGCCGGCTGTGCTGCCGCGCAGGCCTCACCGCCCTATCATACTCCCATCGCTGGCCTAGCCATCCCTCTACTCACCCACACCTTTTGTTATTCTCTGGCGACGGCAGACGAACCAGTAAACCCTCGTATAGTCGTACTCCCATCCGAGTGGGAAACAACTGCCGAGTCTTCCCTGCCTCCGTGTCATTCCCTTCCTAGGCCTCGCCATCGTCCTTCGCTCTGGTGCTCTCAGCGCGGCGTGGTCAACGTGGTCAAGGAATGGCTTCCATCGGATGTGGACTGTACGTGGAGAGGCCGACAGCTTGGTCCACGGCCGCACGCAAGGAAATGCCTCCTTATTACGTGCAAAATAATGATTCCTCCACCTGACCAGGGACCCGCCGAAAGGGCCTCTGTATTTCGTGAAAAAAAAACGTTACCGCCGCTGACAGCTCGGACCCACCAGCTATATCTTCGCATGCAAGGAAGTGCCTCCTTATTACGCACAAAAAACTGAATACTCCCCCTGTTAGCTGGGACCCAGTATATTGGCAGGCTGACTTGTGGGCCTACTAAGTTGACGGGGATGCAGGGCTTTGTCAACTTAGTCAATATGCACGATTCTAGCTCCACTGACCGTACGATGTCCATCCAACGGCCGTAGTGCTTCTTCAACCTCTGGTCTTCTTGCTCCAGCCGCCCAGACCAGCGCTGGTCGTGCCTCGTGCTCCTGCCTCCCGTGGCCCGCTGCGATGCGGTGGAGGCCTCACCGCCGCCTACTACTCCCACCGCTGGTCAGGCCATCCCTCTACTCACACACACCCCCTGTTATTCTGTGGCGACGACTGCCTCACACCGCAGCGAACCAGTGAACCCTCATACTCATCTACGCATGGGCATCCACTGTCGCGTCTTCCCCGGCTCCGCGTCGTCCCCTTCCTAGGCCTCGCCGTCGTCCACCGCCCTGGTGCTCTCGGCACGGCGTGGTCAACGTGGTCAAGGAACGGCTTCCATCGGACGTGGACTGTACGTGGAGAGGCTGACAGCTGGGTCCACGGCCGCAGCAAGTAAGTGCCTCCTTATTACACGCAAAACAATTATTCATCAACCTGACAGCGGGGACCCACCGGACGGGCCACCATATTTCGTGAAAAAAAAAAGTTTCCCACTGACTGCTGGGACCCACCAGCTACACCTTCGCACACAAGGAAGTGCGTCTGGGCAAAAAAAACGATTCACCCCCAGACTGCTGGGACCCACCAGCTACATCTTCGCACACAAGGAAGTGCGTCTGAGAAAAAAACAAAACGATTCACCCCCCCCCCTGACTGCTGGGACCCACCAGCTACATCTTCGCAAGCAAGGAAGTGCCTGACAGTCGGGACCCACCTGGTTGAAGCGTACGTAACGTTGTCATTCTGGTCGCGAACTTGTACGTACATACTGGTCGTTGTAGAGGCGCGCACGTAGCACGTACACGTACGTACGATGGCCAGGTTGCAAGAAAAAGAATATGGCCACGTATGTGTACATACGGGCGGGGTCTCGAATGCCTACTCGCGCATACGTATGGCCAGGGCTCGTGTACATGGTTGGGTCAGAACGGAGAAACAGCGTCGTTGTCGTGTTCATGCGGAGCCAACCGGCTGGGTCGGAACGGAATGCGTCGTCGTGTTCATCGGGAGGGCTTGGACGAAACAGCCGATGGAAACGAGGCCTGGCGTACCGTAGAACGGAGGAAATGGCCTTGTGTTCGACTGACCACGTTCGAAACGGGATCCTGTTCATCGAGAGGGGTCTGGCGTTCCGCAAAATGGAGGAAACAGACCTCCTACGGTCGAAACGGGTGTCCTGTTGATCGGGAGGGGTGTGGCGTACCGCAAAACAGAGGAAACGGACCACCTACGGTCGAAACGGGGGTCCTGTTGATCGGGAGGGGTGTGGCGTACTGCAAAACGGACGAAACGGATGATACGTCTCCAATGTATCTATAATTTTTGATTGTTCCATGCTATTATATTACCCCTTTTGGATGTTTATGGGCTTTATTTTACACATTTATATCATTTTTGGGACTAACCTACTAACCGGAGGCACAGCCCATATTGCTGTTTTTTCTGCCTATTTCAGTATTTCGAAGAAAAGGAATATCAAACGGAGTCCAAACGGAATGAAACCTTCGGGAGCGTGATTTTTGGAACGAACGTGATCCGGAGAGCTTGTGGTGCAAGTCAAGAAGCTTCCGAGGGCCCCACGAGATAGGGGGCCTGTCACATCCCAAGTTCTGGTATGCTCTAGGCTAGCCCTTCATGTGTGCATCATGTTTAAAATTCTCAGGAACTTGAAATGGGGATGTCCAAACCCTAGTACCAAATGGAATTCAAATAGGTTTAACCTAAAAATATTTTCAGTGATTCCAAATGGCTTTCAAAAATGTTCATCATATCTGGAAAATTCTTAAAACCATAACCAGAGGTGTTGCACATTTTTCCATGTCATATTTGGTCACTGAATTAAATCATATGTACTTTTCATTTGGGAATTTAAATGCTATTAAATATTTTAAATGCTCAAATAATCATAAACTAAAAGGTTTGCTGTTGGTTATATTCCAACCAGTGGCATTGTGTAGTTTCATGATTTTTGGGTCTGTTTAACTATTTTTAATAAGCCCTAAGGATTACAGAATAAATAGAAAACAGTAATTAAAATAGAAAACAGAGAGAGAGGAAACTACCTGGCCACTCACCTAGCACAGCCCACCTGGCAGCCCACTGGCCGGCCCAGCACTGTGCTGGCCCGTGCCAGCCACCTGCTTCCTCTCGCCAGGCAGGCAGAGAGGAGCGCGCCCGCGCACGCCGAGCTTGCCACACAGCTCCCTGGCTGCCTGCCTGCGCCTCGACCCCCCTGGAGACGCCACGCACCCCCCCTCCAGGCTCACTCACTCTCCCTCGCTCCTCTCCTCCTCTGGCTCTCCCGCACGCTACCACCGAGCACTACCGTCACCGCCGCTCACTGCCGCTGCGCCCACCGCCGTTCCCTTGCACCGTGGCCATAACCCCGAGCTCCGCCCGGACCCCAAGCCCCTGTACGTCGACCCACTGAAGCCCGGATGCCCCAAGACGATGCCGCGACGCTTCTTCCCCGACCACGGCCGCCGGATGCCACCGTCTGATTCGCCCTCTCCGCCGTCTCCCCGAGCACGTCGACCCGCTCTTCGAACTCACCGTGAGCCCCTGTCCATTTCCCCTCTCTCCTCGTGCCCGTCCACGCCTTCTAACCACCGTGGCTGTCGGAGCCGACAGCTCCTCGCCGCCGGCCATGGCGCCGCCGTGGCCAGAGCCCGAACTAGCCGTTTCTGCACGCGTCATCGTTCTCCTCACCTCACCAGGAGCATGCCGAACACACCAGCGCCTCTCCTAGTGCACTTCCACGTCGAAACGCCCGACGCCCGAACTCCGGCCGCCGCTAGGAGCTCGCTTCCGGCGAACCCCGGCCACCCCACGCCCTCCCGTGGGTCCCCCTGGATGCGCGCGGGCATGGGCTACCTTCTAGTGCTCTTCGCGCGTCCAACCGCAGCCCATAGCGCCACTCCGGCGAGCCGCCGCCGCCCTGGGTCGTCGCCGTCGTTTAACCGCCGGCGTGCTGACGTGGCACCATTAGTTAAGGCGCTAATCATGTTTAGCTATTACCTGTGTCAATGACAAGTGGGCCCAGAGCCCCGCTAATCTAGTTTAGTGCTAATTAACTTTTAGTTAGCCAGCTAAGTCACTGACATGCGGGCCCACGCCCTAATTAACTTAGGTTAGCATTTAACTTAGCACTAATTAACTCCGTTAATTAGCTGTGACACTGACACGCGGACCCCACTGGTCAGGTTTGACCTGGACCGTGCCTCATTGACCTGCTGACGTCATGATGATGTCAGGCTGACGCAGTAATGCCCTTTACTGGAATTATTCTTATTCAGAAAATTCCAGAAAATAGTATAAACTTCTAAAAATCATAGAAATTCAACCGTGACTCCAAATGAAATAAATTATATATGAAAAATGATCAGAAAAATCCAATCTATCCATCTGTACCATTTTCATGCATGTTAGAACAACTTATAGCTGCTGTTTAGCACAAATCATATAATGGCATTTAAACTTTCACATATGGAGTTTGAATTTGAACCCTTGGTTCAAACCAACTTCATTTAAACTGTTCTAAGTTGCATTAGCCAAAACACACTCATTTTGCCATGTCATATTCATGCATCATATTGTTGCATTGCATTGATTGTGTTTTCTCTGTGTTGTCGGTATTTGTCCCCTCTCGATAGACTTGGTTCCGACGATGAATTCGATGACACCGACGAAGAACTATATTATCTTCAGAAGTGCCAGGCAAGCAAAACCCCCTTGTTCATTCCGATACAATCCTACTCTCTCGCTCCTGCTCTATTTTACTGCATTAGGACAACAACGATACAACTGTTACTTGCTGCGGTAGCTGAACCCCTTTATCCTTTGCATGACCTGTCATTCCACAGTAAATAGATGAAACCCACTAGCATGAATAGGAGTTGTTTGAGCCCTGATGTGCCTACTCATCCATGCTTGTTTGTCATGCCTGCTATTGCTTAGAGTTGAGTCAGGTCTGATTCATCGGGGATGAGTCAGAGGTGTGTGAACATGTCCTACTATTGAGAGCTAAGTGTGTGAATACGATTTGGTAAAGGTAGCGGTGAGAGGCCATGTAGGAGTACATGGTGGGTTGTCTCATTGCAGCCGTCCTCAGGAACTGAGTTCTGTGTTTGCGATCCATGAACAGTTACTACCACGCATTGGAATGCTTAAGTGCCCCTCTCGGCTTCTTAATCACCCTTGTTCTCTGTCCAGGAGTTGCAACTAGTTTCTGGTGTTTGTAGGTAGTGCTATTTTTCTACCAAGTGGCACCCGGCAGGGTGGGCTTGGGACAGACTAGGCACACGTGGCCTGGTGTACCGAGTGGAACCCGGATGGTGGGCTCGGGAACCCTGCACACATTGTTTGGGGCCGTGAGCGACACCCCGGCCGGATCTCCTTGCGGATGGAACCCGAATAGGCGATAAACCTGGACGAGAGACTTGAGTGTTTAGGTAGGCCGTGGCCGACTCCCTCGCCCGGCTTCCGCTTGAAGGTTGCCGAGGTACATGACATGTACAGGGCGATAAGTGGCGAGAGCGTGTGTGAAGAAGTACACCCCTGCAGGGTTATCATTATCTATTCTAATAGCCGGATTCCTCGGATATGGAAACTTGGACCCCTTGCATAGTTCATAGACAAGTGAAAGTGGATACTCTAAAATGCGCAAGATAAGAGTGAGTGCTATGGATGGCGTTCTCGTAGGGAGACGGAAGCGGATCCATAGTGGTGTATTGGTATGGTGAATATGTGGACTCGTGTGCACCACCTCAAAAGAGTTACTTGTAGTCGTAGTTCAGGATAGCCATCAAGTCAAAGTTGGCTTGCTGCAGTTAAACCCAACCATCCCCTTTGTTGATAATGATGCATATGTAGTTAGTTCTGATGTAAGTCTTGCTGGGTACATTTGTACTCACGTTTGCCTATTTTATGTTTTTTGCAGAGAGACGTCAGTCTCGCTAGTAGTTCTGCGTGGTCTTCGACGTTTAGCTTGTTAACTCAGCTACGATCTTGTGCCCTCGGCAGGATCTGGTAGATAGTCAGGCTTTTCAGCCTTTTTCATTTGTAGATGTCTGTACTCAGACATGTTAAGCTTCCGCTGGTGCTTGACTTGTATGCTCTGAATGTTGGGTCATGAGACCCCTGTTTGTAATATCTCGCTCCTCGGAGCCTAATGAATAAATACTTGAGTCGTAGAGTCATGTTGTGATGCCATGTTGTATTTGCTCATATTGGGCATATTGTGTGTATGTTATTGAAATGCTTGGTATGTGTGGGATCTGACTATCTAGTTGTTTATCTTTAGTAGCCTCTCTTACCGAGAAATGTCTCCTAGTGATTCCACCGAGCCATGGTAGCTTACTACTGCTCCGGAACACTTAGGCTGGCCGGCATATGTCCTTCTTCGTTCCTGTGTCTGTCCCTTCGGGGAAATGTCACGTGTTGAGTACCGGAGTCCTGTTAGCCCGCTACAGCCCGGTTTACCGGAGTCCTGCTAGCCCAGTGCTACAGCCTGGATTCACTCGCTGATGACCGACACGTTCGATGCTGGGTCATGGATGCCTGTCCCTGTAAGTCTGTGCCACTTTGGGTTTACGACTAGCCATGTCAGCCCGGGCTCCTTATCATATGGATGCTAGCGACACTATCATATATGTGTGCCAAAAGGCGCAAACGGTCCCGGGCAGAGGTAAGGCGACACCCGTGGGAATACCGTGCGTGAGGCCGCAAAGTGATATGAGGTGTTACATGCTAGATCGATGTGGCATTGAGTCGGGGTCCGGACAGGGCCCCCCCCCTATAGGGCGCGCCCCCCTGTCGTGTGGGCCCCTCGGGCGGCCACCGACGTACTTCTTCCTCCTATATATACCTACGTACCCCGAAAACATCCAGGAGCACCACGAAACACAATTTCCACCGTTGTAACCTTCTGTATCCACGAGATCCCATCTTGGAGCCTTCACCGGCACTCTGCCAGAGGGGGAATCAACCACGGAGGGCCTCTACATCAACATCCTTGCCCCTTCGATGAGTTGTGAGTAGTTTACCACAGACCTACGGGTCCATAGTTATTAGCTAGATGGCTTCTTCTCTCTTTTTGGATCTCAATACAATGTTCTCCCCCTCTCTTGTGGAGATCTATTCGATGTAAACTCTTTTTGTAGTGTGTTTGTCGAGATCCGATGAATTGTGGGTTTATGATCAAGTTTATCTATGAATAATATTTGAATCTTCTCTGAATCTTTTATGTATAATTGAGTTATCTTTGCAAGTCTCTTCGAATTATCAGTTTGGTTTGGCCTACTAGATTGGTCTTTCTTGCCATGGGAGAAGTGCTTAGCTTTGGGTTCAATCTTGCGGTGTCCTTACCCAGTGACAGAAAGGGTTGCAAGGCACGTATTGTATTCTTGCCATTGAGGATAACAAGATGGGGTTTATATCATATTGCATGTGTTTATCCCTCTACATCATGTCATCTTGCTTAATGCGTTACTCTGTTCTTATGAACTTAATACTCTAGATGCAGGCAGGAGTCGGTCTACTTGTTATGGACGTGATGCCTATATACATGATCATGCCTAGATAATCTCATAACTATGCGCTTTTCAATCAATTGCTCGACAGTAATTTGTTCACCCACCGTAATACTTATGCTATCTTGAGAGAAGCCACTATAGTGAAACCTATGGCCCCCGAGTCTATCTCTTATCATATTTGCTTTCAATCTACTTTTATTTGCATCTTTACTTTTTGCATCTATATTATAAAATACCAAAAATATATTTATCTTATCATACTATCTTTATTAGATCTCACTTTCGCAAGTGTCCGTGAAGGGATTGACAAACCCTTTATTGTGTTGGTTGCGAGTTCTCAGTTTGTTTGTGTAGGTGCGTGGGACTTTTGAGGAGCGTCCTACTGGATTGATACCTTGGTTCTCAAAACTGAGGGAAATACTCACACTACACTTCCTGCATCACCCTCTCCTCTTCGAGGAAAACCAACGCAAGCTCAAGACGTAGCAAGAAGGATTTCTGGCACCGTTGCCGGGGAGGTCTTCGCTCAAGTCAAGACATACCAACTACCCATCACAAACCCATCTCCCTCGCATTTACATTATTTGCCATTTGCCTCTCGTTTTCCTCTCCCCCACTTCACCCTTGCCGTTTTATTCGCCCTCTCTTTCCCAATCTCCTCCTCTCTTTTTCGCTTGCCTTCTTTTGTGCGCTTGTTTGCTTGTTTGACCTTATGGACACGCCTAAAGGTCCTGACCACCTTCTCAGAAGGATGGATGAGATTGAATCAAATATTAGAAGCTTTATGAATTTGCAATTTGAGCATAATAATTTCTTTAGAAAAGAGCTTAAGGAACAAAAGAGTTTTTTGGGGTTTATGAATAAAGAGCTTGATGATATGAATAAAGAATTATAAGGTGTTAACGCTCAAATTACCCGGCTTGAAAATGATATAGCCAAAATTTCTGATAAGCAAGCCACCTTAGTCAATAAGATGGCCGCTAAACCAGAAAAACTCCATGAAAATAATGATGACGATCTTAAAGTTATTGATGCATCTCCGATTAGATCTATGTTTTGCAATATGAATTTTGATGATTATGGGACTGATGATGAATCAACTTTGCCTAGAAGGCGTCTCAAGAATTCGGAGTCTTTAGATCTTAATGCTAAATTTGCTAAAAGTGAGATTGGAGAATCCTCAACTTCTAATAATATTGAACCTACTATCTCGGATTTCAAGGAATTTGATTATGATAATTGCTCTTTAAAAGGGTGTATTTCCTTATTGCAACCCTTTGTTAATTCTCCTCATGCTTATAGTCAAAATAAAGCATTTACCAAACATATTCTTGATGCCTTGATGCAATCTTATGATGAAAAACTTAATTTGGAAGTTTCTATACCTAGAAAACTTAATGTTGAGTGGGAACCTACTATAAAGATTAGAATTAAAGATTATGAGTGTTTTGCTTTGTGTGATTTGGGTGCTAGTGTTTCCACGATTCTGAAAACTTTATGTGATATTCTAGGTTTCCATGATCTTGATGATTGCTCTTTAAATTTGCACCTTGCGGATTCCACCATTAAAAAGCCTATGGGAAGAATCAATGATGTTCTTATTGTTGCAAATAGAAATTTGGTGCCCGTAGATTTTATCGTTCTTGATATAGATTGCAATCTTTCATTGCCCTATTATTCTTGGTAGACCTTTCCTTAGAATGATTGGTGCGATTATTGATATGAAGGAAGGGAATATTAGATTCCAAGTTCCATTAAAGAAATGCATGGAGCACTTTCCAAGAAAGAAAGTCAAATTACCTTATGAATCTATCATGCGGGCTACTTATGAATTTAGTGCCAAAGATGGCACTCGTTAGATCTATCTTCGCTTTTATGCCTAGCTAGGGGCGTTAAACGATAGCGCTAGTTGGGAGGCAACCCAATTTTTCTTTATGTTTTTTGTTTTTGCTCCTGTTTAGTAATAAATCTTGCGTATACCTTCTGTTTAGATGTGTTTTTATCTTTTAATTAGTGTTTGTGCCAAGTAGAACCTATAGGATAACCTACGATGATAGTTGATTTGATTCTGCTGAAAAACAGAAACTTTGCACGCACGAATATAATTTTGTTAAATCACAGGAACGTGATATTGCGTTGATTCTTTTTGCTTCTGTTCAGTAAACAAATTTTCCAGTACTTCCTATTTTGGTAGGATTTTTAGAGTTCCATAAGTTTGCGTTAGTTACAGATTGCTACAGACTGTTCTGTTTTTGACAGATTCTGTTTTTCATGTGTTGTTTGCTTATTTCAATGCATCTATGGCTAGTAATTCAGTATATGAATCATAAAGAAGTTGGAATACAGTAGGTTTAACACCAAATTAAATAAATAATGAGTTCATGGAAGTACCTTATGTGGTGGTTTTGTTTTCTTTCACTAACGGAGCTTATAAGATTTCCTATTGAGTTTTGTGTTGTGAAGTTTTCAAGTTTTGGGTAAAGCTTTTATGGACTATGGAATAAGGAGTGGCAAGATCCTAAGCTTGGGGATGCCCATGGCACCCCAGATATTCAAGAATAGCCAAAAGCCTAAGCTTGGGGATGCCCCGGGAAGGCATCCCCTCTTTCGTCTTCGTTCATTGGTAACTTTACTTGGAGCTATATTTTTATTCGCCACATGATCTGTGTTTTGCTTGGAGCGTCGTGTATTATATTAGTCTTTGCTTTTTATTTTACCACAATCATCCTTGCTGTACACACCTTTTGTGAGAAGCCTATTTGATTAGAATTTGCTAGAATACTCTATGTGCTTCACTTATATCTTTTGAGCTTGATAGTTTTTGCTCTAGTGCTTCACTTATATCTTTTAGAGCACGGTGGTGTCTTAATTTTAAAGAAATTTCTAGTCTCTCATGCTTCACTTATATTATTTTGAGAGTCTTTTAGAACAGCATGGTATTTGCTATTATCATAAAGTTGGTCCTAGAATGGTGGTCATCCAAGTTGGGTATAATAAAAACTATCATAGGAAGTGAATTGGATGCTATGATCAATTTGATACTTGATAATTGTTTTGAGATATGGAGGTAGTGATTTTAAAGTCATGCTAGTTGGGTGATTATGAATTCAAAGAATGCTTGTGTTGAAGTTAGCAAGTCCCTTAGCATGCACGTATGATTAAAGTTGTGTAACAAATTTGAAACATGAAGTGTACCTGGCTTGTGCATCCTTATGAGTGGCGGTCGGGGACAAGCGATGGTCTTTTCCTACCAATCTATCCCCCTAGGAGCATGCGCGTAGTACTTGGTTTTTGATGACTTCTAAATTTTTGCAATAAGTATATGAGTTCTTTTGACTAATGTTGAGTCCATGGATTATACGCACTTTTACCTTTCCGCCTTTGCTAGCCTCTTCGGTACCGTGCATTGCCCTTTCTACCTTGAGAGTTGGTGCAAACTTCGCCGGTGCATCCAAACCCCATGATATGATATGCTCTGTCACACATAAACCTCCTTATATCTTCCTCAAAACAGCCACCATACCTACCTATTATGGCATTTCCATAGCCATTCCGAGATATATTGCCATGCAACATTCCACCGTTCCGTTCATCATCATCATGATATACTTTACTTTTGTCATATTGCCATTGCATGATCATGTAGTTGACATCATATTTGTGGAAAAGCCACCATGCATTATTTTTCATACATGTCACTCTTGATTCATTGCACCATCCCGGTACACCGCCAGAGGCATTCATATAGAGTCATATCTTGTTCTAGTTTTGAGTTGTAATTCTTATGTTGTAATCAATAGAAGTGTGATGATCATCATTATTAGAGAATTGCCCAAGGAAAAAAAAGAAGAAGAAGAAAGGCCAAAAGAAAAAAAAGAAAGGCCCAAAAAAATAAAGAAAAATAAATAAAAAGGGAAATGTTACTATCTCTTTTTCCACACTTGTGCTTCAAAGTAGCACCTTGTTCTTCATGTAGTGAGTCTCATATATTGTGCTTCAAAGTAGCACCACGTTTTTCATATAGTGAGTCTCATAAGTTGTCTTTTTCATACTAGTGGGAATTTTTCATTATAGAACTTGGCTTGTATATTCCTACGATGGGCTTCCTCAAATGCCCTAGGTCTTCGTGAGCAAGCAAGTTGGATGCACACCCACTAGTTTATTTTTGTTGAGCATCCATAGCTCTAGTGCATCTGTTGCATGGCAATCCCTACTCCTCATGTTGACATCAATTGATGGGCATCTCCATAGCCCGTTGATTATCCTCGTCAATGTGAGACTTTCTCCTTTTTTGTCTTCTCCACACAATCCCCATCATCATATTCTATTCCACCCACGGTGCTATATCCATGGCTCACGCTCATGTATTGCGTGAAGGTTGAAAAAGTTTGAGATTATTTAAGTATGAAACAATTGCTTGGCTTGTCATCGGGGGTATAGAAGTTGGGAACATCTTTGTGTGACGAAAATGAAGCATAGCCTAACTATATGATTTTGTAGGGATGAACTTTCTTTTGCCATGTTATTTTGAGAAGACATGATTACTTTGATTAGTATGCTTGAAGTGTTACTATTTCTTTTATCAATATGAACTTTTAGTTTGAATCATTTGGATCTGGACATTCATGCCACAATAAAGAAAATTATATTATGAATTATGCTAGGTAGCATTCAACATCAAAAATTCTCTTTTTATCATTTACCTACTCGAGGACGAGCAGGAATTAAGCTTGGGGATGCTTGATACGTCTCCAATGTATCTATAATTTTTGATTGTTCCATGCTATTATATTACCCCTTTTGGATGCTTATGGGCTTTATTTTACACATTTATATCATTTTTGGGACTAACCTACTAACCGGAGGCCCAGCCCATACTGTTGTTTTTTGCCTATTTCAGTATTTCGAACAAAAGGAATATCAAACGGAGTCCAGACGGAATCAAACGTGATTTTTGGAACGAACGTGATCCGGAGAGCTTGGAGTGCAAGTCAAGAAGCTTCCGAGGGCCCCACGAGATAGGGGGCCGCCCCCCTGTAGGGCGCGCCCCCTGTCGAGTGGGCCCCTTGGGCGGCCACCGACGTACTTCTTCCTCCTATATATACCGACGTGCCCCGAAAACATCCAGGAGCACCACGAAACACAATTTCCACCGTCGTAACCTTCTGTATCCACGAGATCCCATCTTGGAGCCTTCGCCGACACTCTGCCGGAGGGGGAATCAACCACAGAGGGCCTCTACATCAACATCCTTGCCCCTCCGATGAGTTGTGAGTAGTTTACCATAGACCTACGGGTCCATAGTTATTAGCTAGATGGCTTCTTCTCTCTTTTTGGATCCCAATACAATGTTCTCCCCCTCTCTTGTGGAGATCTATTCGATGTAAACCCTTTGTGCGGTGTGTTTGTCGATATCCGATGAATTATGGGTTTATGATCAAGTTTATATATGAATAATATTTGAATCTTCTCTGAATTCTTTTATGTATGATTGAGTTATCTTTGCAAGTCTCTTCGAACTATCTGTTTGGTTTGGCCTACTAGATTGGTCTTTCTTGCCATGGGAGAAGTGCTTAGCTTTGGGTTCAATCCTGCGGTGTCCTTACCCAGTGAAAGAAAGGGTTGCAAGGCACGTATTGTATTGTTGCCATCGAGGATAACAAGATGGGGTTTATATCATATTGCATGTGTTTATCCCTCTACATCATGTCATCTTGCTTAATGTGTTACTCTGTTCTTATGAACTTAATACTCTAGATGCAGGCAGGAGTCGGTCGATGTGTGGAGTAATAGTAGTAGATGCAGGCATGTGTCGGTGTACTTGTGATGGACGTTGTCGGTGTCAAAACCGGTGGATCTCGGGTAGGGGGTCCCGAACTGTGCGTCTAGGCGGATGGTAACAGGAGACGAGGGACACGATGTTTTACCCAGGTTCGGGCCCTCTCGATGGAGGTAAAACCCTATGTCCTGCTTGATTAATATTGATGATATGGGTAGTACAAGAGTGGATCTACCACGAGATCAAGGAGGCTAAACCCTAGAAGCTAGCCTATGGTATGATTGTTGTAATGTATGTTGTGTCCTACGGACTAAAGCCCTCCGGTTTATATAGACACCGGAGGAGGCTAGGGTTACACAGAGTCGGTTACAATGGTAGGAGATCTACATATCCGTATCGCCAAGCTTGCCTTCCACGCCAAGGAAAGTCCCATCCGGATACGGGACGGAGTCTTCAATCTTGTATCTTCGTAGTCTTGGAGTCCGGCGGACGATGATAGTCCGGCTGTCCGGACACCCCCTAGTACAGGACTCCCTCAGTAGCCCCCGAACCAGGCTTCAATGACGATAAGTCCAGCACGTATATAGTCTTCGGCGTTGCAAGGCGGGTTCTCCCTTCAAGTTCCATGTACCTGCCGAACAGTGCCCGGCTTCACCATAAATACTGTGTTTCTCGGCTTCTACGCCCAATAATGGTATTTTTCCACGCGTCGCACGAATGCGAAAAGCCAGGGCGTCTTTTACGTTTCACCCCCCAGTCGTGCGAGTCATCTGCCTATAAAAGAGGCAAAAATCCAGATCCAAACCACACCATCTTCCTCCCGCGAATAATTCATCGGAGCGCCTTTGACCTAAAAATCCATTCCATCATGGACTGTCGACGCGGCTCTTCTTCTCGCGCTCCCAGCCCACCGCCAGGGGATTGGAGGAGGTGCTCTGTTCCGCACAACGAGCTTGTGAAGCTCCAAACGGGGGGATATCTCCCTCCAGCCTTCATGGTCCCGGTTCGAGCCGGGCTGGTCACTTATCAAGGTGGAAGGCAAGAGGAGGCTACCCCAAGCCCCAATAAGGGGGAGCGAGTATGCTTCGTCCCCTATCTGATAAGGAGACTTGGATTCCCAATACATCCGTTCCTCCACGGGCTCCTGGAGTTCTACGGACTCCAGCTTCACCACCTCACACCCGCCTCTGTCCTGCATATCGCGGGCTATGTAGCTCTTTGCGAGCTGTTCCTGGGCATTGAGCCCCATTTTGCATTGTGGAAGAGGCTGTTCTGCCTCGTACCCCGTTCTCATGAGGGGTCCATATATCAAGTGGGCGGCGCCGAAATATGGTGCATCGCCGGGACCGGATACCCATCCGGTACTCCCAAGAAGGCGTCCGAAGACTGGCCCTCAGAGTGGTTTTACATAGGAGACGCTCCGCTGCCGGACCCAGTCCGGACTGGCCTCCCGGAGTTTAGTGCTGCTCCCCTGAAGAAACGCCTCAGCTGGCGCCCACGGAGCCCCCAATTGGAGGAAGACAAGAGCGTCCATTATTTGATGGGCCGAATAAGATTAATGGCCCATTCTGGCTTGACCATGATCGGAGTCATGGCAACATGCATCATGCGGGGGGTATAGCCATTGCAATACAGAGGCCACCCCATGTGGGATTTCAACGGGGAAGACGATGCCACCCATCATGGCCGCAAAGGGCCGGATTCGACCGAGGATCTGGTGGAGATCCTGTCCAGCCTCTACAAGGGGGAGAAGGAGGACTTCCTTCGCACGAACCCTTTGAATGGGTTTTCCATGAACAACCCCAGAGGATGGGTAAGTGAACACCTTTAAGGGCTCAACCCATGCTTTCGAAGTTTAGGCTTCTTACATTATGCCTTCGGTGCAGGATCTACGCCGGACTGTGGAGGACATGATGAGTCCTGCTCCGCAACCCGAGGATCCAGAAAGATCCTTGGATCCGGCCTCACAAGAGGATCCGGACATCGAGGTGGAGCTGATCGACGGGGTATTTCACCAGCTCAGCATAGACAATGCTATGGTTGCCATTACGGCGGACTACCCCGGATTGTATCCGGCTTCTCAGGTAACCGTGACCGAGGTCCGAACACCATTATCTCTTCCTTTCCCCTTTCTAACCTTCGCGAACGATGGTATGTTACAGGAAGTGCCTTTACGGCAAGAAGCCGAGGCCACGGCGGCTAACCAACAGAGGCCAGTCCGGACCAGCAGGCGGAAAAGGAGCGCGGTGCAGACGGAAACATCACTGCAAAGGTACAGCTCGTATTTGAATTTTCAGAGCAACGTTCCTAGGAAACGCCTGAGTGCTCATGATCTTTGTAGGAGAAAAAGCGCTCGCCGAACTGCGGGCGCAGAAGTTGCCGATCCAACTTACACCGGCCAGGCTCCAGTGCCCGGCCTGGAGGGTGAGGCAAGCGCAAGACGCGGGCCGGATCCTTCTCCAACGGAGGACACCGACAGGCTGTCCGCCACCAAGTCTGAAGTGGAGAGCGCCATGAACCATAGGCGCCGCCGGACAGTATTTCGTGAAGCATGCTTTTCCCCTGAGGCGTTGGATGCCTTTAACGCAGGGGACGCGCATCTCCGTGCCGCTCAAGATTGTTTTACCAGAGCCACGGAGCAGTATGTGAAAGACATATGGGTAAGGGAATTTTAATGGTTGTATATACCAGTAGCCCCGAGACTTAAAGTAGTTATGTTAACTGATTTAAGGATCATTTGAAAACGCAGGCTCTTACCGAGAAGAATGCCCAGCTGTCCCGGGAGCTGCAAGATTGCTAGGCCCAACTTGAGGCCGCACTTGCTGCCGCAGGAGGAGACGCAGAGACCCCTCCTGGTAACACATTTTTATTAATAAATATAAGCGCTGCGCGGCGTGCGCGTGAGTCTAATAATCACATTGCAGGTGCCGCCGGACAAGATCCGGACAGGCAAGCATTGCTGCGCCAGCTAAAGGCCGGCGAGAGTGTGCTGAACAGGGTGCAGCAAGAAAGGAATAAACTCCAGGATGCCAATGCCAAGCTTGGAGAAGAGCTGAAAGGCGCTCGCGCAGGGCTGTCCGGCTCCGTTAAGGAGAATGAGCGGCTTCGTCGCGGCATTTATAGTAAGTGCTTGAGCGGACTCCTTTGAAAAGAAGAGTTCGGCGAGGAAGTATATTGACATGATATGTCTTGTAGGTATACTCACAGGTCGTCCTGCAGAGGAGATGCCCATATCAACGGGTGATCAACCTCCCGAACTGGTGCAACTGCTCGAATGAGTTCGGCAGGCAATAAGCGGCGTCGTCCGGGCTTTATGGCCAGCCCTCTCCCTACCCGAGGGCCTTGGGGAGCTTGCGGAGAAGCTTCAGGGAGTGCGGCAGCGCTTCCGTTTGTGGAAGATTTCCGCTTGACGTCAAGGTGCCAGGGAGGCTTGGGCCATGGTGAAGACGCGGTATAAGAAGGCAGATCCCAACCATATGGCCGAAGTTGGACCGGTGGGGCCCGATGGGAAGGAGATCCCTGTGAGTTTAGTATACAGCCAAGTAGAGTTGGCTGCTAAGTTTTCCCAACGGGACTGTAAGTTAGATAGCCTGTTAGACGGGATTGAGGAGGAATACAATCAATAAATTTGACAATGTATGTTTTCCTTTGAAGTGACATGTGAAATGCCTTCTAGCCGGATTGTAGATCGTTTGTCTTTGCCGACCTTTTCGCTTCAACCTCGGGACCCTAGAGTCCGGAGTGTGTCCGAATACCTTTGTGGTTAAGAAACAACCACGGTATGCATGGAGACCAGGCGTAGGGGTCATTAGTGCTTTATCAGACAAGTGCCCAACTAGTTATGTTATATTACATGGTTAGTAAGAAACATCTTCCAGGGAGAATAGTTCCGTTAAGGGTTCCTTTCCCTGGGAGGCATGCCCTAAAGTGCATGTCCGGACTGCAAAGAAAGCAGTAAAACATCTGGGGGCAGATAAATGAGTAGGTAAAGAAAACCATCTTTTAAGTCACCGACCGAATATTCCCTTAAGAACGCTAGCTTTCGGCTTCACCCAGTCTGAGGTACAAATCTGGCTGACCCGGCAGTAACAATCCCAGAGGTGCTCCCTTTACCTCCTAGCCGAACAATCAGGAACGTAGGGGTAAGCACAGGAGCCAGGCAACCCAGCTTGGCCAAAATTTAAGTCATATCGATGCATATAATGGCGAGTAAAAGGTACATGTGGAAGCTTGACACATGTGTTGGGTATGAAACCCGTATAATTGAGCTTCTGTAAAAGAAGCCCCCAGGAATAATGAGTGCGGATGACACATCATGCGTATGCGAAAAAATGCAAAAGTAGGCCCTTAGGGGCTTTTTAATAAAAAAGGTTATGAAAAGAGAAACGAAAGGCAGCCAAGGTATAAAAATTTGGACGGAGGGAGGGGACGAACTCTTACTCCGGCGCTAGGCATAGAATCTTCGGAGGCGGGCTGCGTTCCATGGGTTCGGCTCGAGTCGGTTATCCGACGCATTTCGTAGACGGTATGCTCCGCCGGTCAGGACTTGATCGATAATGAAGGGGCCCTCCCATTTGGGCTTGAGCTTGTCCTTTTTCTTGTCCGGCGGGCGTAGAACTAGTTCGCCAACGTTGTCAGTCTTGGACCGTACTTCTCTGCTTTGATATCTTCGAGCCTGCTGCTGATAGAATGCGGAACGAGCTTTGGCGACGTCGCGTTCTTCCTCCAATGTGTCCAAGCTGTCCTGCGGATCCAGCTCGGCCTCTCTTTCCTCGTACATGCGCACTCGAGGTGAGTCATGAATAATGTCGCAGGGTAAGACTGCCTCTGCGCCGTATACCATAAAAAATGGTGTGAATCCGGTAGTACGGTTAGGCGTTGTCCGCAGCCCCCAGAGTACGGAGTCGAGCTCCTCGACCCAGTGCGTGTCAGATTTAGTAAGTGACCGCACTAGTCTGGGTTTAATGCCGCTCATTATTAGACCATTTGCTCTTTCCACTTGACCGTTGGTTTGAGGGTGATAGACTGAAGCGTAGTCGAGCTTGATGCCCATATTCTTCCACCATGACTTAACCTCGTCGGCTGTGAAGTTCGTGTCGTTGTCGGTGATGATGCTGTGGGGGACTCCGTAACGGTGTACTACCCCGGATATAAAGTCTATCACTGGTCCGGACTCTGCCGTTTTGACCGGCTTGGCCTCTATCCATTTGGTGAATTTATCCACCATGACCAATAGGTACCTTTGCTTGTGGGTTCCCCCTTTAAGGGGTCCAACCATATCAAGCCCCCAGACCGCGAAGGGCCAGGTAATGGGTATAGTTTTGAGGGCGGTAGGCGGCATATGGCTCTGATTAGCAAAGAGCTGACAACCAACGCATCTCTGGACTAAGTCCTGGGCATCTGCCCGGGCCGTCGGCCAATAAAATCCTGTACAGAATGCCTTTCCTACAAGGGCCCGGGCTGCTGCGTGGCGTCCACCTAATCCGTCATGAATTTCAGCCAGGAGGTTTCGCCCTTCCTCTTCGGAGATACACCTTTGAAGGACTCCGGTTGTGCTTTTCTTATAAAGTTCTCCCTCGTGGACCTTGTAGGCTTTCGATCGCCGGACTATGCAGCGAGCCTCGTTTTGGTCTTCGGGAAGTTCCTGCCTAAGTAAGTAGGCTAGGAAAGGTTCTGTCCACGCGGCGATTACTGCCATTATGACGTGGGCTGAAGGTGTTATGTCATCTGCTGAATCACCGATTGGTGCGGTTTTTTCCGGTTTGTCACTACCGGACTCCTCTTCCCATAGCACGGATGGCTTGAAGAGCCGTTCTAGGAAGATGTTTGGAGGGACCACATCACGTTTTGCCCCGATGCGTGCCAGTACATCGGCCGCTTGGTTATTATCGCGGGCTATATGATGGAATTCGAGTCCTTCAAACCGAGCTGACATTTATAAGACAGCGTTGTGATATGCTGCCATTTTCGGATCCTTGGCGTCAAAGTCTCCATTTATTTGGGATATTGCAAGGTTTGAATCCTCGCGCACCTCTAGGCGTTGAATGCCCATGGAAACTGCCATCCGGAGACCATGTAACAGGGCCTCGTATTCGGCTGCGTTGTTGGAGTCGGTGTACATTATTTGAAGTACGTACTGGACTGTGTCCCCTGTTGGGGACGTCAATACGACGCCAGCCCCCAGTCCGGCCAACATTTTAGAGCCATCAAAATGCATAACCCAATTGGAGTATGCGCCGTACTCTTTAGGGAGCTCGGCTTCGGTCCATTCGGCGACGAAGTCAGCCAAGACTTGTGACTTTATAGCTCGCCGAGGTTTGTAAGTTATATCGAATGGTAAGAGCTCAATGGCCCATTTTGCAATCCTGCCCGTTGCGTCGCGGTTATTTATAATGTCATTGAGTGGTACTTCAGAGGCCACTGTTATCAAACACTCTTGAAAGTAGTGTCGGAGCTTCCGGGACGCCATGAATACCGCATATGCTATCTTCTGATAGTGCGGGTAACAGGACTTGCAGGGAGTTAACACAGTGGATACATAATACACTGGTTTTTGAAGAGGGAATTTATGCCCTTCTGTCTCTCGTTCGACGACGAGTACCGCGCTTACAACTTGATGTGTTGTCGCGATGTATAACAACATTGGTTCGCCCAGATTGGGCGCGGCCAGGACCGGATTGGTTGCCAATATGGCCTTTATTTCTTCGAGTCCGGCAGTGGCAGCATCCGTCCACTCGAAGTGTTCGGTGCGCCTGAGGAGGCGATAAAGGGGTAGCGCCTTTTCTCCTAGACGGGAGATAAAGCGGCTTAGAGCTGCCATGCATCCTGTTAATTTTTGTATTTGTTTGAGGTCTTTCGGAATATCCAACTGTGACAGAGCTCGGATTTTGGCCGGGTTTGCTTCAATTCCTCTACCGGATACAATGAAGCCCAGCAACTTTCCGGCTAGTACGCCGAAAACGCATTTTTCCGGATTCAGCTTGATGTCATATGCTCTGAGGTTGTCGAATGTGAGCCTCAAATCGTCTACTAGAGTTTCGACATTTTTTGTTTTGACGACTACGTCGTCTACGTATGCCTCGACTGTTTTGCCGATCTGGGTGGCCAGACATGTTTGAATCATGCGCTGATATGTTGCACCGGCATTTTTAAGTCCGAGGGCATCGTGTTGAAGCAGAATGGTCCGTATGGAGTGATGAATGCCGTTGCGGCTTGGTCTGCTTCCGCCATCTTGATTTGATGATAGCCAGAGTATGCGTCCAGGAAGCACAACGAATCGTGCCCTGTGGTAGCATCGATAATTTGGTCAATGCGGGGGGGAGGGAAGGGATCCTTTGGGCAGGCCTTATTGAGGTCTTTAAAATCGGCACAGAGGCGCCAGGATTTATCCTTCTTTGGTACCATCACCAGATTTGCTAGCCAGTCCGGATGTTTGATATCTCTAATGAATCCGGCTTCCAATAGTTTGGCTAGCTCTTCTCCCATTGCCTGTCTTTTGGGTTCGGAAAATCGTCGAAGAGCCTGTTTGACTGGCTTAAATCCTTTTAGGATGTTTTGGCTGTGTTCTGCCAACCTGCGTGGGATTCCGGGCATATCCGTAGGATGCCAGGCGAAGATGTCCCAATTTTCCCGAAGGAATTCACGCAGTGCGGCGTCTACCTCGGGGTTCAATTGTGCCCCAATGGAGGCCGTCTTTGTTGGGTCCGTTGGATGGACCTGAAATTTTATTATTTCATCTACTGGTTTGAAGGAGGTGGACTTGGATCTTTTGTCAAGTATCACATCGTCCCTGTTCACCGTAGAGCGCAGCGCGGTGAGTTCTTCTGCTGCTAAGGCTTCGGATAGTGCCTCCAGGGCTAGTGCGGCTGTCTTATTTTCGGCGCGGAGTGCTATGTCCAGATCACTAACGAGAGTGATTATTCCGCTGGGCCCAGGCATTTTGAGCTTCATGTACCCGTAGTGAGGTACTGCTTGAAAATTTGTGAATGCCTCTCGTCCTAATATAGCGTGATATCCGCTGTTGAACGGGGCCACTTGGAACGTGACTTCTTCGGATCTGTAATTGTCCGGCGAGCCGAACACCACATCGAGTGTGATTTGTCCGGTGCAGCGTGCCTCCCGGCTAGGGATTATTCCTCTGAAGGTTGTGCTGCTTCGCTCAATGCGGCTCCAATCAATTTCCATTTTCCGCAGAGTTTCCTCGTAGATGAGGTTTAATCCGCTGCCGCCATCCATGAGGACTTTTGTCGTCGCTGGCACCGAAGGTGATAGCTGTGTCACTCCATGGATTTGCTGTTGCTATTTGGTAGACTTCGACGAGTCCGCGGATTGTTCGCTTTCGCATATTGTTTGACGCGAAAGTCTCGAAGACTGTTGATACCGTACCGGTATTGTTGGAGTTGTTTTGCGGGGCTAGAAGCTCCTCGCCACTTTTGGCCACCTGCCGTAATATCCAACATGCTCGAAGGCTATGAGTTGGGACGGCTCCCTCTGTACTATGAAGCTTACAGGGTCCGTTGAGCCATCCCTCCAGTACGGTTCCGTTTCCCTTATTGGGTTTTTGTTTTTTCGTTTTTGCATCTGGGGCCTGAGTGTAAGGCGCCCTTTTGCTGCGGACTGGGTTTGGGGCCCGATTATCCCAAAATTGATTTTCGGTTTTTCGGAAACTTTCCATCGCACAGTACTTTCGTACTATGGATGCCAGATCGGTGAAGCGCGTAATTTTGCGACGATCAATGGCGTTTAGTATTCCCTTGTACGTGCAATTATTGCAAAAAATTGAGATTGCGTTTTCCTCTCGGCAGTCCTTTATCCTGTCCATAACCAGGAGGAATCTGGCCCAGTAGTGATGTACTGTTTCAGCGGGCTCTTGCCGTATTAGGGATAGATCGCATATGTCTGGGCGGGTGGGTGGACTAAAATCCGGATCCCTGCCCATCTTGGGGCTTAAAGGCCGAAGAGCTTCCGAATTCGGAAGCTTAGGTTGCTGGACACAATCCAGCGAGTCCAGAGCGATGCATGATTTTAAGTTCAATGCTCGATCGAAGTCCGTCCCTCCGCGGAAATCCGGCGTGAAGGGTTCGGGAATCCAAACATGAATAGTTTTCAATACAGGCAAAGAGTTGCCGCATTGCTCCTCTACCACTGCGACGTGGTGGGTGGCCTGGGGAGAGTTAATATCTCTCAGATCGGTTTTAAGCCCAATCTGGTTGTAGTCCGTAGCAATTCCCAGGGCGGCGATGCGATCCAAGAGCTCGTTAACAGACGAGAGCTCTATTGGATCCAACTGTTCAGCAGCTTTCGGGCTGACGCGAAGATTGCTTCTGACGACTTGAGAAGTCATTGTCGAAGCGGCGGCCGGACAGGCGGTCATAAGAAAACCACCTAGCCGGATAGTTTGGCCGGCGGCCAAGGCCCCTTCGGCGAAAACACCATATTTAAAGACAGGTGGAGGCATCCGCCCTATCGGTGACGGCACAGAGGAACTCTCAATGAAAGCACCAATGTCGGTGTCAAAACCGGCGGATCTCGGGTAGGGGGTCCCGAACTGTGCGTCTAGGCAGATGGCAACAGGAGACGAGGGACGCGATGTTTTACCCAGGTTCGGGCCCTCTCGATGGAGGTAAAACCCTACGTCCTGCTTGATTAATATTGATGATATGGGTAGTACAAGAGTGGATCTACCACGAGATCAAGGAGGCTAAACCCTAGAAGCTAGCCTATGGTATGATTGTTGTAATGTATGTTGTGTCCTACGGACTAAAGCCCTCCGGTTTATGTAGACACCGGAGGAGGCTAGGGTTACACAGAGTCGGTTACAATGGTAGGAGATCTACATATCCGTATCGCCAAGCTTGCCTTCCACACCAAGGAAAGTCCCATCCGGACACGGGACGGAGTCTTCAATCTTGTATCTTCGTAGTCTTGGAGTCCGGCGGACGATGATAGTCCGGCTGTCCGAACACCCCCTAGTCCAGGACTCCCTCAGACGTGATGCCTATATACATGATCATGCCTAGATAGTCTCATAACTATGCGCTTTTCTATCAATTGCTCGACAATAATTTGTTCACCCACCGTAATACTTATGCTATCTTGAGAGAAGCCACTAGTGAAACCTAAGGCCCCCGGGTCTATCTCTTATCGTATTTGCTTTCAATCTACTTTTATTGGCATCTTTACTTTTTGCATCTATATTATAAAATAGCAAAAATATATTTATCTTATCATACTATCTTTATTAGATCTCACTTTCGCAAGTGGTCGTGAAGGGATTGACAACCCCTTTATTGCGTTGGTTGCGAGTTCTCAGTTTGTTTGTGTAGGTGCGTGGGACTTTTGAGGAGCCTCCTACTGGATTGATACCTTGGTTCTCAAAACTGAGGGAAATACTTACGCTACACTTGTTGCATCACCCTCTCCTCTTCGAGGAAAACCAACGCAAGCTCAAGACATAGCAACGGACTTGTGTTGGAGCACTATGGTCGAAATGGGGGTCCTGTTGATCGGGAGGGGTGTGGCGTACCACAAAACAGACAAAACAGACTTGTGTTGGAGCGCTACGGTCGAAACGGGGGTCCTGTTCATCGGGAGGGGTGTGGCGTACCGCAAAACGGGACTCCACGGGATACTGTTCATCTCCACCGTCGACCTCCTCCAGCCTCCACGGGCTACCGTCGACCTCCTCCAGCCTCCACGGGCTCCTGTTCATCCACCCTCCACCGCGCGCAACTCCACCGGCTACTGTTCAACCACCCCTCCACCATCTACTGTTCATTCAGCCCTCCACACCACGGGGTCCTGTTC
>NC_041393.1:600414640-600454985 GCF_002162155.2 Triticum dicoccoides
CTCACTGTTCATCTCAGAGGCAGCATCGATCGGCTTCAGTTAGCAGCAGTAGCGAAGGAATCGCTCGATCGGGTTCAGTTAATAGCCATCGACCGATCACTCGGGTTCAGTAATGTGTAGCCTGCAGTGCAATCGCTCGGGTTCAGTTAGAGCCCAACGCCTTGCTCGGGTTCAGTTAGAGCCAACGCCTCGCGCACACACGCGTACATGTACGAGAGAAACGCGCATCGCTCGGCCCCCGACCTCCCACCGTAACCGGGAACTCCCTGAAATTTTCCTCGCCCTCGCTTCTACCACGGTTTTTTCCGTCATGGACGGTGAGGGAGTCCTGGACTAGGGGGTGTCCGGATAGCCGAACTATCATCATTGGCCGGACTCCAAGACTATGAAGATACAAGATTGAAGACTTCGTCCCGTGTCCGGATGGGACTTTCCTTGGCGTGGAAGGCAAGCTTGGCAATACGGATATGTAGATCTCCTACCATTGTAACCGACTCTGTGTAACCCTAGCCCTCTCCGGTGTCTATATAAACCGAAGGGTTTTAGTCCATAGGACGGACAACAATCATACCATAGGCTAGCTTCTAGGGTTTAGCCTCCTTGATCTCGTGGTAGATCTACTCTTGTACTACCCATATCATCAATATCAATCAAGTAGGAGTAGGGTTTTACCTCCATCGAGAGGGTCCGAACCTGGGTAAAAACATCGTGTCCCTTGTCTCCTGTTACCATCCGCCTAGACGCATAGTTCGGGACCCCCTACCCGAGATCCGCCGGTTTTGACACCGACATTGGTGCTTTCATTGAGAGTTCTTCTATGCCGTCACAATCAGGAAGGATGCCTCTTCCCGTCTTTAAAGATGGTACAATTGCCAAGGGAGCTTTGGCCACCGACCAAACTATCCGGCTAGGTGGTTTTCTTATGACCGCCTGTTCGGCCGCCGCTCCAACAATGACCTCTCGAGTCATCAAAAGTGATCTTCACGTCAACTCGGAATTCGCCGAGCAGCTGGATCCGATGGAGCCCTCTTCTGTAAACGTCCTCTTGGATCGCATCGCCGCCCTGGGAGTCGCTACAGACTACGATCGGATTGGGCTTAAAACCGATCTAAGAGAGATTAACTCTCCCCAGGCTACCCACCACGTTGATGTGGTAGAGGAACAATGTGGCGACTCTTCTTCTATATTAAAGACCAGTTATGTCCGAATTCCTGATCCCTCCATGCCGGATTCCCGTGGAGGGATGGACGTCAATCAAGTATTGAACCTAAAGTCAGGCAGCGGACCAGATTCGTTGGACAACATCTAGCAATCCAAGCTTCCAAATTCGGAAGGTTTTCAGCCCTTGAGCCTCAGATTGGGAGGGGTTCCGGACCTAATTCCACCCGCCCACCCAAACACAAGCGATCTATCTCAAATCCGGCAAGAGCCCACTGAAACAGTACATCATTACTGGGCTAGATTCCTCCTGGTTATGGACAGGATAAAGGACTGCAGTGAGGAAAGCGCAATCTCAATTTTCTGCAACAATTGCACGGACAAGGGAATCATGAACGCCATAAGTCGTCGCGAAATTACACGCTTCGCTGACATGGCGTCCATAGTACGAAAGTACTATGCGATGGAGAGTGCCTGGAAAACCGAAACTAAGTTTTGGGACAATCCGGCTCCGAGCACAACCCTAGTCCAAAACAAAAGGGTGCATCATGCTCAGGCACCTGGGACAAAAACCAAAAAGCAAAAAACCCCTAAAGGGCACGGAACCGTACTGGAGGGATGGCTCAGCGGACCCTGTAAAATCCATAGTACAGAGGGCGCCACTCCAACACATAGCCTTCGAGCATGTTGGATACTACGGCAGGTGGCCAAAAGTGGCGAAGAGCTTCTAGCCCCGGAGAACCAGCCCAATAGTACCAGTACGGTATTAACAGTCTTCGAGGCTTTCGCATCAAATAATATGCGGAAACGAACACTCCGCAGCCTCGCCGAAGTCTACCAAGTAGCAACAATAAATCCATGGAGCGACACGGCTATCACCTTCAACGCCAGCGACGAACCTAAATTCCAAACAACCCGAGCACCAGCCGCATTGGTCCTCAGTCCAATAGTGGATGGCTTTCGTCTTACCAAGGTAATCATGGATGGCGGCAGCGGATTAAACCTCATCTAAGAGGAAACCCTTCGAAAAATGGAAATAGACTGGAGCCGCATTGAGCGAAGCAGCACAACCTTTAGAGGAATAATCCCTAGTCGGGAAGCACGCTGCACAGGAAAAATTACACTAGATGTGGTGTTCGGCTCGCCGGACAATTACAGGTCCGAGGAGGTCACGTTCCAAGTGGCCCCGTTCAGCAGCAGATATCACGCTTTATTAGGGCGAGAGGCATTCACAATTTTTCAAGCTATACCAAATTACGGGTACATGAAGCTTAAAATGCCCGGGCCCAATGGAATCATCACTCTTGTCAGTGATCTGGACATAGCACTCCGCGCCGAAAATAAGACAGCCGCACTAGCCCTAGAGGCACTATCCGAAGCCCTGGCGGTAGAGGAACTCACTGCGCTGCGCTCCACGGTGAATAGGGACGATGTGATACTCGATAAGAGATCCAAGTCCACCTCTTTTAAACCAGCGGATGAAATAGTCAAATTCCAAGTGCATCCAACGGACCCCACAAAGACGGCCTCCATTAGGGCACAATTAAACCCTAATGTAGACGCCACACTACGAGAATTCCTTCGGGAAAATTGGGACATCTTTTCCTGGCACCCTTCAGATATGCCAGGAATCCCACGCAGGTTGGTAGAACACAGCCTAAACATCCTAAAAGGATTCAAGCCAGTCAAACAGGCTCTTCGGCGATTTTCCGAACCCAAAAGACAGGCAATGGGAGAGGAGCTAGCCAAACTATTAGAAGCCGGATTCATCAGAGACATAAAACATCCGGACTGGCTAGAGAACCTGGTAATGGTACCAAAAAAGGACAAATCCTGGCGCGTGTGTGTCGATTTTAAAGACCTTAACAAGGCTTGTCCAAAGGATCCTTTCCCCCTTCCCCGCATCGATCAAATCATCGATGCTACCGCAGGGCACGATTCATTGTGCTTCCTCGACGCATACTCCGGATACCATCAAATCAAGATGGCGGAAACAGACCAAGCCGCAACGGCATTCATTACTCCATACAGACCATTCTGCTTCAACACAATGCCCTTCGGGCTCAAAAACGTCGGCGCAACATATCAGCGGACATGTCTGGCAACCCAGATCGGCAAAACAGTGGAGGCATACGTAGACGATGTGGTTGTCAAGACCATACACGTCGAAACTCTAGTAGATGATTTGAGGCTCACATTCGACAACCTCCGAGCATATGACATTAAGCTCAACCCGGAAAAATGCGTTTTCGGCGTACCAGTCGGAAAGCTCTTGGGCTTCATTGTATCCGGCAGAGGAATTGAAGCAAACCCATCCAAGATCCGAGCTCTGTCACAGTTGGATATCCCAAAAGACCTCAAACAAATACAAAAATTGACTGGATGTGTGGCGGCTCTAAGCCGCTTCATCTCCCGTTTGGGAGAAAAGGCATTGCCCCTCTATCACCACCTCCGGCGCACCGAACACTTCGAATGGACGGATGCTTCCACGGCCGGACTCGAAGAAATAAAGGCCATATTGGCAACAAATCCGGTCCTGGCCGCACCCAACTTGGGCGAACCGATGTTATTATATATCGCGGCAACCCATCAAGTTGTAAGCGCGGTGCTCGTTGTCGAACGAGAAACAGAAGGACACAAATTCCCTCTTGAAAAACCAGTGTACTACGTATCCACTGTCTTAACTCCATGCAAGTCCCGGTATCCACATTATCAAAAGATAGCGTACGCGGTGTTCATGGCATCCCGGAAGCTGCGACACTACTTTCAAGAGTGTTCGATAACAGTGGCCTCCAAAGTACCTCTCAACGACATTATAAACAACCGCGACATGACGGGCAGGATTGCAAAATGGGCCATTGATCTCTTACCATTCGACATAACCTACAAACCACGGCAAGCTATAAAGTCGCAAGTTTTGGTCGACTTCATCGCTGAATGGACCGAAGCCGAATTCCCTAAAGAGTATGGCGCATACTCCAATTGGATCATGCATTTTGACGACTCCAAAATGTTGGCCGGCTTGGGGACTGGCGTCATATTGACGTCCCCAACCGGAGACATAGTCCAATACGTACTTCAGATAATGTACACGGACTCCAACAATGCAGCCGAATACAAGGCCCTTCTACATGGTCTCCGGATGGCAATCTCCATGGGCATTCAACGCCTAGAGGTGCGCGGGGATTCAAACCTTGCAATATCCCAAGTAAATGGAGACTTTGACGCCAAGGATCCGAAAATGGCAGCCTATCATAACGTCGTCTTAAAAATGTCAGCTCGGTTCGAAGGACTCGAATTCCACAATGTAGCCCGGGATAATAACCAGGCGGCCGATGTGTTGGCACGCATCGGTGCAAAGCACGATGCCGTCCCTCCAAACATCTTCCTGGAGCGGATTTTTAAGCCATCCGTATTATGGGAAGAGGAGTCCAGAAACAACAACCCGGAACCAATCGCACCGCCCAACACTGAACATTCTGACACAATCGGTGGCTCAGCCAATGAAATAACACCTTAAGCCCACGAAATAATGGCAGTCATTGCCCCGTGGACGGAACCATTCCTAGCCTACTTAATTAGGTAGGAACTTCCTGAAGACCAAAACGAGGCCCGCTGCATAGTACGGCGATCTAAAGCCTACAAGGTCCATGAGGGAGAGCTTTATAAGAAAAGCACAACCAGAGTCCTTCAAAGGTGCATCTCCAAAGAGGAAGGGCGAAATCTTCTGGCTGAAATTCACACCGGACTCGGCGGGCACCACGCCGCAGCCCGGTCCCTTGTGGGAAAGGCCTTCCGTACAGGATTTTATTGGCCAACTGCCCGGGCAGATGCTCAGGACTTAGTCCAATGATGCGTCGGTTGCCAGCTCTTTGCTAATCAAAGCCACATGCCGCCCACCGCCCTCAAAACTATACCCATCACCTGGCCGTTCGCGGTTTGGGGGCTTGACATGGTTGGACCCCTTAAAGGGGGAACCCACAAGCAAAAATACCTATTGGTCATGGTGGACAAATTCACAAAATGGATAGAGGCCAAGCCGGTTAAAACATCTGAATCCGGACCTGTGATAGACTTCATATCTGGGGTAGTACACTGTTATGGCGTCCCCCACAGCCTCATCACTGATAACGGCACGAACTTCACGGCCGACAAGGTTAAACTCTGGTGCAAAAATATGGGCATCAAGCTCGACTACGCTTCAGTCTATCACCCTCAAACTAACGGTCAAGTCAAACGAGCAAATGGTCTAATCATGAGCAGCATTAAACCTAGGTTAGTGCGGTCCCTCACGGAATCTAACACGCACTGGGTGGAGGAGCTCGACTCCGTACTCTGGGGGCTGCGGACCACGCCAAATCGCACTACCGGATTCACACCATTTTTATGGTATACGGTGCAGAGGCAGTTTTGCGCTGCGATATAATTCATGACTCACCTCGCGTGCGCATGTACGAAGAAAGAGAAGCCGAGTTGGATTGGCAGGACAGTTTGGACGCATTGGAAGAGGAGCGCGACGTGGCAAAGGCTCGTTCCGCATTCTATCAGCAGCAGGCTCAAAGATATCAAAGCAGAGAAGTACGGGCCAAAACTTACAATGTTGGCGAACTAGTTCTACGCCTGCCGGACAAGAAAAAGGACAAACTCAAGCCCAAGTGGGAAGGTCCCTTCATCATCGATCAAGTCCTGAGCGGAGGAGCATACCGTCTATGAAACACATCGAACAACCGACTCGAGCCGAACCCATGGAACGCAGCCCGTCTCCGAAGATTCTACGCCTACCGCTGGACTCAGAGTTCGTCTCCTTCCTCCGTCCACATTTTAAACTTTAGCTGTCTTTTGTTTCTCTCTTCCTTCCTCCTTTTTTCGTAAAGCCTTTGTGGGCTGATCTGTGCATTGTTCGCACACACTTGACGTGCTGCTCTCACTCATTATACCTGGGGGCTTCTTTAATAGAAGCTTATTTATACGGGCTTCATGCCCAACACATGCGTCACACTTCCGCATGTACCTTTTATTCACCATTATATGCATCGATATGACTTAAGTTTTGGCCAAGCTGGGTTGCCTGGATCCTGTGCTTACCCCTACGTTCCCGATTGTTCGGCTAGGAGGTAAAGGGAGCACCTCTGCGATTGTTACTGCCGGGTCAGCCGGATCTGTACCTCAGACTGGGTGAAGCCGAAAGCTAGCATTCTTAAGGGAATATTCAGTCGGTGACTTGAAAGATGATTTCTTACTTATTTATTTATCTGCCCCCAGATGCTTTTCTGCTCTTTTCGCAGTCCAAACATGCACTTTAGGGCATGCCTCCCAGGGAAAGGAACCCCTAACGGAACTATTCTCCCTGGAAGATGTTTCTTACTAACCATGTAATGTAACATAACTAGTTGGGCACTTGTCTGATAAAGCACTAATGACCCCTACGCCTGGTCTCCATGCATGCCCCGGTTTTTTCATAACCGTGAGGGTATTCAGACACACTCCGGACTGTGGGGTCCCGAGGTTGAAGCGAAAAGGTCCGCAAAGACAAACGATCTACAATCCGGCTAGAAGGCATTTTACATGTCATTTTAAAATTACATCGTCAAATTGACTGATTGTACTCCTCTTCAATCCCATCTAACAGGTTGTCTAGTTTACAGTCCCGTTGGTAATACTTCGCGGCCAACTCTACTTGGCCGTACATTAAGCTCACAGGGATCTCCTTCCCATCGGGCCCCACAGGTCCGACCTCGGCCATGTGGTTTGGATCAGCCTTCGTGTACCGTGTCTTCACCATGGCCCAGGCCTCCCTGGCGCCTTGACGGCAGGCCGATATCTTCCATAGACAGAAGCGCTGTCGTGCTCCCTGAAGCTTCTCCGCAATCCCTCCAAGACCCTCGGGTAGGGAGACGGATGGCCATAAGGCCTAGACGACGCCGCTCATCGCCTGCCGAACACGTTCGTGCAGTTGCAACAACTCGGGAAGTAGGTCACCCGTTGAACCGGGCATTTCCTCCGCAGGACGGCCTATGAGCACATCTACAGACACATTTTTGTCAATCGACTTCCTCGCCGAACTCTTCTTTTCAAAAGAGTTTGCTCAAGCACTTACTGTAAATGCCGCGACGAAGCTGCCGGCTCTCCTTCACGGAGTCAGACAGCTGGACCTAAACATCTTTCAGTTCTTCGCCCAGCTGGGTGTTGGCATCTTGGAGTTTGTTCCTCTCCTGCTGCACCCTCATAAGCACCTACTCGCCGGCCCTCAACTGGCACCGTAGATGTTGCTTGTCCGGATCTAGTCCGGCACCATCCGCAATATTATTGTCAGACTTATACACACGCCGCACTTCATAAACTACTTATCTTTTTGAAATATGTATTTCCAGAGGGGGTCTCTGTGGCTCCCCCTGCGGCGGCTAGTGCGGCCTCAAGTTGGGCCTTGCACTCTTGAAGCTCCTGGGACAGGTGGGTATTCTTCTCCGTAAGATCCTGCATAACAAATGATACTTAAATCAGTTATTCTAACTATTTTAAGTCTCGGGGGCTACTGGCATATATAGCTATTAAAATTCCTCACCCGTATGTCTTTCACATACTGCTTCATGGCTCTGGTTAAACCATCTTGAGCGGCACGGAGGTGCGCGTCTCCCGCATTAAAGGCATTCAACGCCTCCGAGGAGAAACACGCGTCACGAAGAACTGTCCGGTGGCGCCTGTGATTGATGGCACTCTCCACCTCAGACCTGGTGGCGGACAGCCTGTCGGCATCCTCCATTAGAGGAGCATCCGGCTCACGCCTTGTGTTCGCCTCCCCCTCCGGACCAGGCGTTGGAACCTGGCTGGCGGAGGCTTGGTTGGCAACCTCTCCGGGCACAGTCCAGCGAGCGCTCTTTCTCCTGGAAAAGTCATGAGCGTTAATATACCTCACAGGAATCTTTCCCTTAAATACGGTGGCGTGCCATACCGTTGCGGCGACGTTTAAATTCGCGCCGCACTCCTCTTCCGCCTGCTGGGCCGAACTGACCCTTGTTGGTCAGCCGCCGCGGGTTCGGCTTCCCGCCTTAAAGGCACCTCCTGCGAGGCACCGTTGGTGTACGGTGGTCAGAAATAAGCATGGATGAGTAATAATGTCAGGACTATGGTCAAGTTACCTGGGAAGCCGGAGATAAACCGGGGTAGTCGGCCGTAATGGCGACCAAAGCATTGTCCATGCTAAGTTGGTGGAACACCCCATCGATCAGCTCCACCTCTATGTCCGGATCCTCTTTGGAGGATGGATCAAGGGATCATCCTGGATCCTCGGGCTGTGGAGTCAGGCTGTGTATGCCCTCTATGTCCCGGCGCAGTTCCTGCGTCAAAATCACAAAGTAAGACACTTAACTCTGGAAATACGGATTGGATAGATAAACGTCCGCTTACCCAGCTCCGAGGGTTATTCATGGAGAATCCATTCAATGGACTCGCACGGAGGAAGTCCTCTTTCTCCCCCTTGTACAAGCCGGACAAGATCTTCACCAGATCGGCGACCGATCCCGGCCCCTTGCGGCCATGACGGGTGGCGTCGTTCTCCCCGTTGAAGTCCCAGATGTGGTGGCCCCTATATTGGAGCGGCTGCACCCCTCGCATGATGCACGTGGCCATGACTCCAATCATGGTCAATCCGGAATGAGCCAGTAACCTTATCCGGCCCATCAGATATTGGACGCTCCTATCATTCTCCCGTTGAGGGCTCTGCGGGCGCCAACTCAGGCGTTTCTTCAGAGGAGCGTTGCTGAACTCCGGGAGGTCGATCCAAACTGGGTCTGGCAGTGGGGCGTCTTCCATATAAAACCATTCCGAAGGCCAGTCTTCAGACGCCTTCTTCGGGGTTCCGGAGAGGTATCCGGTCCTGGCAATGCGCCATATTTCGGCTCCACCCACTTGATATATCGACCCCTCGTGAGAACGGGGTACGAGGCAAAACAATCTCTTCCACGGCGCGAAATGGGCCTCGATGCCCAAGAACAGCTCGCAAAGGGCTACAAAGCCCGCGATATGCAAGATGGAGGTAGGTGTAAGGTGGTGAAGCTGGAGCCCGTAGAACTCCTGGAGCCCCCGGAGAAACGGATGTATAGGAAATAAGAGTCCCCTTATTAGATAAGGGACAAAGCATACCTCCTTTGGAGGGATTGGGGGCGCTCTCCGCCTGCTTTCCACCTTTGTAGGTTGCCAGTCCGGCTCGAACCGGAACCATGAAGGCTGGGGGAAGGTATCCCTCCGCTTGGAGCGTCACTAGCTCGCTGTGCGGAACTGAACATCTCCTCCAATCTCCTGGCTGAGGGCTGGGAGCGCGAGAGGAGGAGCCGTGTCGACTGTCCATGATGGAGTGGATTTTTGTCAGAGGCGCTTCGATGAGTACTCGCGGAAGGAGGATGGTGTGATTCGGATCTAGATCCTTGCCTCTCTTATAGGTAGCTTATTTGCGTAGCTAGGGGGTAAAATGTAAAAATACCCTGGCTTTTCGCATTCATACGACACGTGGAAGAGGGCCATTATTGGACGTGGAAGCCAAGGAGCGCAACATTTATAAGGAAGCCGGACACTATTCGGCAAATGCATGGAATTTGGAGGAGAACCCGCCTTGCAACGCCGAAGACAATATACGCGCCAGACTCATCGTCATTGAAGCCTGGTTCGGGGGCTACTGAGGGAGTCCTGGACTAGGGGGTGTCCGGATAGCCGAACTATCATCATTGGCCGGACTCCAAGACTATGAAGATACAAGATTGAAGACTTCGTCCCGTGTCCGGATGGGACTTTCCTTGGCGTGGAAGGCAAGCTTGGCAATACGGATATGTAGATCTCCTACCATTGTAACCGACTCTGTGTAACCCTAGCCCTCTCCGGTGTCTATATAAACCGGAGGGTTTTAGTCCATAGGACGGACAACAATCATACCATAGGCTAGCTTCTAGGGTTTAGCCTCCTTGATCTCGTGGTAGATCTACTCTTGTACTACCCATATCATCAATATCAATCAAGCAGGAGTAGGGTTTTACCTCCATCGAGAGGGCCCGAACCTGGGAAAAAACATCGTGTCCCTTGTCTCCTGTTACCATCCACCTAGACGCACAGTTCGGGACCCCCTACCCGAGATCCGCCGGTTTTGACACCGATAGACGGCCCAAAGAATGTCATGCTGCTGCGTCTCCGGCCTGCCCAGGATGAAAAGCCCATTTTCTGTCATGATTTTTTGTCATAGAAGTAGGAGCCCACCACATCTAAGATGATACCGGGTTTTGTCACAATTATCGTCATAGAAGTTTCATATGTATGACAGAAAAAAATTCGTTCGGCCCAAAATGTCACGGATGTGACTTTTTTTGTAGTGGGTGTTGGGGAACGTAGTAATTTCAAAAAAAATCCTACGCACAAGCAAGATCATGGTGATGCATAACAACGAGAGGGGAGAGTGTTGTCCACGTACCCTCATAGACCGAAAGCGGAAGCGTTATGACAACGCGGTTGATGTAGTCGTACGTCTTCACGATCGACCGATCCTAGTACCAAATGTACGGCACCTCCGCAATCTGCACACGTTCAGCTCGGTGACGTCCCACGAACTCCGATCCAGCAGAGTGTCGAAGGAGAGTTTCGTCAGCACAATGGCGTGATGACGGTGATGATAAAGCTACCGACATAGGGCTTCGCCTAAGCGCTGCAACGATATGACCGAGGTGGATTATGGTGGAGGGGGGCATCGCACACGGCTAAGAGGTCAATGATCAACTTGTGTGTCTATGGGGTGACCCCCTCCCCCGTATATAAAGGAGTGGAGGAGGGGGAGAGAGCCGGCCTCCTAGGCGCGCCCAAGGGGGGAGTCCTACTCCATGTGGGAGTAGGATTCCCCCTTCCCTAGTTCGAGTAGGAGAGGGAAGGAAGGGGAGAGGGAGAGAAGGAAAGGGGGCCGGCCCCGCTCCCAATTCGGATTGGGCTTGGGGGGGCGCACCCCCATCTTGGTCGCCTCCTCCTCCTTTACACTAATGCCCAATAAGGCCCATTGACTCCCCGGGGGGTTCCGGTAACCTCCCGGTACTCCTATAAATGACCAAACTCACCTGGAACCATTCCGATGTCCAAACATAGCCATCCAATATATCGATCTTTATGTCTCGACCATTTTGAGACTCCTCGTCATTTCCGTGATCACATTCGGGACTTTGAACTACCTTCGGTACATCAAAACACATAAACTCATAATACCGATCGTCACCGAACGTTAAGCGTGCGGACCGTACGGGTTCGAGAACTATGTAGACATGACCGAGACATGTCTCCGGCCAATAACCAATAGCGGAACCTGGATGCTCATATTGGCTCCCACATATTCTATGAAGATGTTTATCGGTCAAACCGCATAACAACATACGTTGTTCCCTTTGTCATCGGTATGTTACTGGCCCAAGATTCAATAATCGGTATCTCAATACCTAGTTCAATCTCGTTACCGGCAAGTCTCTTTACTCGTTTCGTAATGCATCATCCTGTAACTAACTCATTAATCACATTGCTTGCAAGGCTTATGGTGATGTGCATTACCGAGAGGGCCCAAAGATACCTCTACGACAATCGTAGTGACAAATCCTAATCTTGATCTATGCCAACTCAACAAACACCATTGGAGACACCTGTAGAGCACCTTTATAATCACCCAGTTATGTTGTGACATTTGGTAGAACACAAAGTGTACCTCCGGTTTTTGGGAGTTGCATAATCTCATAGTCATAGGAACATGTATAAGTCATGAAGAAGCAATAACAACATACTAAACGATCAAGTGCTAAGCTAACGGAATGGGTCAAGTCAATCACATCATTCTCTAATGATGTGATCCCGTTCATCAAATGACAACTCATGTCTATGGCTAGGAAACTTAACCATCTTTGATTAACGAGCTAGTCAAGTAGAGGCATACTAGTGACACTTTGTTTGTCTATCTATTAACACATGTACTAAGTTTCCGGTTAATACAATTCTAGCATGAATAATAAACATTTATCATGATATAAGGAAATATATAAATAACAACTTTATTATTGCCCCTAGGGCATACTTCCTTCAGTCTCCCACTTGCACTAGAGTCAATAATCTAGATTACATTGCGATGATTCTAAAACCCATGGAGTCTTGGTGTTGATCATGTTTTGCTCGTGAGAGAGGCTTAGTCAATGGGTCTGCAACATTCAGATCCGTATGTATCTTGCAAATCTCTATGTCCCCTTCCGACACTTAATGACAGATGGAATTGAAGCGTCTCTTGATGTGCTTGGTTCTCTTGTGAAATCTAGATTCCTTTGCCAAGGCAATGGCTCTAGTATTGTCACAAAAGATTTTCATTGGACCCGATGCACTAGGTATGACACCTAGATCGAATATGAAGTCCTTCATCCAGACTCCTTCATTTGCTGCTTCTGAAGCAGCTATGTACTCCGCTTCACACGTAGATCCCGCCACGATGCTTTGCTTAGAACTGCACCAACTTATAGCTCCACCGTTCAACAAAAATACATATCCGGTTTGTGACTTAGAGTCATCCGGATCAGTGTCAAAGCTTGCCTCAACGTAACCATTTACGATGAGCTCTTTGTCACCTCCATAAACGACAAACATATTGTTAGTCCTTTTCAGATATTTCAGGATGTTCTTGACCGTTGTCCAGTGATCCACTCCTGGATTACTTTCGTACCTCCCTGCTAAACTAATAGCAAGGCACACATCAGTCCTAGTACACAGCATTGCATACATAATAGAGCCTATGGCTGAAGCATAGGGAACATCTTTCATTTTCTCTCTATCTTCTATAGTGGTCGGGCATTGAGTCTGACTCAACTTCACACCTTGTAACACAGGCAAGAACCCTTTCTTTTCTTGATCCATTTTGAACTTCTTCAAAACTTTATCAAGGTATGTACTTTGTGAAAGTCCAATTAGGCGTCTTCATCTATCTCTATAGATCTTAATGCCCAATATATAAGCAGCTTCACCGACGTCTTTCATTGAAAAACTCTTGTTCAAGTATCCTTTTATGCTATCCAGAAATTCTATATCATTTCCAATCAATAATATGTCATCCACAAATAATATTAGAAATGCTACAGAGCTCCTACTCACTTTCTTGTAAATACAGACTCCTCCAAAAGTCTGTATAAAACCATATGCTTTGATCATATTATCAAAACGTTTATTCCAACTCCGAGAGGCTTGCACCAGTCCATAAATGAATCGTTAGAGCTTGCACACTTTGTTAGCATCTTTTGAATCAATAAAACCTTTGGGTTGCATCATATACAACTCTTCTTCCAGAAATCCATTCAAGAATGCAGTTTTTACATCCATTTTCCAAATTTCATAATCATAAAATGCAGCAATTGCTAACATGATTCAGACAGACTTAAGCATCACTACGGGTGAGAATGTCTCATCGTAGTCAACTCCTTGAACTTGTCGAAAACCTTTTGCAACAAGTCGAGATTTGTAGACAGTAACATTACCGTCAGCGTCAGTCTTCTTCTTAAAGATCCATTTATTCTCTATGGCTTGCCGATCATCGGGAAAGTCAACCAAAGTCCACACTTTGTTCTCATACATGGATCCCTTCTCAGATTTCATGGCCTCAAGCCATTTTGCGGAATCTGGGCTCATCATCGCTTCCTCATAGTTCGTAGGTTTGTCATGGTCAAGTAACATGACCTCCAGAATAGGATTACCGTACCACTCTGGTGCGGTTGACCTACGAGGTTCAGTAGTAAGTTGATCTGAAGTTTCATGATCATTATCATCAGCTTCCTCACTAATTGGTGTAGGGGTCACACGAACTGATTTCTATGATGAACTACTTTCCAATAAGGGAGCAGGTAGAGTTACCTCATCAAGTTCTACTTTCCTCCCACTCACTTCTTTTGAGAGAAACTCCTTCTCTAGAAAGGATCCATTCTTAGCAACGAATATCTTGCCTTCGGATCTGTGATAGAAGGTGTACCCAACAGTTTCCTTTGGGTATCCTATGAAGACACATTTCTTCGATTTGGGTTCGAGCTTATTAGGTTGAAGCTTTTTCACATAAGCATCGCAACCCCAAACTTTCAGAAACGACAACTTTGGTTTCTTGCCAAACCACAGTTCATACGGCGTCGTCTCAACGGATTTAGATGGTGCCCTATTTAACGTGAATGCAGCCGTCTCTAAAGCATAACCCCAAAACGATAGCGTTAAATCAGTAAGAGACATCATAGATCGCACCATATCTAATAAAGTGCGGTTACGACGTTCGGACACACCAATATACTATGGTGTTCTGGGTGGCGTGAGTTGCAAAACTATTCCGCATTGTTTCAAATGAAGACCAAACTCGTAACTCAAATATTCTCCTCCACGATCAGATCGTAGAAACTTTATTTTCTTGTTACGATGATTTTCCACTTCACTCTGAAATTCTTTGAACTTTTCAAATGTTTCACACTTATGTTTCATCAAGTAGATATACCCATATCTGCTCAAATCATTTGTGAAGGTGAGAAAATAACAATACCCGCCGCGAGCCTCAATATTCATTGGACCACATACATCAGTATGTATGATTTCCAACAAATATGTTGCTCGCTCCACTGTTCCGGAGAATGGAGTTTTATTCATCTTGCCCATGAGGCATGGTTCGCAAGTACCAAGTGTTTCATAATCAAGTGATTCCAGAAGTCCATCAGAATGGAGTTTCTTCATGCGCTTTACACCAATATGACCCAAATGGTAGTGCCACAAATAAGTTGCACTATCATTATCAACTCTGCATCTTTTGGCTTCAATATTATGAATATATGTGTCACTACTATCGAGATTTAATAAAAATAGACCACTCTTCAAGGGTGCATGACCATAAAAGATATTACTCATATAAATAGAATAACCATTATTCTTAGATTTAAATGAATAGCCGTCTCGCATCAAACAAGATCTAGATATAATGTTCATGCTTAACGCTGGCACCAAATAACAACTATTCAGGTCTAAAGCTAATCCCGAAGGTAGATGCCGAGGTAGCGTGCCGACCGTGATCACATCGACTTTGGAACCATTTCCCACGCGCATCGTCACCTCGTCCTTAGCCAATCTTCGCTTAATTCGTAGTCCCTGTTTCGAGTTGCAAATATTAGCAACTGAACCAGTATCAAATACCCAGGCACTACTGCAAGCATTAGTAAGGTACACATCAATAACATGTATATCACATATACCTTTGTTCACCTTGCCATCCTTCTTATCCGCCAAATACTTGGGGCAGTTCCGCTTCTAGTGACCAGTCCCTTTGCAGTAGAAGCACTCAGTCTCAGGCTTAGGTCTAGACTTGGGTTTCTTCACTTGAGCAGCAATTTGCTTGCCGTTCTTCTTGAAGTTCCCCTTCTTCCATTTGCCCTTTTTCTTGAAACTGGTGGTCTTGTTGACCATCAACACTTGATGCTCCTTCTTGATTTCTACCTCCGTAGCTTTTAGCATTGGGAAGAGCTCGAGAATTGTCTTGTTCATCCCTTGCATATTATAGTTCATCGCGAAGCTCTTGTAGCTTGGTGGCAATGATTGAAGAATTCTATCAATGACACTATCATCAGGAAGACTAACTCCCAGTTGAATCAAGCGATTGTTATACCCAGACATTTTGAGTATATGTTCACTGACAGAACTATTCTCCTCTATCTTGCAGCTATAAAACTTATTGGAGGCTTCATATCTGTCAATCCGGGCATTTGCTTGAATATTAACTTCAACTCCTGGAACATCTCATATGCTCCATGACGTTCAAAACATTGTTGAAGTCCCGGTTCTAAGCCGTAAAGCATGGCACACTGAACTATCAAGTAGTCATTAGCTTTGCTCTGCCAGATGTTCACAATGTCCGGCGTTGCTCTTGCAGCGGGTCTTGCACCTAGCGGTGCTTCCAGGACATAATTCTTCTATGCAGCAATGAGGATAATACTCAAGTTATGGACCCAGTCCGTGTAATTTCTACCATCATCTTTCAACTTAGCTTTCTCTAGGAACGCATTAAAATTCAATGGAACAACAGCACGGGCCATCTATCTACAATAACATACACATGCAAAAAACTATCAGGTACTTAGTTCATGATAAATTAAATTTCAGTTAATCATATTACTTAAGAACTCCCACTTAGATAGACATCCCTCTAATCATCTAAGTGATCACATGATCCAAATCAACTAAATAATGTCCGATCATCATGTGATATGGAGTAGTTTTCAATGGTGAACATCACTATGTTGATCATATCTACTATATGATTCACACTCGACCTTTCGGTCTCAGTGTTCCGAGGCCATATCTACATATGCTAGGCTCGTCAAGTTTAACTCGAGTATTCTGCATGTGCAAAAACTGGCTTGCACCCCTTGTATGTGAACGTAGAGCTTATCACACCCGATCATCACGTGGTGTCTCAGCATGACGAACTTTCGCAACGGTGCATACTCAGGGAGAACACTTGTACCTTGAAATTTAGTGAGAGATCATCTTATAATGCTACCGTCGAACTAAGCAAAATACGACGCATAAAAGATAAACACCACATGCAATCAATATAAGTGATATGATATGGCCATCATCATCTTGTGCCTGTGATCTCCATCTCCAAACCACCGTCATGATCACCATTGTCACCGGCGCGACACCTTGTTCTCCATCGTAGCATCGTTGTCGTCTCGCCAACTATTGTTTCTACGACTATTTCTACCGCTTAGTGATAAAGTAAAAACAATTACAGGGCGGTTGCATTGCATACAATAAAGCGACAACCATATGGCTCCTGCCAGTTGCCGATAACTTTGTTACAAAACATGATCATCTCATACAATAAAATTTAGAATCATGTCTTAACCATATCACATCACAACATGCCCTGCAAAAACAAGTTAGACGTCCTCTACTTTGTTGTTGCAAGTTTTACGTGGCTGCTACGGACCGGGTAATTGCTACCATCATCAAAACCACAATGATTTTTTGTCAAGTATGTGTTGTTTTAACCTTCAACAAGGACCGGGCGTAGCCATACTCAATTCAACTAAAGTTGGAGAAACTGACACCCGCCAGCCACCTGTGTGCGAAGCACGTCGGTAGAACCAATCTCGCGTAAGCGTACGCGTAATGTCGGTCCGGGCCGCTTCATCCAACAATACCGCCGAATCAAAGTATGACATGCTAGTAAGCAGTATGACTATTATCGCCCACAACTCACTTGTGTTCTACTCGTGCATATAACATCTACGCATAAACCTGGCTCGGATGCCACTGTTGGGGAACGTAGTAATTTCAAAACATTTCTTACGCACACGCAAGATCATGGTGATGCATAGCAAAGAGAGGGGATAGTGTTGTCCACGTACCCTCGTAGACCGAAAGCGTAAGCGTTATGACAACGAGGTTGATGTAGTCGTACGTCTTCACGATCGACCGATCCTAGTACCGAAAGTACGGCACCTCCGCAATCTGCACACGTTCAGCTCGGTGATGTCCCACAAACTCCGATCCAGCAAAGTGTCGAAGGAGAGTTTCGTCAGCATGACGGCGTGATTACGGTGATGATGAAGCTACCGGCATAGGGCTTCGCCTGCGCTGCAACGATATGACCGAGGTGGATTATGGTGGAGGGGGGAACCGCACATGGCTAAGAGGTCAATGATCAACTTGTGTGTCTATGGGGTGCCCCCCTCCCCCGTATATAAAGGAGTGGAGGAGGGGGAGAGGGTCGGCCTCCTAGGCGCTCCCAAGGGGGAAGTCCTACTCCTAGTGGGAGTAGGATTCCCCCTTCCCTAGTTGGAGTAGGAGAGGGAAGGAAGGGGGAGAAGGAGAGAAGGAAAGGGGGTCGGCCCCCCTCCCAATTCGGATTGGGATAGGGGGTGGGGGCGTGGCCCCACCTTGGCCGCCTCCTCCTCCTTTCCACTAAGGCCCAATAAGGCCCATTGACTCTCTGGGGGGTTCCGGTAACCTCCCGGTACTCCGGTAAATGCCCGAATCCACCCGGAACCATTCCGACGTCCAAACATAGCCATCCAATATATCGATCTTTATGTCTCGACCATTTCGAGACTCCTCATCATGTCTGTGATCACATCCGGGACTCCGAACTACCTTCGGTACATCAAAACACATAAACTCATAATACCGATCGTCACTGAACGTTAAGCGTGCGGACGCTACGGGTTCGAGAACTATGTAGACATGACCGAGACATGTCTCCGGCCAATAACCAATAGCGGAACCTGGATGCTCATATTGGCTCCCACATATTCTACGAAGATCTTTATCGGTCAAACCGCATAACAACATACGTTGTTCCCTTTGTCATCGGTATGTTACTTGCCCAAGATTCGATCGCCAGAATCTCAATACCTAGTTCAATCTCATTACCGGCAAGTCTATTTACTCGTTCCGTAATGCATCATCCCATAACTAACTCATTAATCACATTGCTTGCAAGGCTTATAGTGATGTGCATTACCGAGAGGGCCCAGAGATACCTCTACGACAATCGTAGTGACAAATCCTAATCTTCATCTATGCCAACTCAACAAACACCATCAGAGACACTTGTAGATCACCTTTATAATCACCCAGTTACGTTGTGATGTTTGGTATCACACAAAGTGTTCCTCCGGTATTTGGGAGTTGCATAATCTCATAGTCATAGGAACATGTATAAGTCATGAAGAAAGCAATATCAACATACTAAATGATCAAGTGCTAAGCTAACGGAATGGGTCAAGTCAATCACATCATTCTCTAATGATGTGATCCCGTTCATCAAATGACAACTCATGTCTATGGCTAGGAAACTTAACCATCTTTGATTAACGAGCTAGTCAAGTAGATGCATACTAGTGACACTCTGTTTGTCTATGTATTCACACATGTACTAAGTTTCCGGTTAATACAATTCTAGCATGAATAATAAACATTTATCATGATATAAGGAAATATATAAATAACAAATTTATTATTGCCTCTAGGGCATATTTCCTTCAAAGGGTACACCTTTGAAACATGAAAAAACTTACCGGACTAGCAGGGTGGGTTAAGTCGTGCTCGCGATCCTCGGTCGTGGCCGGCCACGCCTCGTTGTCCTTTAAGAGCACCTTCCATATGTCTTCGTGCGTAGTGCCGAAGAGCTCCAGCAGGGTCTGGTGCTTGGCCGGATCGAAGTCTGATAGACGGCAAGTCCAGCGTTGGCACAGAAGGATCCGGCGAATAAGCATCACCTAGATCATGTTGACGAGCTTGATTTTCTTGTTTATCATGTTCCGAACGCGCATCTGGAGCGCTGTCAGCTCGTCCAGAGAAGACCAGGTCAGGCCTTTCTCTTGCCAGGAGGTGAGCTGCATCGGGACTCCAGACTAGAATGTGGGAGTTGCGGCCTAGTTGGTGTCGCGCGGCTCTGTGACGTAGAACCACTTCGACTGCCACCCTTTGACAGTCTCCACGAAGGAGCCTTCGGGCCATGTAACATTGGGCATCTTGCCCACCATGGCGCCTCCGCACTCTGCTTGTTGACCACTCACCACCTTCGGCTTCACATTGAAGGTCTTTAGCCATAGTCCGAAGTGAGGTGGGATGCGGAGGAAGGCCTCGCACACGACAATAAATGTCGAGATGTTGAGTGATACGTCTTCGTCGTATCTACTTTTCCAAACACTTTTGCCCTTGTTTTGGACTCTAACTTGCATGATTTGAATGGAACTAACCCAGACTGACAATGTTTTCAGCAGAACTACCATGGTGTTATTTTTGTGCAGAAATAAAATTCTCGGAATGACCTGAAAATCCATGGAGCAACTTTTTAGAATAAATAAAAATACTGGTGAAAGAATCAGCGTCAGGGGGCCCACACCCCATCCACGAGCGTGGGGTGCACGCCCCCTCCCCTAGGGCGCGCCCCCTGCCTCATGGGCCCCCTGTACGTCCACCGACCTCAACTCCAACTCCATATATTGGCTTTCGCGAAGAAAAAAATTAGAGAGAAAGTTTCATCGTGTTTTACGATACGGAGCCGCCGCCAAGCCCTAATCTCTCTCGGGAGGGCTGATCTGGAGTCCGTTCAGGGCTCCGGAGAGGGGGATTCTTCACCGTCGTCATCATCAACCATCCTCCATCACCAATTTCATGATGCTCACCGCCGTGCATGAGTAATTCCATCATAGGCTTGCTGGACGGTGATGGGTTGGATAAGATTTACCATGGAATCAAGTTAGTTTTGTTAGGGTTTGATCCCTAGTATCCACTATGTTCTAAGATTGATTTTGCTATGACTTTGCTATGCTTAATGCTTGTCACTAGGGCTCGAGTGCCATGATTTCAGATCTGAACCTATTATGTTTTCATGAATATATGTGAGTTCTTGATCCTATCTTGCAAGTCTATAGTCACCTATTATGTGTTATGATCCGACAACCCCGAAGAGACAATAATCGGGATACTTCTCGATGATGACCGTAGTTTGAGGAGTTCATGTATTCACTAAGTACTAATGCTTTGGTCCGGTTCTCTATTAAAAGGAGGCCTTAATATCCCTTAGTTTCCACTAGGACCCCGTTGCCACAGGAGGGTAGGACAAAAGATGTCATGCAAGTTATTTTCCATAAGCACGTATGACTATATTCGGAATACATGCCTACATTGTTGGGAACATTGCAGAAAATAAAAAATTTCTACACTTCACCAAGATCAATCTATGGAGTCATCTAGCAATGAGAGAGAGGAGTGCATCTACATACCCTTGTAGATCACGCGCGGAAGCGTTCAAGAGAACGTGGTTGAGGGAGTCGTACTCGTCGTGATCCAAATCACCGAAGATCCTAGTGCGGAACGGACGGCACCTCCGCATTCAACACACGTACAGTTGGGAAGACGTCTCCTCCTTCTTGATCCAGCAAGGGGAAGGGAGAGGTTGATGGAGATCCGACAGCACGACGGCGTGGTGGTGGAAGCAGCGGTGATCTCGGAAGGGCTTCGCCAAGCTCAGCGAGAGGGAGAGGTGTTGCGAGGGGAGAGGGAGGCGCCAGGGGCTAGGTTGCGCAGCCCTCCCTCCCCCCTCTTTATATAGGAGCCCTGGGGGGGCGGCCCCTAGAGATCCCATCTCAAGGGGGGGTGGATAGGCGGGGACTTGCCCCCAAGTCAAGTGGGGCGCCCCCCACCCCTAGGGTTTCCAACCCTAGGCGCAGGGGATGCCCAAGGGGGGCGCACCAGCCCACCAGGGGCTGGTTCCCCTCCCACTTCAGCCCATGGGGCCCTCCGGGATAGGTGGCCCCACCCGGTGGACCCCCGGGACCCTTCCGATGGTTCCGGTACAATACTGGTGACCCCCGAAACTTTCCCGGTGGCCGAAACTGGACTTCCTATATATAATTCTTCACCTCTGGACCATTCCGGAACTCCTCGTGACATCCGGGATCTCATCCGGGACTCCGAACAACTTTCGGGTTACCGCATACTAGTATCTCTACAACCCTAGCGTCACCGAACCTTAAGTGTGTAGACCCTACGGGTTGAGGAGACATGCAGACATGATCGAGATGACTCTCCGGCCAATAACCAACACCGGGATCTGGATACCCATGTTGGCTCCCACATGTTCCACGATGATCTCATCGAATGAACCACGATGTCGAGGATTCAAGTAATCTCGTATACAATTCCCTTTGTCAATCGATATGTTACTTGCCCGAGATTCGATCGTCGGTATCGCAATACCTCGTTCAATCTCGTACCGGCAAGTCACTTTACTCTTACCTAATGCATGATCCCGTGACCAACCACTTAGTCACTTTGAGCTCATTATGATGACGCATTACCGAGTGGGCCCAGAGATACCTCTCTATCATACAGAGTGACAAATCCAAGTCTCGATCCGTGTCAACCCAACAGACACTTTCGGAGATACCTATAGTACACCTTTATAGCCACCCAGTGACATTGTGACGTTTGGTACACCCAAAGCACTCCTACGGCATCCGGGAGTCACACGATCTCATGGTCTAAGGAAATGATACTTGACATTGGAAAAGCTCTAGCAAACGAACTACACGATCTTGTGCTATGCTTAGGATTGGGTCTTGTCCATCACATCATTCTCCCAATGATGTGATCCCGTTATCAATGACATCCAATGTCCATGGTCAGGAAACCGTGACCATCTATTGATAAACGAGCTAGTCAACTAGAGGCTTACTAGGGACATGTTGTGGTCTATGTATTCACACATGTATTACGATTTCCGGATAACACAATTATAGCATGAATAAAAGACAATTATCATGAACGAGGAAATATAATAATAACCATTTTATTATTGCCTCTAGGGCATATTTCCAACAGTCTCCCACTTGCACTAGAGTCAATAATCTAGTTACATTGTGATGAATCGAACACCCATAGAGTTCTGGTGTTGATCATGTTTTGCTCGCGGAAGAGGTTTAGTCAACGGATCTACGACATTCAGATCCGTATGCACTTTGCAAATATCTATGTCTCCATCTTGAACATTTTCACAAATGGAGTTGAAGCGACGCTTGATGTGCCTGGTCTTCTTGTGAAACCTGGGCTCCTTGGCAAGGGCAATAGCTCCAGTGTTGTCACAGAAGAGTGTGATCGGCCCCGATGCATTGGGTATGACTCCTAGGTCGGTGATGAACTCCTTCACCCAGATTGCTTCATGCGCTGCCTCCGAGGCTGCCATGTACTCCGCTTCACATGTAGATCCCGCCACAATGCTTTGCTTGCAACTGCACCAGCTTACTGCCCCACCATTCAAAATATACACGTATCCGGTTTGTGACTTAGAGTCATCTAGATCTGTGTTGAAGCTAGCGTCAACGTAACCCTTTACGACGAGCTCTTCGTCACCTCCATATACGAGAAACATATCCTTAATGCTTTTCAGGTACTTCAGGATATTCTTGACCGCTGTCCAGTGTTCCATGCCAGGATTACTTTGGTACCTTCCTACCAAACTTACGGCAAGGTTTACATCAGGTCTGGTACACAGCATGGCATACATGATAGACCCTATGGCCGAGGCATAGGGGACGACACTCATCTTTTCTCTATCTTCTGCCATGGTCGGACATTGAGCCGAGCTCAATTTCACACCTTGCAACACAGGCAAGAACCCCTTCTTGGACTGATCCATATTGAACTTCTTCAATATCTTATCAAGGTATGTGCTTTGTGAAAGACCTATGAGGCGTCTCGATCTATCTCTATAGATCTTGATGCCTAATATGTAAGCAGCTTCTCCAAGGTCCTTCATTGAAAAACACTTATTCACGTAGGCCTTAATGCTGTCCAAAAGCTCTATATCATTTCCCATCAAAAGTATGTCATCCACATATAATATGAGAAATTCTACAGAGCTCCCACTCACTTTCTTGTAAACGCAGGCTTCTCCATAAGTCTGCATAAACCCAAACGCTTTGATCATTTCATTAAAGCGAATGTTCCAACTCCGAGATGCTTGCACCAGCCCATAGATGGAGCGCTGGAGCTTGCATACCTTGTTAGCATTCTTAGGATCGACAAAACCCTCCGGCTGCATCATATACAGTTCTTCCTTAAGATGGCCGTTAAGGAATGCCATTTTGACGTCCATTTGCCATATCTCATAATCATAGTATGCGGCACTTGCTAACATGATTCGGATGGACTTTAGCTTCGCTACGGGAGAGAAAGTCTCATCGTAGTCAACCCCTTGAACTTGTCGATAACCCTTAGCGACAAGTCGAGCTTTATAGATGGTAACATTACCATCCGCGTCCGTCTTCTTCTTAAAGATCCATTTGTTTTCTATCGCTCACCGATCATCGGGCAAGTCTGTCAAAGTCCATACTTTGTTTTCATACATGGATCCTATCTCGGATTGCATGGCTTCAAGCCATTTGTTGGAATCTGGGCCCGCCATTGCTTCTTCATAGTTCGAAGGTTCACCATTGTCTAACAACATGATTTCTAGGACAGGGTTGCCATACCACTCTGGTGTGGAACGTGTCCTCGTGGACCTACGAAGTTCAGTAGTAACTTGATCCGAAGTACCTTGATCATCATCATTAGTTTCCTCTCTAGTCAGTGCAGGCACCACAGGAACATCTTCCTGAGCTGCGCTACTTTCTGGTTCAAGAGGTAGTACTTCATCAAGTTCCACTTTCCTCGCACTTACTTCTTTTGAGAGAAACTCTTTCTCCAGAAAGGACCCGTTCTTGGCAACAAAGATCTTGCCTTCGGATCTGAGGTAGAAGGTATACCCAATGGTTTCCTTAGGGTATCCTATGAAGACGCATTTTTCCGACTTGGGTTCGAGCTTTTCAGGTTGAAGTTTCTTGACATAAGCATTGCATCCCCAAACTTTTAGAAACGACAGCTTAGGTTTCTTCCCAAACCATAATTCATACGGTGTCAAACCATAATTCATACGGTGCGTCTCAACGGATTTAGACGGTGACCTATTTAAAGTGAATGTAGCTGTCTCTAGAGCGTATCCCCAAAATGATAGTTGTAAACCGGTGAGTGACATCATAGATCGCACCATATCCAATAGAGTGCGATTACGACGTTCGGACACACCGTTACGCTGAGGTGTTCCAGGCGGCGTGAGTTGTGAAACGATTCCACATTTCTTTAAGTGCGTACCAAATTCGTGACTTAAATATTCTCCCCCACGATCTGATCGTAAGAACTTTATCTTTCTGTCATGTTGATTCTCTACCTCATTCTGAAATTCCTTGAACTTTTCAAAGGTCTCAGACTTATGTTTCATCAAGTAGACATACCCATATCTACTCAAGTCGTCAGTGAGAGTGAGAACATAACAATATCCTCCACGAGCCTCAACGCGCATTGGACCGCACACATCAGTATGTATGATTTCCAATAAGTCGGTTGCTCGCTCCATTGTTCCGGAGAATGGAGTCTTGGTCATTTTGCCCATTAGGCATGGTTTGCACGTGTCAAATGATTCGTAATCAAGAGACTCCAAAAGTCCATCAGCATGGAGCTTCTTCATGCGTTTGACACCAATGTGACCAAGGCGGCAGTGCCACAAGTATGTGGGACTATCGTTATCAACTTTACACTTTTGGTATTCACACTATAAATATGTGTAACATCACGTTCGAGATTCATTAAGAATAAACCATTGACCAGCGGGGCATGACCATAAAACATATCTCTCATATAAATAGAACAACCATTATTCTCGGATTTAAATGAGTAGCCATCTCGCATTAAACGAGATCCAAATACAATGTTCATGCTCAAAGTTGGCACTAAATAACAATTATTGAGGTTTAAAACTAATCCTGTAGGTAAATGTAGAGGTAGCGTGCCGACAGCGATCACATCGACCTTGGAACCATTCCCGACGTGCATCGTCACCTTGTCCTTCGCCAGTCTCCGCTTATTCCGCAGCTCCTGCTTTGAGTTACAAATATGAGCAACCGCACCGGTATCAAATACCCCGGAGCTACTACGAGTACTGGTAAGGTACACATCAATTACATGTATATCACATATACCTTTAGTGTTGCCGGCCTTCTTGTCCGCTAAGTATTTGGGGCAGTTCCGCTTCCAGTGTCCCTTTCCCTGGCAATAAAAGCACTCAGTCTCAGGTTTGGGTCCATTCTTTGGCTTCTTCCCGGCAACTGGCTTACCGGGCGAGGCAACTCCCTTGTCGTCCTTCTTGAAGTTCTTCTTACCCTTGCCTTTCTTGAAACTAGTGGTTTTATTGACCATCAACACTTGATGTTCCTTTTTGATTTCCACCTTCGCTGATTTCAACATTGAAAATATTTCAGGAATAGTTTTCACCATCCCCTGCATATTGTAGTTCATCACAAAGCTCTTGTAGCTAGGTGGGAGCGACTGAAGGATTCTGTCAATGACCGCCTCGTCCAGGAGGTTAATGTCCAGCTGGGACAAGCGGTTGTGCAACCCAGACATTTTGAGTATGTGCTCACTGACAGAACTATTTTCCTCCATCTTACAACTGTAGAACTTGTCGGAGACTTCATATCTCTCGACCCGGGCATGAGCTTGGAAAACCATTTTCAGCTCTTCGAACATCTCATATGCTCCGTGTTGCTCAAAACGCTTTTGGAGCCCCGGTTCTAAGCTGTAAAGCGTGCCGCACTGAACCAAGCAGTAATCACCAGCACGTGACTGCCAAGCGTTCATAACGTCTTGCTTCTCTAGGATGGGTGCTTCACCTAGCGGTCCTTCTAGGACATATGCTTTCTTGGCAGCTATGAGGATGATCCTCAGGTTCCGGACCCAGTCCGAATAGTTGCTGCCATCATCTTTTAGCTTGGTTTTCTCTAGGAGCGCGTTGAAGTTGAGGTTGACATGAGCGTTGGCCATTTGATCTACAAGACATTTTGCAAAGGTTTTTAGACTAAGTTCATGATAATTAAGTTCATCTAATCAAATTATTTAATGAACTCCCACTCAGATTAGACATCCCTCTAGTCATCTAAGTGATACATGATCCGACTCAACTAGACCGTGTCCGATCATCACGTGAGACGGACTAGTCATCATCGGTGAACATCTCCATGTTGATCGTACCTTCCATACGACTCATGTTCGACCTTTCGGTCTCTTGTGTTCCGAGGCCATGTCTGTACATGCTAGGCTCGTCAAGTCAACCTAAGTGTTTTGCATGTGTAAATTTGTCTTACACCTGTTGTATGTGAACGTTAGAATCTATCACACCCGATCATCACGTGGTGCTTCGAAACAACGAACTTTCGCAACGGCGCACAGTTAGGGGGAACACTTTCTTGAAATTATTATAAGGTATCATCTTATTTACTACTGTCGTACTAAGCAAATAAGAAGCAAAACATGATAAACATCACATGCAATCAAATAGTGACATGATATGGCCAATATCATATTGCTCCTTTGATCTCCATCTTCGGGGCGCCATGATCATCTTCGTCACCGGCGTGACACCATGATCTCCATCATCATGATCTCCATCATCATGTCTTCATGAAGTTGTCACGCCAACGATTACTTCTACTTCTATGGCTAACGTTTTTAGCAATAAAGTAAAGTAATTTACATGGCGTTATTCAATGACACGTAGGTCATACAAAAAATAAAGACAACTCCTACGGCTCCTGCCGGTTGTCATACTCATCGACCTGCAAGTCGTGATTCCTATTACAAGAACATGATCAATCTCATACATCACATATATTTCATTCATCACATCCTTTTGGCCATATCACATCACAAGGCATATGCTGCAAAAACAAGTTAGACGTCCTCTAATTGTTGTTGCATGTTTTTTACGTGGCTTCTATAGGTTTCTAGCAAGAACGTTTCTTACCTATGTAAAACCACAACGTGATATGCCAATTTCTATTTACCCTTCATAAGGACCCTTTTCATCGAATCCGATCCGACTAAAGTGGGAGAGACAGACACCCGCTAGCCACCTTATGCAACTAGTGCATGTCAGTCGGTGGAACCTGTCTCACGTAAGCGTACGTGTAAGGTCGGTCCGTCCGCTTCATCCCACGATGCCGCCGAAACAAGATAAGACTAGTAGTGGCAAGAAAATTGACAACATCTACGCCCATAACAAGATTGTGTTCTACTCGTGCATAGAAACTACGCATAGACCTAGCTCTGATACCACAGTTGGGGAACGTTGCAGAAAATAAAAAAATTCTACGCTTCACCAAGATCAATCTATGGAGTCATCTAGCAACGAGAGAGAGGAGTGCATCTACATACCCTTGTAGATCACGCGCGGAAGCGTTCAAGAGAACGGGGTTGAGGGAGTCGTACTCGTCGTGATCCAAATCACCGAAGATCCTAGTGCCGAACGAACGGCACCTCCGCGTTCAACACACGTACGGTTGGGAAGACGTCTCCTCCTTCTTGATCCAGCAAGGGGAAGGGAGAGGTTGATGGAGATCCAGCAGCACGATGGCGGTGGTGGTGGAAGCAGCGGTGATCTCGGCAGGGCTTCGCCAAGCTCAGCGAGAGGGAGAGGTGTTGCGAGGGGGGAGGGAGGCGCCAGGGGCTAGAGTGCGCAGCCCTCCCTCCCCCTCTTTATATAGGGGCCCTGGGGGGCGCCGGCCCCTAGAGATCCCATCTCAAGGGGGGGCGCCAGCCAAGGGGGGGACTTGCCCCCCAAGTCAAGTGGGGCGCCCCCCACCCCTAGGGTTTCCAACCCTAGGCGCAGGGGAGGCCCAAGGGGGGTGCACCAGCCCACCAGGGGCTGGTTCCCCTTCCACTTCAGCCCATGGGGCCCTCCGGGATAGGTGGCCCCACCCGGTGGACCCCCGGGACCCTTTCGGTGGTCCCGGTACAATACCGGTGACCCGTGAAACTTTCCCGGTGGCTGAAACTGGACTTCCTATATACAATTCTTCACCTCCGGACCATTCTGGAACTCCTCGTGATGTTCGGGATCTCATCCGGGACTTCGAACAACTTTTGGGTTACCGCATACTAGTATCTCTACAACCCTAGCGTCACCGAACCTTAAGTGTGTAGACCCTATGGGTTCAGGAGACATGCAGACATGACCGAGACGACTCTCCGGCCAATAACCAACAGCAGGATCTGGATACCCATGTTGGCTCCCACATGTTCCACGATGATCTCATCGAATGAACCACGATGTCAAGGATTCAAGTAATCCCGTATACAATTCCCTTTGTCAATCGGTACGTTACTTGCCCGAGATTCGATCGTCGGTATCCCAATACCTCGTTCAATCTCGTTACCGGCAAATTACTTTAATCGTACCGTAATGCATGATCCCGTGACCAACCACTTAGTCACTTTGAGCTCATTATGATGATGCATTACCGAGTGGGCCCAGAGATACCTCTCCGTCATACGGAGTGACAAATCCCAGTCTCTATCCGTGTCAACCCAATAGACACTTTCGGAGATACCTGTAGTACACCTTTATAGCCACCCAGTTACGTTGTGACGTTTGGTACACCCAAAGCACTCCTACGGCATCCGGGAGTTACACGATCTCATGGTCTAAGGAAATGATACTTGACATTGGAAAGCTCTAGCAAACGAACTACACGATCTTGTGCTATGCTTAGGATTGGGTCTTGTCCATCACATCATTCTCCTAATGATGTGATCCCGTTATCAATGACATCCAATGTCCATGGTCAGGAAACCGTGACCATCTATTGATAAACGAGCTAGTCAACTAGAGGCTTACTAGGGACATGTTGTGGTCTATGTATTCACACATGTATTATGATTTCCGGGTAACACAATTATAGCATGAATAAAAGACAATTATCATGAACGAGGAAATATAATAATAACCATTTTATTATTGCCTCTAGGGCATATTTACAACATACATTACATTGATGAACTGGAGCTAGTTCTGTGTCACCCTATGTTATAACTATTACATGAGGAATCGCATCCGACATATTTATCCATCACTGATCCAATGCCTACGAGCTTTTCACATATTGTGCTTTGCTTATTTACTTTAGCGTTACTTTTGCCATTGTTACCGTTACTTCCATACTACTTTGCTACTAAATACTTTGTTGTAGATACTAAGTTATCCAGGTGGGGTTGAATTGAAAACTCAACTGCTAATACTTGAGAATATTCTTTGGCTCCCCTGGTGTCGAATCCATAAATTTGGGTTGAATACTCTACCCTCAAAAACTGTTGCGATCCCCTAAACTTGTGGGTTATCAAGACTATTTTTTGGCGCCGTTGGCGGCGAGCATAGCTCTATTTGTTGAGTCACTTGGGATTTATATGTGCTGATCACTATGAGGAACTTGAAAGATGAAAGAACTAAGATTTATCCTTCAAATACGACGGGAGGTAAGGAACTGCCATCTAGCTCTCCACTTGATTCTCCTTCTGTTATGAGTAAGCTTGCGACACCTAAACCTGCTTCTGCTATTAATTCTGATATGTCGCATGTTATTATGATGCCACTTCTACTATGCATGATACTTATGATGAAACTACTTCTGTGCTTGATACTACCGTGCCATTAGGTGAATTTCTTGATGAATAGCTTTCTAGGGTTAGAGAGAATGAAATTATTGAAAATTAAATTATTGAAGATAGTGATGATGAAGGTTCTCCCCCTAAATATGGATTGCATGTTGTTTCTGAGGGTTATGTTATGGATGAAGAAACTACTAGAGATATTCTTACTTGCAATGATAGATCTGATCTTAAGAAGTTATAACCTAAACTAAAACAAAAATCTCTAAATGCTAGAATGAAATATGACCTTGCTTTTGCTACTTCATCTATCTTTGTTACTGATAAGGATTATGAATTCTCTATCAATCCTAAGATAATTACTTTGGTTGAATCTGATCCTTTTTATGGCTATGAATTTGAAACTGTTGTGGCACATCTTACTAAATTAAATGATATGGCCACCCTGTTCACTAATGATGAGAAATCCCGCTACTACTATATCCTTAAGATATTTCCGTTCTCATTAAAGGGTGATGCTAAAACTTGGTTTAATTCTCTTGATCCTGGTTGTGTGCGTAGTCCCCAAGATATGATTTATTACTTCTCTGCTAAATATCTCCCTGCTCAAAAGAAACAAGCTGCCTTGAGGGAAATATATAATTTTGTGCAAATTGAAGAAGAGAGTCTCCCACAAGCTTGGGGGAGGCTTCTCCGATTACTTAATGCTTTGCCTGATCATCCTCTTAAGAAAAATGAAATACTTGATATCTTTTATAATGGACTAACTGATGCTTCCAAGGACCACTTGGATAGTTGTGCTGGTTGTGTTTTCAGGGAAAGAACAGTCAATCAAGCTGAATTGTTATTGAATAATATGTTGACTAATGAAAATAATTGGACACTTCCTGAGCCAATTCCTGAGCGAACTCCTGAGCCAATTAAGCCAACTCCAAAGAAGAGAGGTGTTCTATTTCTCAGTCCTGAAGATATGCAAGAGGCAAAGAAATCTATGAAAGAAAAAGGTATTAAAGCTGAAGATGTTAAGAATTTACCTCCTGTTGAAGAAATACATGGTCTTAATATACCACCTATTGAAGAAACACATGGTCTTGATAACCCGACACATGTAGTAAAGGTAAATTCTCTCTATAGGTATGATAAAGTTGAAATCCCTTCTACTAAGTTTCCTAGCCAATGTTTAGATGAATTTGATGACTTTATGGCTAGACAAGAAAATTTCAATGCTTATGTTGGTAGAGAATTAAAGATTAATGCTTACATGATTGGACGCTTGAGTGATTCTATGGCTAGAGTTAAAGGTGAACTTAAACTCATTAGCAAATATGCTTCTATGGTTAACACTCAAGCAGAACAAGTACTTAAAGCTCAAAGTGATTTGCTCGATGAATTAAATAATAAACATGATTTTGCTGTTAGAGTGGCTACTAGAACTGGTAAAATGACTCAGGAACCTTTGTATCCTGAAGGCCACCCTAAGAGAATTGAGCAAGATTCTCAGAGAAGTAATGTAGATGCACCTAGTCCTTCTAAAAAGAAGAAAAAGAAAATTGATAGGACTTTGCATGCTTCTAGTGAACTATTATAGACACACCTGAGAATCCCAATGATATTTCTATTTCTGATGCTGAAACACAATCTGGTGATGAACATGAACCTAGTGATAATGTTAATGATAATGTTCATGTTGATGCTCAACCTAGCAATAATAATGATGTAGAGATTCAAACTGATGTTGATCTTGATAACCCACAATCAAAGAATCAACGTTATGATAAGAGAGACTTTGTTACCAGGAACCACGGCAAAGAAAGAGAACCATGGGTTCAGAAACCCATGCCTTTTCCTCCTAAGCCATCCAAGAAAAAGGATGATGAGGATTTTGAGCACTCTGCTGAAATGATTAGACCTATCTTCTTACGTATGCGCTTAACTGATATGCTTAAAGTAAACCCTTATGCTAAGTACATGAAGGATATTATTACAAATAAAAGAAAGATACCGGAAGCTGAAATTTCCACCATGCTTGCTAATTATACTTTTAAGGGTGGAATACCAAAGAAACTTGGAGATCCAGGAGTACCAACTATACCATGCTCCATTAAAAGAAACTATGTTAAAACTGCTTTATGTGATCTTGGAGCCGGTGTTAGTGTTATGCCTCTCTCTTTATATCGTAGACTTGAATTGAATAAGTTGACACCTACTAAAATATCTTTGCAAATGGCCGATAAATCAATCGCTATACCTTTCGGTATTTGTGAGGATGTGCCTGTTGTGGTTGCAAATGTTACTATCTTAACGACCTTTGTTATTCTTGATATTCCCGAGGATGATAGTATGTTGATTATCCTTGGTAGACCCTTTTTGAATACTGCAGGGGCTGTTATTGATTGCAACAAAGGCAATGTCACTTTTCATGTTAATGGTAATGAGCATACGGTACACTTTCTGAGGAAACAACCTCAAGTTCATAGTATCAATTCTATTGGAAAAATTCCAACTATCATTATTGGAGGTTTTGAATTTCCTCTTCCTACTGTCAAGAAGAAATATGATATTCTTATTATTGGGGATGTTCATATCCCCGTTGAGGTAACCTAGTGTTATTCGAAATTTCTCCGGTTCCATGTTATACGGAATGAGTTTGTTTACAAGACTTGATCAACCTTGTTAGTGGATTCCTTTTGATGAGCATGAGATGGACAAAATTAGAAGGCACAACCTTCTGTACCCTCCTTCTACTTTCTGTTATTTAGATTAAATAAAGTAAAAATAGTATTTTCTGTCTGTTTTCTGAATTATCCATGCAATAAAAAATATCCCGAAAATAAAAGTTCTCCAAATGCCCTGCAAACTTAATATGATTTTTTCTGGAATATTTGAGAATATCTGGCACTGGGAACACAGCAGGGGGAGCTGGCACCTGGCCACGAGGGTCCAGGGTGCGCCCCCTGCCTCGTGGGCCCATGGTGGCCCCCCTCCACTTATTCCTGCACCCACACACTTCATCTTCCTCACAAAAAATCACCATCCATCTCAAGCACGAGTTCTAGCTCACTTTGCTACCATTTTCGATCTCCTTGCTCAAAGCTCCATTCACAAAACTGCTTTGGGGGATTGTTCTTTGGTATGTGACTCCTCCAATGGTCCAATTAGTTTATTTTCTAGTGCTTTATTCATTGCAAATTTTTGCTGCCTAGGTGACCCTGTTCTTGAGCTTGCATGTCAAATTTATATGGTCCCAAGTAATTCTAATGCATGATATAGGCTATAGGCACTTGTAGGAGTAGTTGCTATCAGTTTTGTTGAGTTTGATTCACTTTTATTTTGAGTTACTAAAAATTTCAGAAATTTCTAGAAAAAGATGAAGAGATTGTTCTTGAGGGGCTCTTCTAGCCAAGGCTCTAAGGATAAACAAACTAAGGAGAATGAAAAGGACAAGTATAATCTTCCTCGTGTGGCAGAAGTACGACCTTGTGAATGGCCTTGTGATGATTTCTTGAGAGCAGCCGGGATTTATGATGACTTTTATTCTTTGGCTGATAATGCGGGCCTCACCGACTTCCTCCACGACCAGGATGAACAGTATCTCTTACTACAAGCCATTACCTCGTCTTACCGGCGGCCGTTTACGCATACCGGGGCCAGACATCAGCCTCAAAGCCCGAGCCGGAACCACCACTTGACCCTTATCGTCCATCATCTTATCAGTGGGATCCGAAGGAGATTGCCAGCCAGTGGCAATATGATGACACTCCTCAGTACACCGGAGAGAGTAGCCATGATCCATGGGCATAGACCAACTTAGGCCAAAAGCCTAAGCTTGGGGGAGTACGTATTTCTCACCGACATTACATTCATGTTCACACACTCATTCTAGTTGTCGGTGCACATACTTTTTCGTTGTACTATCCATGCTAGTTTATTTTTCTTTTTCTAGCTTTCTTCTTGTGTGTTTGATAAACCTTAAGAAAAACCAAAAAAATTGTTAATTTAATTTCCATGTTGTAGTAGTAATAATTAAAAGAAAACCCAAAAAGATTTCTCGTTCTTCTTTTGCTTGTTGGGAGCTTTCCCGTGTAAATAGTTTTATTTCTTTTCTTTCCTTTGGGGGTCAAAAGGAGAAGACCATAATGAAAATGTTTAGTGGCTCTCATATGCATGATTGTTGATTTAACTTAGGTCCCATATTACCTTGTCTTCTCCCTTGAATTGAATGCTTGCAGATCCCAGCTTAGTCCAATGCACGTGCACTATTATTATTTTCCACACCGTTCGGTCGTGCAAGTGAAAGGCAATAATGACGATATATGATGGACTGATGATTGAGATGAGAGAATATGGTATGAACTCGACCTCTCTTGTTTTTGTAAATATGATTAGTTCATCATTCCTGATTCAGCCTATTATGAATAAACATGTTTGCAATGAAAATTAGAGATTATAGTTGCTTATGCCATGCTTAATTAGCCAGGAGCTTATAATGGTTTACCTTGCGTGCCAACATGCTATTAAAATGGTTGTGATGTGGTATGATAGGGTGGTATCCTCCTTTGAATGATTCGAGTGACTCGACTTGGCACATGTTCACACATGTAGTTCAAACAAAATCAACATAGCCTTCACGATATTTATGTTCATGGTGGATTATATCCTACTCATGCTTGCACTCAGTGTTGATTAATTTTAATGCATGTTCATGACTGTTGTCGCTCTCTCAGTTGGTCGCTTCCCAGTCTTTTGCTATCCTTCACCTGTACTAAGCGGGAATACTGCTTGTGCATCCAAACTCCCTAAACCCCAAAGTTATTCCATATGAGTCCATCATACCTTCCTATATGCGGTATCTACCTATCGTTCCAAGTAAATTTGTACGTGCCATACTCCAAACCTTCAAATGAAATTCTGTTTTGTATGATCGAGCAGCTCATGTATCAACTAGGGTTGTCTGTATCTTCCATGCTAGGTGGGTTATTCTCAAGAGGAGTGGACTCCGCTCCTCATTCACAAGAAAATGGCTGGTCACCGGGATGCCCATTCCCATGCTCAAATCAAATCAAAATAGTTAAACAAAACTCCCCCAGGATTATTGCTAGTTGGAGGCACCCGTTGTTTCGGGCAAGCCATGGATTAATGCTTGTTGGTGGTGGGGTAGTATAAATTTTACCATTTTGTTTGGGAACCGCCTATAATGTGTGTAGCATGGAAGATATCGAGATCTCATAGTTGTTATGTTGACAGTGAAAGTATACCGTTCAAAATGTTATTCATCTCTATTTCAAAATCAAGCTCTGGCACCTCTACAAATCCCTGCTTCCCTCTGCGAAGGGCCTATCTATTTATTTTTACGTTGAGTCATCACCCTCTTATTAAAAAGCACCCACTGGAGAGCACCGTTGTCATTTGCATGCATTACTATTAGTTTATATTGGGTATGACTATGACTGGATCTCTTTTACCATGAATTACAATGTTTATTAGTCAGTCCTTGATCTTTAAAGGTGCTCTGCATTTATGTTTTGCGGTCTCAGAAAGCGCTAGCGAGATACCATCTTGTTATGTCATATTATGATTGTTTTGAGAAAGTGTTGTCATCTGAGATTTATTATTATTGCTCGCTAATTGATTATGCCATTGATATGAGTAAACATGAGACCTAAGTGTTATTATGAATATGGTTAGTTCATAAACTTTGCTGAAAACTTGAATGCTGGCTCTACATATTTTCAACAACAACAACAAACAAACTTTGTAAAAGCTTTTCTTTATCACTTTCAGTTTATCAACTGAATTGCTTGAGGACAAGCAAAGGTTTAAGCTTGGGGGAGTTGATACGTCTCCGTCGTATCTACTTTTCCAAACACTTTTGCCCTTGTTTTGGACTCTCACTTGCATGATTTGAATGGAACTAACTCGGACTAACACTGTTTTCAGCAGAACTGACATGGTGTTATTTTTGTGCAGAAATAAAAGTTCTCGGGATGACCTAAAAATCCACAGAACAACTTTTCAGAATAAATAAAAAATACTGACGAAAGAATCAGCGTCAGGGGGCCCACACCCTATCCATGAGGGTGGGGGATGCGCCCCCTCCCCTAGGGCACGCCCCCTGCCTCGTGGGCCCCCTGGAAGTCCACTGACCTCAACTCCAACTCCATATATTGGCTTTTGCGGAGAAAAAAATCAGAGAGAAAGTTTCATCGTGTTTTACGATATGGAGCCGCCGGCAAGCCCTAATCTCTCTCGGGAGGGCTGATCTGGAGTCCGTTCGAGGCTCCGGAGAGGGGGATTCATCGTCGTCATCATCATTAACCATCCTCCATCACCAATTTCATGATGCTCACCGCCGTGCGTGAGTAATTCCATCATATGCTTGCTGGACGGTGATGGGTTGGATGAGATTTACCATGTAAGCAAGTTAGTTTTGTTAGGGTTTGATCCCTAGTATCCACTATGTTCTGAGATTGATGTTGTTATGACTTTGCTATGCTTAATGCTTGTCACTAGGGCCCGAGTGCCATGATTTCAGATCTGAACCTATTATGTTTTCATGAATATATGTGAGTTCTTGATCCTATCTTGCAAGTCTATAGTCACCTATTATGTGTTATGATCCGACAACCCGAAGTGACAATAATTGGGATACTTCTCGGTGATGTCCGTAGTTTGAGGAGTTCATGTATTCACTAAGTGCTAATGCTTTGGTCCGGTTCTCTATTAAAAGGAGGCCTTAATATCCCTTAGCCTTGTACAATTGGAGGTTCTTAGGGGAGGGGCTTAGAGAAATAAATCAGGCTTTTCTTAAGCACCGGTGCTTATTTGTACAGGATAGACGCTTAACTAAGCGTCTCTCCTGTAGAAATAGGCATCGGTGCTTCAGAAAAATCCGGTTTATTTTTCTAAGCACCTACCATTGTACAAGGCTCTTAGTTTCCACTAGGACCCCACTGCCACGGGAGGGTAGGACAGAAGATGTCATGCAAGTTCTTTTCCATAAGCACGTATGACTATATTCGGAATACATGCCTACATTACATTGATGAGCTGGAGCTAGTTCTGTGTCACCCTATGTTATAACTATTACATGAGGAATCGCATCCGACATAATTATCCATCACTGATCCAATGCCTACGAGCTTTTCACATATTGTGCTTTGCTTATTTTCTTTACCGTTGCTACTGTTACAATTACTACAAAACTGCTACTGTTACTTTTGCCACTATTACCATTACTTCCATACTACTTTGCTACTAAATACTTTGCTGCAGATACTAAGTTATCCAGTTGTGGTTGAATTGACAACTCAACTACTAATACTTGAGAATATTCTTTGGCTCCCCTTGTGTCGAATCAATAAATTTGGGTTGAATACTCTACCCTCGAAAACTATTGTGATCCCCTATACTTGTGGGTTATCATTGAGGATGGAGTTGGGGGCCAGGTCATGGAAGTCCAGCCCGTAGTAGAACATGAGACCGCGGACGAATGGGTGGAGAGGGAATCCCAGCCCGCGGATGAAGTGGGAGATGAACACCACCCTCTCGTGGGGCTCCGGGGTGGGTACGATCTGTCCCTCGGCCGGAAGCCGATGGGCGATTTCCTTAGCCAAGTACCCGCCCTCCTGGAGCTTCATAATGTCCTTCTCCTTGACGGAGGAGGCCATCCACTTGCCCTGCGCTCCGGATCCAGACATGGCGGGAGTTCTTTCTGGGGGCGGAGAGGATGAGAACTTGGGCGCTAGAACTCAAGAATGGGATGGGCAGAGAGAGAGAAGGTGTGGTGAAAAAGGGTGAATGCTTATCCCTTTATAAAGGCAGTGAATATCATGCGCCTCCCCACTCGCCTTAAAACTCACCTATTCCCCAAGGGTCGTGCAGATAGCACGGTTGGGTTACCCATGCCCGTATTGATGAGAATCCCGCAATAAGGGGACACGATCTCTGCTTTGACAAGACGTGCCAATAAAACCACATCTCGAAATATGGAGCGGTAGGCTAAAAATGCTTCGAATAATGGCCGAGCGGTGATGTGATGTCACACTACAAAAAGTTGTCAGCAGATTGGACTCGTGAAATATTATACTCTCTGCGGTTGTGTGTGGTATTTGTTTTGCAGAGCCAGACACATTCTTCGTGTTTGAAGACTGTTGTGGAGTATTCGGAGAAGTAACCCGCCTTCCAATGCCGAAGACAATCTGCGCGCCGGCCTCATTGTCATTGAAGCCTGGTTCAGGGGCTACTGAGGGAATCCTGGATTAAGGGGTCCTCGGACGGCCGGACTATTAACATGGGTCGGACTGTTGGGCTATGAAGATACAAGACAGAAGACTTATTCCCGTGTCCGGATGGGACTCTCCTTTGCGTGGATGGCAAGCTTGGTTATTCGGATATGTAGATTCCTTTCTCTGTAACCGACTTTGTGTAACCCTAGTCCCCTCTGGTGTCTATATAAACCGGACGGTTTAGTCCATAGAGGCAATCACAATCATATAAGCTAGACTTCTAGGGTTTAGCCATTACGATCTCGTGGTAGATCAACTCTTGTAACACTCATATTCATCAAGATCAATCAAGCACGAAGTAGGGTATTACCTCCATAGAGAGGGCCCGAACCTGGGTAAACATCGTGTCCCCCGCCTCCTGTTACCATCAGCCTTAGACGCACAGTTCGGGACCCCCTACCCGAGATTCGCCTGTTTTGACACCGACACAAGTTTATTATTTTTCCTGGTAACTTGATCACATATAATGACACAATGTGAAGGTTTTCCAATTTTTTTTGAATTTTTCACACTCATTTCAAAATGCGGTCAAAACGGCAGACTTGATAGTTCTGAGCTAGTGGTTGAATTTTGGAAAACTTTTGGTGTTTCTCTGATTAAATAGATACTTATGTACCTAGAAATAAATTTTGGAAAAAATAAAGAGCAAACTATAAGGCAGCTGCAGTCCAAATTTGACCCGCTTCCTACTAAATCGGTGGAAATTTTTCTTTTTCACGAGAGGTGGATCAAAGCTTTTGACACCCAACCATTTCGTCAATTGTGCATTAAATATGGCCTAATTATTTAGAAAAATGATTTGGTCCAATTTTGCAACAAATATATGGTAGGTCCTTCACAAAAAAACTCGCTTTGGGCACTCGAGAAATGGAAAATGATTTTTTCGTCAAAAGAACATGAAAACTTACTTCGCATTTTAAGAAACTATGCCATGAATGTGGCCATAAGATTGATCATGTGGTTTGAAAGCCATGAATCTTCACACACGATAGCTCATTTTTTAGAACATTTTTTCAAAAGAATTGTCGTATTACAAGTTTATTATTTTTTCTGGCAACTTGGTCACATATAATCACACAATGCGAAGTGTTTTCAATTTTTTGATTTTTTTAAAAAAAATCATGCCCATTTCAAAATGCAGTCAAAACTGCGGGCATGACCGTTCCTCGCTAGTTGTTGGATCTTGGAAATTTTGGTGTTCGTCTGATTAAATAGATACTTATGTACCTAGAAATGATTTTTGAAAAAAAATTAAAGAGCAAACTATGTGGCAGCTGCAGTTCAAATTTGTCCCACTTCCTGCTGAATCGGCGGAAAATTTGTCTTTTTCATGAGAGGTGTATAAAAGCTTTTGACACCCAACTGTTTGGTTAATTGTTCATTAAATATGGCCTAATATTTTATAAAATTGATTTGGTTCAATTTTAAAACAAATGTATGGTAGGTCCTTCACAAAAAACTCATTCTGGGCACTCAAAAAAAACTATGACGGGCATTTCTAAGGACACTTCTTTTAAAGATATTTGTCTTATTACTAGTTTGTTATTTATTTTCTTCTTAAAACTAGGTCACATTTGATGACACGGCGAGAAGGATTTTCATTTTTTCAATTTGTTCAAATTTCTCAAGTCAATAAAATAGCTAACATGATTTAACATATTATATTTAAATCTACTGCGACCAACTTAAATGGTCATAATATTGTATTGTGTTCTGATTGGTCCAAAGACAACACATGCGGATCATGCATGAACACCGTTGGATCCTCCCGGATCCAACGGCAGCCCTCACCCCGCGCCGCCCCATCAACCCCACCTCAGCCAAAACCCTAGCGCCATCCTTTGGACATCTTCCAT
>NC_041393.1:600455488-600469735 GCF_002162155.2 Triticum dicoccoides
GTTGGTGGAGATCCCCTCGCTCTCCTCCCTCCCTCCCTTCCCTCCGGCGAGATCCAACATGCTCCAAGATCCCCACTCTCTGCTCCTCCCTCCCTCCCCTATGGCAAGATCCAGTGCGCGACCTCCCTCTCCTCAAACCAGATCGACAAGTCCACCGCCTACACTTCCAGTGATCCCCAATCCGGTGACAAAGACGGCTACTCCTGCGCCGGCCTTCTTCCTCGCCCGGATGCCGTTGCTCGTCTCCTCTCCAGTCAGTGCGGAGGAGCAATCGCGGTCGAGGCAGCCGCCGGTTGGAGCCCTGCCTCTTCTCCTCTCCGGGTCCGCCACGTCCAACCTCCTCGACGGCGCCCAGAATCCTAGGCGGCCCATCTCTTCCTCCCATGGCCATGGCGAGCCTGCAAGATGTGTAGCAGCAGGTCAGACCCCTCACCTTCTTCTTCTTCTTCTTCTACCTACCTCTGGTGTTATTCCTCTCCACAACCACTGATGCAAACATGGTGGGGAAGATATTGATTTCCCAGCCCGCCTGACGGCCCACTCCCCTCACACCCACGCAGATCTTCAAGTACAACGGCTCTGCCGTGGTGGAGATGGTGGGGAGAATTGCTTCGCAATCGCCAGCGACTGCCGCCTCGGTGTGCAGCTACAGACCGTCACCACCGACTTCCAGCAGGCCTTCTAGATCCATGGCAAGCTCTACATCAGCCTCTCCGGCCTCACCACCAACGCCCAGATGTTGTGAGCCACCCCGCCCACCAGATCCCCCCGCCCCCTTTTGCCTCTGGTTGATGTGGTTTCCCACGACAGTCGTCGTGCTTAATCTAGGGTTTGTTTGTTTGTTTGTTGATGTGGCGTGTAGGTACCAACGGCTCATGTTCAAGCATAATTTGTACCAGCTACGGGAGGAGCGCGACATAAATCCCGAGACCTTCACTAGCCTCGTCTCCTCCATGCTCTACGAGAAGAGGTGAGGCTTCATTATTCTTAGGTGGCTTGAATCCTTGGTTATACAAACTGAAGAGTGATTAGAGGCTGCTGCTTTTATGATTCAACATAGACATTTGCAGTAAGTACGCTTATGGTTTGTCTAATATTTCCCTTGACTGACATGTGATGTGGTTCCCTGCCATGGATGAGCAGCTACAGCCGGATTATCTAGGGTCAATTTCTACTGCTGCTAATGCATATTGATCCATATGTTCTTGTTTCTGTACACATGGGCAGCTTACACCTAACTGACTGACTGACTGTTGATTTGCTTGGAGGGAAGAGTTCATTTTTACTACCGTACTAGCCTTTGGAACATTTTTGACACGCCATGTAGTATACTGACAACCGCCTTTCCTCTAGCACTACTACACAACGCTAGTTAGGATGAGTACAACTACATTTTTATCTATCTGAAAAATGGTGCAAAGATTTACTAGTACTTGCCTTGGTAATATGACACGTCCATGGTGTGATTTAATTAGATTCAGACTTCGATAGGCTAGGACGTGTGCTTGTATTAGCATGGAACAATTAATACTAATTAATGAAGGAAGCACACTTGTTCACATAAAGGAAGATATGTCTGTGTTAGTATTAGTGTTCTTGATCTTACCTGATAGACTTGTTTTTACTAATATAAACAAATAAAATCAGATTGTTTGCTTAGAATCGAATCATTCTCACTTTTAGTTGAGTTCTATGTATGTAGTGTCTTTAGTTCTTTGCTTATATTATAGTCAGAATTATACTGTGTGACTGAATCATGTGTTATTTAGTTTGCTGAGAAGTATTTTTAGTTTTCTGATGATTGCTCAACTCTCAATTTTGAATAAATAAGTAGCTGACCATATTGGTTCTTTCTTTCTTCAGGGCTATGAGTTGATGGCCATGCTGCTATTTTTCTCTGGTTGATAATTCTTTTTACTGTCCGGTCTGCTCTGCTCTGCATAGTTTCCAGTTGCTTATAAAAAGATAAAACAGTGGTGATGTGAGGTCCGACAATGGTTTGTAAATTTGGTTTCATCCCCAAACTCTCCAGCTAGCTTCTTCTTCACATGTACCATATTTGCACCTGCTGCTGCATCATGGATTGGATGGTCACCTACTACCTAAGTAGCTTAGCTTGTATTGCCGTCGACTTAGTCAATACTGTTTCACTTTGCTTGTTTCTTATACTAGGTCTTTCAGTGATACGTCTCCATCGTATCTACTTTTCCAAACTCTTTTGCCCTTGTTTTGGACTATAATTTGCATGTTTTGAATGGAACTAACCCGGACTGACGCTATTTTCAGCAGAATTGCCATGGTGTTATTTTTTGTGCAGAAATAAAAGTTCTCGGAATGCCCTGAAACTTCACGGAGATTATTTTTGGAATTAATAAAAAATATTGGCAAAATAATCAACCAGAGGAGGCCCACACCCTGTCCACAAGGGTGGAGGGCGCGCCCACCCCCCTGGGGCGCGCCCTCTCGTCTTGTGGGTCCCACGAGGCTCCACCGACCTCAACTCCAACTCCATATGTTCAAGTTCAGGGAGAAAAAAATCAAAGAGAAGGATTCATCGCGTTTTATGATACGGAGCCGCCGCCACCTCATGTTCTTCCTCGAGAGGGCGGATCTGGAGTCCGTTTCGGGCTCCGGGGAGGAGAAATCATCGCCATCGTCATCATCAACCATCCTCCATCACCAATTTCATGATGCTCACCACCGTGCGTGAGTAATCCATTGTAGGCTTGCTGGACGGTGATGGGTTGGATGAGATCTACCATGTAATCGAGTTAGTTTTGTTAGGGTTTGATCCCTAGTATCCACTATGTTCTAAGATTGATGTTGTTGTGACTTTGCTATGCTTAATGCTTGTCACAAGGGCCCGAGTGACATGATTTCAGATTTGAACATATTATGCTTTCATGAATATATTTGTGTTCTTGATCCTATCTTGCGAGTTATAGTCACCTACTACGTATTATGATCCGGCAACCCCGGAGTGACAATAGTCGGGACACTTCCCGGTGATGACCATAGTTTGAGGAGTTCATGTACTCGGTAAGTGCTAATGCTTTGGTCTGGTACTCTATTAAAAGGAGGCCTTAATATCCCTTAGTTTCCAATAGGACCCCGTTGCCACGGGAGGGTAGGACAAAAGATTTCATGCAAGTTCTTTTCCATAAGCACATATGACTATATTCGGAATACATGCCTACATTATATTGACGAATTGGAGCTAGTTCTGTGTCACCCTAGGTTATAACTGTTGCATGATGAATGCCATCCGACATAATTATCCATCATTCATCCATTGCCTACGAGCTCATTTCATATTGATCTTTGCTTCGTTACTTTTCCGCTGCTACTGTTGCAATTGCTACAAAACTATTACTGTTACTTTTGCCACCGTTACTGTTACTTCCATACTAGTTGCTACTAAATACTTTGCTCCAGATATTAAGTCTTTTAGGTGTGGTTGAATTGAAAACTCAGCTGCTAATACTTGAGAATATTCTTTGTCTCCCCTTGTGTCGAATCAATAAATTTGGGTTGAATACTCTACCATCGAAAACTGTTGTGATCCCCTAACTTGTGGGTTATCAGTCAGTTACAGCATAAACAAACAAATTGCTTAGCTCTCAACTATGAATACATAGCTAGCTGAACATGTTCTTTCTTTCTTTCTTCAAAGCTATGACTTATATGGGTCAAGCTATTGTTTTGCTGTGCTCGATGATACTATTGCTGCCTGTATACTTATACATGTGGTGATATTTACCTGAACTGAAGTTTTGAATGTACCATTATTTTCCTACTGCTACTTATCCCTAGCTCACCTGCTCTAGTTGGTTTCAATTGATATTTCTCTCATCCAGCACTCTGACAATAAATGTGTTGTTTTAATCTTGATGATGATGTTGTAGTATAAGGTGGACACCGTATTCCCGTTTTTATCCAAAAGGAATAAAACAATCATGTTTGTTTGCTTGGTGTGTGTCTATCTCAAAATGGCGGACAAAACATGACAAGTGAACACTTTGAGGCTCTGTTTCCTATTCCATGTTGTAGTTTCTGGATTTATTTTGCATATGCAGCACATCATCTTGAATAACATGATGTGCCAATGTGGAGTTGCTTAATTTGCCTTTTTCATGTATTTGTTCAACCTACCGTATGTATGTATATGCTTAGGGTATGCACGATGCATCTGCTCTGTATTAGATCAGTACATTGACATTAGTAGGCATATATCCATGTATGAGCAGTGCATAGTGCAGTTGGCCATATTCTAGCTCATATGGAACTTCCTGTGATATTATTGGTGCAGTCCTGTTTTGTTTCATTAATTGCTTTTATTTTGTCCCTAACCATTTTGTTCTATAACATGTAGATGATGGCGTTCGTTCATGTTTCGTCGCAATCTCCAGGATGAAGAAGTGAAGGAGCATTTAGTTCTAGCTCATTGGAGCTAGTTATACTTTTATAGATAGCTATATTTTGATATTTAGTTGTGTTCTTGGTGGCTGTAAACTTGATGTGAAGTATGTTTGATTATAAATCATGGTGTGAACTATGTTTCATTGTAATGCACCAAATTTGGTTGTTTGATCTGCTTGAAGTATTACTTCTGCTTTCAGTCTATTCTTATTTAATTATTTGTTTCTATTTACTAGAAAATCTGAATCTGAAGAATATGACCCTGACCATTTGGACCCACTCAATTGGGACCCATCTGACTATTGGATCCGTCTTTAAAAAAGTAACTGTTGAGCCAAAAAGGCCATGGCCAGAAAATAAAAAGGCCGAATTGCTGGGCTAGGCCCATGTAGCTATTGAAAATTGTCAGGAAATAAATATATAAATGGGCTGAATTAATGGTCTCGGCCCATAACACCTGATCGGACCGGGCTGATTATTTTCAATGACCAATCCAATTGGTCGCATTTTTGCCACGTCAGATCCGACGTGGCGTGGGCAGACAAACAGTGACCAAAACAAAAGGTCATTCAAACCAACGACCTTTTGTTTTGGTTGTTGCCATCTACGACCATATCACAGAGAAGGTCATTAATTTCCATTAAAGACGGATAGCTTTTGACCATATGTTTTTGGTCATAAAAAGGTCGCAAATGAAAAACAACGACCATTCAGCGACCAATAGTGATGGTCGCAAGTTGACATATTTTTGTAGTGGATCCTGCACTGGGAGGAGGGCGGTAAGGTTTTTGGAGAGTGTCTCTATGCGACTGCTCGCTGCTCGACTTCTTCTCTGTCCTCTTCTTTGACTCCCTCGTCCACACTAACGCCATGGTTGACGACGCCGCTAGGAAGAAGACTATGGAGGAAGCCGCAGTCGCTGCTACCGACATAATTTTAGACTGGCCTACTATACAATATGACTTGTTCATCCCCTATTTAGTTGTCCATGTGCTAGACCTACTTATTGTCTTCATATATGTTTTGGTACATTCTCACATGTTTAGATTTCAGTATGAGCTTCATAATATTAATGCCATGTTCATGATTTATTTATGGATTGAATCAATCGAAAAATACCCAGCAATCCAAAACCTTTATTTCGTAGGTATTTTCGAATCGAGGCTTTGTTGATATATTGAAACGGGCCCATTTATGAGTACACATTTTAATCATTGGTAGACCAAGACTACCTTGTAGATCACAATGATGAACGTGTTCTAAGTCATTTGTGGCACTCCCGATGAAATGATTGCGCCTCAACAGGAGAAAAGTGTCTAGGGAGGCTACAACTCTCTTTGTTGGAGCCATTTTGAGTGTGATCGGAGACAAGTTTGCTGAAGCATATCTGCATATGCGGGTTGCCAAGAACTTGTGGGATGCGCTTGGAATTAAGTTTAGCACAACCGATGCTGAAAGCGATCTGTATACTATGGAGCAGTTCCATGATGACACGATGGTTGATAGACGTTCTATATTGGACCAGGATCATGAGATACAATGCATCATGGAGAAGTACAGTGTGACGTTTGCGCAACACGTGCACATATAAAGTCTAAAATAAAACTAAAAATAAACTTCAGCTGGTCGCCAGCCGAGTTGCTCGTGAAGAGCGACGAGAGAGCAACTCCACCAGTGTTTATATGTAAAAATCACAAAATTTGGAATAAAGTTCATCAATTTTGAAATAAGTTCTCAAATTTAAAAGTTTCATCAATTTTGGAAAAAATCATCAATTATGAAAAAAAAAAGTTCATCGAATTTGAATTTTTTTCATCAAATCTAAAAAGAGGTTCATCGATTTGAAGGAAAAAGTGTAGCGATTTTGAAAAAAGTCCATCGATTTTGAAAAGTTCCTCAAAATGATAAAAGTATATCAATTCAAAAAACATTAATTAAAAAATTCATTGAATAAGGAAGAACGAAAAAAAGGAAAAACAGAGAATGAAAAAGGGGAAAGCAAAAAGGGAAAAGGAAAGATAGGTAACTTATCACATTAACTCGATGTGGAGGTCCCTGGTTCGATTCACTACACGGGGCACAGTTTCTGCGTTTTAAAAAATTAGGTCACACAAGGGAAGTTAGGACAGCCCAACAAGGAGGACTATATGCACCTGTTTGCAAAATGTATACAAACGAGCACGTGAAGCGCCAAATAGGAAGTATAAACGTGCCCCTCGTGAAGTGTCAAAATGCAGCGAGCGGTTGTAGCCTTCGTAATGATCGTGTTGAATTATAGATTGGCCTTGGGCCCATATAAACAATAATTCGTTACATGGTGCCAAGTATTAGTATACCATGATGCTAGTGATGTTGAGTTAAGATGTATTTATAAGGGATTCTCTGCTATATATATGCTATTAGAGCATGAGAAGAAGAGTGTTCATGGATGCTCCTCCTCTGCCGCTACCACGCCTCACACGCATTTTGTGAACGAGCCGGGCTTAGACAATGTCATGTGTACGCTAAATGTTTGCTTGTCAGGAATGAATAATTAATTTGAGATTAATTATGAGTCGCTAGTGGACGAGTCACTAATATGAAAACGTTGGATTGTGGGATGTTGTTGACTCGGTCGTGGGCCTGTACCCAGATCCACGAGACCCTACCCGATGGCCTATATATTGGAGGCACTGGTCATCCTATCTGAAAATCTCTCTCTGCCTCCTCGCGCATAATCATAGCAGCCACTACAGTTCCACTCACTATTATTGCTTTTAGCAATCCCATCTTGTCGACTGCGTGCACGGACGTTCGGGAGAGCAGGCCTCCAGAACCCTGCCCTTTGTGATCCTACACTGGGAGGAGGGCGGTAAGGACTTTGGAGAGTGTCTCTACGCGACTGCTCACTGCTCGACTTCTTCTCTAACCTCTACTTTGACTCCCTCCTCCACACTCACTCCATGGTTGATGACACCGCTAGGAAGAAGAATACGGAGGAATCCACAGTCACTACCGCCATAACTTTAGCATGGCCTACTATACGGTATGACTTGTTCATCCCCTATTTAGTTGTCCATGTTCTAGTCCTACTTATTGTCTTCATAGATGTTTTGCTATGTTCTCACATGTTTAGATTTCGGTATGAGCTTCATACTATTAATGCCATGTTCATGATTTATTTATGGATTGAATCAATCGAAAAATACCCAGCAATCCAAAACCTTATTTTCGTAAGTATTTTTTGAATCGAGGCTTTGTTGATACATTGAAACGGGCTCGTTTATGAGTACACATTTTAAGCATTGGTAGACCAAGACTACCTTGTAGATCACAACGATGAACGTGTTCTAGGTCATTTGTGGCACTCCCGATGGAATGATTGCTCATCAACAGGAGAAAAGTGTCTAGGGAGGCCACAACTCTCTTTGTGGAGCCATTATGATTGTGATCAGAGACAAGTTTGCTGAAGCATATCTGCATATGTGGGTTGCCAAGAACTTGTGGGATGTGCTCGAATCTAAGTTCAGTGGAACCGGTGCTGAAAGCAAGCTGTATACTATGGAATAGTTCCATGATGACATGACAGTTGATAGCCGTTCTATATTGGATGTGATATACAATGCATCACTAAGGAGGTCAAGCTCCTGAAACCTGAGTTACCAAACAAGTTTGTCACGGCGTGCATAATTGCTAAATTCCCTTCTTCTGGAAGGAAATTTGCTACTTCTCTCAAGAACCCGAGACATTAATTCTTGGTTGAGTATGTGATACGTCTTCAAAGTATCTATAATTTTTTATTGTTGGATGCTATTATATTATCATTTTTATATGTATATTTCATTTTATATTGTTTTTATGGACTAACCTATTAACTCAATGCCCAGTGCCAGTTCCTGTTTTCTGCATGTGTTTGGTTTTTCAGAAAATTCATACCTACAGAAGTCCAAAACGACAAAACTTTTTGACGACTTTTTCTGGATAATAAGATACTCTAGAAGCTTATTAGGAGGATCAGAAGACTCACGAGGTGGCCACAAGGCAGGTGGCGAGTCCGGGGGTTAGGGCACGCCACCCTGGCTTGTGAGCCCTTCATGGTTTTATATGCAAAAAATTATCACCTGATTGACGCCTTAGTTATGGTCAAAATCTTATGCAATTTGCAAAAACTAAGTTATTTTGGGAACAACAATAAAATTTGAAAATGATGTATGGTCAAAAGTCAAAATAGCAATGTACTCCCTTTGTCCAAAAAGCTTTTCTTAGATTTTTTAAATACCGGTGTATACAATTTGTATATCTGTATCTAGACAAATCTAAGACAAGTTTTTTGGGATAGAGATATAATAAAATAACGGGAAAAGCTTATCTTCAGCCGGTCGATCGCGAGGGCGCGTCCGCTGGCTCCATGTCCATCGGGTCCTTGTTAATCAGATGGACGAGAGCACCCCCATCTACTTGTGTTTCTGCAACTGAGCCTTTGTTTCAAAAAAGAGAGTTCTGCAACTGTCTGGCTTTTTGTAGTGGTTGTGACTCGTGCGGCCGGGAGGGCGATGGCAGCAAGGAATCTCACCAGATTCGACGAGGATGGGGCGTGGGCAGGAGGCAGGGACGTCCGGGAGCCGCAGGGGCGGAAACTCGTGCGGCTAGGAGCGCGACGACGGCGGGGATTTCAGCCGAATCTCGCCGGATCCGACGAGGATGACCCGTGGGCAGGAGGTGGGGACGCCCGGGAGCGGCGGGAGCTCATCTCAGCGAGGTATGGTGGGGTTGATGGCGAGCTTCATAGGAAGGACCCATGACGATACCAGCCAACGATGCTCCTGCGGCAAGAGATATAGAGAAATGAAGAAAACAGAAGGAAGATGAGGATGGTGACTTTGGTCGAAGGTTCGGTACTCGCCGGCGGCAGCGCGAGGGTGGGGACGGGCGACGCAGATCCTCCCTCACAACCATCTGGTGAAGCTCACGGTGAACGACGGTTTCAGGGGATCATGTTTTCGAATAAATCTCTTGTTGCAATAGTCAGTGTGTTTCTGAAACAAAGCTCTTGTTGCAAAGAGGACCATATGCAGAAATTTTTAAAATTCTGCAACAAGATGTCTGTTGTGAAAAAAATCTGAAGCAAGATGTCTGTTGCAGGAAAAAAGCAAGCACGAGTGATCTTTAAAATTTCTGCAACAAGATCTCTTTTGTGAAAAAATTCTGCAATAAGATATCTGTTGCAAAAAATAAAAAATACAGACTCACGTGATTGCAACAATCAGACGGTTGCAGAAACACCACTCTTATTGCAAAGAGTGGTTGGTTACGTTACGTTGGTAGAAAAGACAGTTATTAATGTGTCAATCTAATGGTCAGCAAGGCAGCAGATCCTTTTTGAATTCGACAAAGCTAAAATCCTGCCGACTGGCAGTTTGCAACAGATCTGCATGATCGCGCTGCCGTCCGATTCGATCCAACATCTCGTGTTGTCTATTCTGTGCGAAGTACGCGTGGTGATAGTCGTACAGTGTTTTGCTGTCGATGACAAGAGGGCCCCGCCAAAACCTCCCATCTCATCCAATGCCCGCGATCTCCACTCCCCCCTCTTCTCCTTCGCTCGCAGTACTTCTTCCCCTCACTCGTGCTGCGGTGTTCATTCGAATCCCCTCTCGCTCCACTCTCCCTCGTCTGTGACGGTTGCTGGTGGTGGCGTGGTCCGGTTCACGACGGATGGCGTCTGAATCTGCGGTGAGGAACGCATTTCCCCACCCCCTTTGTCTCTATTTTGCTTTGCTGGTATGTTTCTGCCGTTCCGTCATTGATTTTTGGTGTTCGGAGCCTCCGAATCCAGCCGGTTGTTGTTCCCATTAGGTTGAATTAGGTTAGTTTAGGTCGGCTTCAATATTCTGAATCGGCAGTGAGGAATGCATTACCCACCCCCTCTGTCTTCCTATTGCACCGCCGGCATGTTCCGCCGTTGACTTTTGGTGCTCGGGCCCTCCAAATCCGGCCGGTTGTTGTTCCCATTAGGTTAGATTAGGTTGCCTTCTAGTTTCAGTTGAAGATGGCTGTGAAATTTGGTTCAATTTTGTGCAACATTGGTCGGCTGGTGGGTGTCGATAGGTTTTCGTGGTGGATAAGCGTGGTCGGTTCTACTATGGATTTTTCCACCTGTTTTTTTCTTCTTTTAGTGTTGTGGATGTGGATTTTTAGGACATGCAATAGTGTTTGGTGTTTATGGATTTTAGGATGTGCATTAGTGACTGTGGATTTGAACAGTAACCCTAAGTTCATTCCCAAAATGTTGTTATGTCGGATTTGTTTGATGCGTTCTGTCTATCGATTAGGCTTGTGATGCTATGCTTACTATGTTTACAATGCTTGAATTACCGGTGTTGTTTGTTCTGTATATATTGAACTTGCCAATGACATTGCACTCAAATTACCAGATGCTGAAAAACTGCTATTATCGGTGTTGTTTGTTATGTTTAAATTATCATGATGATGGTATTACACTTACCAATGACATGGCACTCAAATTACCATATGTTGATGAAACACTGCTATTTTTATGACTGGTGTTGTTTCTGTGCCTAAATGTCCAGTTGGTCGGTAATTTTGAGCGGTGCAATCGCGCTCTGATTACCAATTGTTTTTCAAACAGCTACATTCACATTAGGTTGTGTTTTTGTACTGCAGCCTCGTGATTTCTATGCTTTGTGCTTTTCTTTTTGGATATCCCCAATGATGATGTGCAAGAAGTTACCACTATGATGTTACCGTACTTACCGGTATTTTTCTAGTCTAACTACATGCAACACAATGCTCATTTATTATTCAATGGTCTGGTAGTCTTTTGTGTGCTTACGTGCATCATTTTTGTGATTATTAATGACCATGTGTCAATGATAATTTTATCAGGGGTAAATTGGCTGTACACACTGTTGGAAAAGGCAGTGCCTAGGAGGCGCTTAGGCACGCCTAGGCGCTAGGAAATGGCCAAACGCCTCGCCTAGGGCATAAAATGGAGCTCTAGGTAGGGCAAGCAAGAAATTGCTTACCCAAGCTAGAAATCATGCCACATACTACACTAATATGCCAAACAGGTTATATTACAATGGCAGTAGATGGTAACTAACTTATTTATATGCCCTAAACTAATATCAACACCCATATAATAATCACAAATACACAAAGAGTGAAAACTATATTACCGCCTAGGCCGCGCCTAGGGCGCTTAGGCACCGCCTAGGCACTAGGTGAAGGCCAACCGCCTCGCTTACGCCTACCGCTTTTTCCAACCTTGACTGTACATCATCAGATTGATGACGCCTTTCTCACTTACCAATATAATTGTACCTCAGTTATCAGTTGCACATGCTTTAATATACCTCTGTCATTTGTTTTGCTATAGTTTAGTAGGTGTGGCACCATCTTTGTTTTTTAACCAGATTATTTTTTTTGTAAACCAAGTGCATTTTGCTTGATTTATTTATCATGGTCATGATAATCTTTTTTTGTGTCACCATGAACCACAATGATATGTTTATCAGCTGTATTATTGCTTTGTCAAACACCAGTTTATAAATGTTGCTATTAATTGTGATATCAGTATTTCATAAGTCATCTATTTGGTTTCATTCGCTTTCTCTTCATTCCTACGTGACAGGGACACAATGCCGAGGAAGCGCAAAGGATATGGTGATGGAATTGATGAGGTTCCTTCAAAAAAGGCGAAACGCCCTCCTCCGCGGAATAGAGCCTCACCCAGTTCGCTTCTTTTAGCATGAAAAGACATGAATGATGACAGGAAGGTTGCCATTGATGAGATGGACTTCACAAGTCTTATAAATATCCAATGTGACTATCGCTTCAACAATCTCAGTGTGTTGCTTGCTGATCTGTACAATCCCGATTCCCGTGAGGTGGTCATACCAGGACGGGGCAGGCTTCCGATTAATGAGGAATATGTGCATCACATTATGGGCATGCCGCATGGAGGGGAAGATGTCCCTTACAACCTCCCTACTTAAGCTGATATTGAGTTAGGGCTTGCGTTATTCGGCGAACTTGGATATGCCCCTAAAATGGCTGATCTTGTTGATCTCATAAAGGGTTCTGTAAATGCTGATGATACTTTCAAGCGATGTGGCTTTTGCTTGCTGGGAATACAATCATTGCCCCGACCACCTCCAACAAAGTCAGCCCTAGATGGTATGTTGTGCTGGTAAGTGGTTATGTAATTCTGTCATTTTCTTTCTTGTGTGCCAGATAACTTTACTGTATGTTAGTGTGGTAACTTTCATAGTTTTTGTGTTCCATTCGGTGAACTTCAGTTTCTTTGTTTTCAACTTGCAGCGTGACATCAATGGTATTAAAAATCTCAATTGGTCCAAATTCATTGCTGACAAATTACACAAGGTGCTGCTGAAATGCAAGCCTACCAGGGGTTGCCTTCTCTTCTACAATGTAAGTGATGGTGCTTTCCTCTTACCTTCTTTTTCGTCATTTTTCGTCTTTTTGTCATTTGTCTCTAATTTTGTTTGTCTTTACCATGACTCTTGTATTTTTATTATCAGCTATTGTACATTCATGCGATTGATCTTTCTGGACTCGGCATCGTATTGCCTGATGGTCCTTTTCCTATCAATGTCTGGACGAAGAAGCTGATAACTCTTGTCCACAACAAGGATGTTCAAGCTGACAAAGTTTCTTTCGGAAAACTACCAGTAATCTATATCTATTTTTTAATTCACACGCTGCTTGCAACTGCATTTTCTTTTCATTGATTTTTGTTGTTACTTATCTGACTTGTCACTACATTTTTTTCCAGTTCAAGCCTGAGTTTGGCATGAATTTCTGTCTATTTGGTGGTCTGGAAGGTCTTGATAAGTTTATTCGTGTTCATGCTGCCCCAAGCTGCAGTCAGGAGGTGTGCACGTAACATCGTTTTTTTGCTATTCTATGTTTTTTCATAGGCTGATAACTTATTTGTTGCACTCAATGTGGTAACTCTCTTTTGATGTCAACTTTACACTCTTTACTAATGCCATCAGATATTGTTCTTTGCTCCCAATGTGGCATATGCTCTATAAAGGATAATAATTTTGTTGCAACCTTATGATAATTCTTATTATAATGCCTTGATAACTTTGTGATGTGAAACTCATGCCATCATGTTTTTTTTGTTTTCATGTGTAATGCCCCGGATTCGATGCGCCAGGTGTCTGCCAGTTATTCGCCGTCTTTGCCATGTCATTTGCTTGCGTGTTGCATTTTATCATGTCATCATGTGCATTTCATTTGGCATACGTGTTCGTTTCATGCATCCGAGCATTTTCCCCGTTGTCCGTTTTGCAATCCAGCACTCCTATGTCATCCGGCGTTCCCCTTTTGTCTTCTGTTGTGAGCGGGTATTAAACTTTCTCGGAATGGCCCAAGGTTTGTCAAGCGGCCTTGGTATAGCACCGGTAGACTGCCTGTCAAGTTTCGTGCCATTTGGAGGTCGTTTGATACTCCAACGGTTAACCGGGAAACCGCAGAGCCCTCTTTGAGTTACAGCCCAACACCCCTTCCAAAGTGGCCCAAAACCCATCTAACTCCCCTCCATGCTCTCGGTCGTTCGATCACGATCGCGTGGCCAAAAACCGCTCCTCATTTGGACTCTCCTAGCTCCCTCTACCTATAAAAACGTCTCCCCCTCTCCATTTTTCGGATCAATTTTCCCCGAAACCCTAATTTTCCCTCCGCGTCGTGCCGGACATGTCCGGGCTGGACCGGACACGTCCAGCCGCCAACCACGTGGGCGCCGCCGCCGCCCGCCGTCGCCGGCCCGCCGGAGCCTGCGCGGGGCCCTCCCGGCCC
>NC_041393.1:600470165-600474269 GCF_002162155.2 Triticum dicoccoides
GCCTCGGGCCTCCTCGTCGCCGGCCTCGCCTCCATGGCCGCCGCCGCCACGGGGGCTCCGGCCCCGGCCGGATCCGCCCCGGCCGCCCGCACCCGGTGACGCCCCGGCCCCTCTTCAGCCAGATCCAGTGACCCCGCGTCCGAATCCGGCGACTCCCCCTCCTCCGGCGAGCTCTTCCCCCATCTCCGGCCTCCTCCAAGCCAGCTCCAGCCAGATCCGCGCCGCCTCGGCATCCGTGCCCGGAGGTTGATTTTCCCCTTCCCCGAAACTGATGTCCCAGATTTTTCACATTTTCATGCCATGTTCATTATCATGTATCTCTGCATCCGTAGCTCCGTTTCGTGCGTACAATATGTCAAATTGTTCGACTCGACGAGTACTCTATTTCATTCCATTGCATCATTTTCATTTGAGCTCATGTTGGTGCCCGAAATGCTGTTGGAAGAGTGCATGTTGCTGTTAACCTGCTGAAACTGTTATAACTTACTGTTTTGTCATTTTTGCCATGATTGATGTGTGCATCCTATGAGGTTGATGTCTACATGTGTTTTGATCTATGCCATGCCATCTTTCCAAAGGTGCAAACCATGTATTTTTGTGAGTTGTGTGCTGAGTGCTTCAAGCTTGTTAAGTAGTGTACTTGATGTTACTGTTTTGCTAGGCTGAATCTGTTATTTTGTGATGCCATGTTAACATGTTGCTACTAATCATTCTATGCATAATCTGGAGATGTTCTTTAAACATGTTTTGATATACATGTCTTGCTCTATCCATTCATGCCCTTGGTTGCATTTATAGCCTGCTGTAGCTTGTTGTAATCTTGCTCCAAAGTTGCTAAATGATGTTGCTGTCAGCCTGTTAACATTAAGTTTAGTGTTTCCATGATTGTTTTCTAGTGATCCATGCACCCTATGAACTTGTTCTTGCCATGCTTAGCTTCATAAACATGCCTTCTTACTGTTGGTTTCCTTGCCATGCCATGTATTGCTCTGTGGTGAGTGGTTCAAGCTCACCAACATGCCTACTTATTGTTGTTCCTGCCATGTACGAATCTATAATATAACTTGCTATGTTTACATGGGTGCCATCATATTTTCCGTGCCCTTTTGGCTCTTGGTCAGTAAGGGACTTTTGATCTATGCTATTAGTAGGTTCATGCCATGACTTTGTTTGCCATGATAAGTTCCTGTAAAAGGTTGTTTGATAGCTCTAAACATTGCGACCTGGTGTTATTTCTGCAAAGTCTGAAACTGTTATTATTTGCAATCTTACCATGTCATTTTGAGCATGATCTAGTGATTTCTGGAGATAGCTCAGTGTTCATGTTTTGTTATGCTTTACCAGTACTTAATGCCCATGCCTTTTGTTATTATGTTGAGTTGCTGTAGCATGTTGTTTTGATGCTTGCAATATGCCTAGTTGCTGTTTTGGACAGATTGTTGTTAGGACTTGTATAGTGTGTGTGTGTTGAACCGTTGCTCCGTTTTGAGTGTGATCTATATGAAACTTGCTTGATTTTGCATGTAGTTCCATATCATCATGTTGCATCCTTGTTTTGAGGTGTTTGCTTGATGTTTGTATGCATTTTGCATCAATGCCATGTTTAACTTGATTTGCTCATATCTTCTAGGCCGTAGCTCCGAATCTAATGAACTTTATATGTAACTTGACTAGAATTTCATGTAGATCATCTTGGTGCATCCTAACTTGTTGTTTAACAACTTGAACATAAGGTTTATTAAGATCTGGACCAATTTCGAAATATGCATATGAGGACTTACCGGAATTGTTATATGTTATTTCCGGTCTCATTTAAACTTGCCTTGATGCGTTGTTCTTGTTTGCATCATCTCTTGCCATGAGTAGCTTCATGTAGCCTTGTCATGCATCATGCTTGTTGCGCATCATGTCTTGTTCATGTGTGGTGTGTTTACCATGTCATGTGCTTCTTCTCGATAGCTCCCGTTTTGTTGCGATCGTGAGGATGCGTTCGTCTACGCTTGGTTCGTCTTCGTGGCTTCATCTTCTTCATGGACTCGTTCTTCTTCCTTGCGGGATTTCAGGCAAGATGACCGCTACCCTGGATCTCACTACTATCATTGCTATGCCAGTTGCTTCGTTCTATCGCTATGCTGCGTTACCTATCTTTTGCTCTTCAAGCCTCCCAAATTGCCATGAACCTCTAACCTTTGACACCATTCCTAGCAAACCGTTGTTTGGCTATGTTACCGCTTTGCTCAGCCCTTCTTATAGCGTTGCTAGTTGCAGGTGAAGTTGAAGATTTCTCCATGGTGGACAGGATTTTGGTGGGATATCACAATATCTCTTATATTATTAATGCATCTATATATTTGGTAAAGGGTGGAAGGCTCGGCCTTATGCCTGGTGTTTTGTTCCACTCTTGCCGCCCTAGTTTCCGTCATACCGGTGTTATGTTCCCGGATTTTGCGTTCCTAACGCGGTCGGGTGATTTATGGGACCCCCCTGACAGTTCGCTTTGAATAAAACTTGTCCAGCAAGGCCCAACCTTGGTTTTACCATTTGCCTCACCACCACCTACCTTTCCCTTGGGAGTAATTAACCCAAGGGTCATCTTTATTTTAGCCCCCCCAGGCCAGTGCTTGTCTAAGTGTTGGTCCGAACTGAGCAGCCTGCGAGGCCACCTTGGGGAAACTCGAGGCCTGGTTTTACTCGTAGCTTGACTTATCCGGTGTTGCCCTGAGAACAAGATATGTGCAGCTCCTATCGGGATTGTCAGCGCATCGGGCGGCTTTGCTGGTCTTGTTTTACCATTGTCGAAATGTCTTGTAAACCGGGATTCCGAGACTGATCGGGTGTTCCTGGGAGAAGGTCTATTCCTTCGTTGATCGCGAGAGCTTGTCATGGGTTAAGTTGGGACACCCCTGCAGGGTATAAACTTTCGAGAGCCGTGCCCGCGGTTATGTGGCAGATGGGAATTTGTTAATGTCCGGTTGTAGATAACTTGACACCAGATCCGAATTAAAACGCATCAACCGCGTGTGTAGCCGTGATGGTCTCTTCTCGGCGGAGTCCGGGAAGTGAACACGGTTTCTGTGTTATGTTTGACGTAAGTAGGAGTTCAGGATCACTTCTTGATCATTGCTAGCTTCACGTCCGTTCCGCTTGTTCTCTTCTCGCTCTTATTTGTGTTGGTTAGCCACCATATTTGCTTAGTCGCTGCTGCAACCTCACCACTTTACCCCTTCCTTTCCCATTAAGCTTTGCTAGTCCTGATACCCATGGTAATGGGATTGCTGAGTCCTCGTGGCTCACAGATTACTACAACAACAGTTGCAGGTAAGGTTTTCCGATGATCATGACGCGAGAGCGATGCTTGCTTGCGTTGAGTTCTTCTTCTGCTTCTTCTTCGATCAGGGGATAGGTTCCAGGTCAACAGCCTGGGCTAGCAGGGTGGATGTCATTTGAGATTCTGTTTGTGTTTCATCCGTAGTCGGATGGTGCTCTGATGTATGATGTTGTATTCATGTGACATTGTATGTATTGGATGTATCCCCACTATTATGTAATTGTTGATGTAATGATATCCACCTTGCAAAAGCGTTTCAATATGCGGGTCTATCCTTGGTGGGACCTTCGAGTTCCTCTTGGATAGGGTCGCATATTGGGCGTGACAAGTTGGTATCAGAGCCTCGACCGACCCTAGGAGCCCCCCTTGATTGATCGTGTAGTTTGGCCGTTGTTGAGTCTAGAAGAAAACTATTTTCGGAGTCTAGTTATATCGGAGAGTAGGAATTCTTTTTACTCCTCAGCCTCTTCGTCGCTCTGGTGAGGAATCTTGACGTAGGTGTTTTGAACTACTCCTCTTCCCTTCAAATTTTTTCTTTAGGATCACGCGGTTAGTTTCGTGAGTTGTCCATCCTCTTTTATCCGGTGCATTTCTCGTCAAGTTGACTCGAGCCTCTTCACCTTTGAGTTCAATCCTCAGTTGTTTTCTTTTCCCACCCGCCCACCCTTCTTGTTCTCGGAACCGGAGTCCGTAATCGAGTATCCATCCTACTCGTGCGAAGTCTTTGCTTTCTTTTCCTCAATTATTCCAACCGGTGTTCTCTCTTCAAGATATTC
>NC_041393.1:600474572-600476937 GCF_002162155.2 Triticum dicoccoides
GCCCTCCCACCCTCTTCTTCCCGGAGTTTGAGTCTCTTTCGACCATCAATTTCATTCATGTGGAGCATCTTCAGTCTTTCATCAATTATTTCAACCGGTCGTCTCGTTTGACATTCTTCATCTCTTTTCCTTTTCCGGTGGACTCAATTCAAGTTTTTCAGGTTGATCATATTTTTTTTCCTTGGATCAAGTGTTTTCCTTGCTCGTTCGCCTCTCGCCAGTTTATCCTTCCGGAGTGCTCAAGACATCTCAGGAGATTCGTCCCTGTTCCAATTAATTCGAGGTTGTCACCTCATTCAAATATTTCAATTGTTCTGGTGCATCATCTACCTCTTCAACAATCCTTTTTCAGCGGTGTTTTCTTTTAGTGGGCCCTAACCCACAGGTCTTTCCCAGGATCTTACCTGACTCTTCTAATTATTCCGGAGTTATTCTCAAATTCTTTCCAAGGGTGACGTAAGAATGAATTTCATCAGTCACATGCCTTTTCCAAGATCAATTTAAAATTCTTTTCATTGTTGGCTCAACCTCTTCGTTTTTCATTCTTCCGGAGTATCTCAGTAATTTTGGTGGTGTTTCTCGTCATTACTTGAAGATTGAAGAAGAGTTTTTCTCTTAAATCTTGTCCGTTCTCCCGGAGATTCATGGTGCTAGCTCGATGTTATCCTATCTAATTGTTTCCAGCCGTGCAATTCTTTCATCCATCCGGAGTATGTCAGGAGTTGTTTTTCCATTTCTTTTCACCGGAGGCCATCATTCCAGAAGAATTTTTTGACTTCACATTTCAGCTACCGTTATACAATTATCCCGGTGCTTCGTTCAAGTGTTTTAATCAGCTCATGATCTCTTCGTTCTTTGCATCTAAATCCCCTCTAGCTTACTGGTTCTTTTAATTCTTCCCGGTGATTCATTCTCTTTCGTCAGTCATTTCCGAATTCTAACGGTGGTTCGTTCAAGATTCTTTTTCCTTCTTTATCATTTTAATTCATTCGTTCTTTTCAATCCTACCGGTGGTTCATGAAGACCTTCTCAAGTTTGCGATATTTCCCTTCTCAATCCTTTTTCAAGAAGAATAAGTAGTATGCAAAATCCATTGCTTGTCATCAATTTAATTTGATGAAGGATAAGCATACAATAAATCTTATTCTTATTTCCTCCAAGTTATTAATCCCTTCCTTCGGAGTTTGTTCTTGATGAATAAATTCTAGTTCCAAGTGGTTTTCATCTTTTCCGGAGTTCAATTTTCCTCGGCCTTTTCGTCGAAATCTCCATCTAAGTCATCGCAAGCTTTAGTCTTATTCTTTTCATCCTTTAATTCTATCTCATCATCCTTTTGTTACCGGAGTTCTTCACGGTGGATCGTCATGATTTAATTCATTCTTCAAGAGTTCATCAAGTATCATTCCATCCTCTCTAGCTCGTGTTCTATCCTTTTCCTTGTTCAGCCGGAGTGCTACCTAAATTCTTTCAGTCTTATTCATTTCTTTTCTCATTCTAACCACTCCGGTTAGAACGAGTGGTTTCATAGTCTATCCGATTCCGTGAGCTTTCGATTCTCGTCATTCTCGTCATTCCTCTCTTCTTCTCGAGTGCTCTCGATTTCTTTGTTTCTTCTCTTGAGTTCTTGTTTCACCTCATCCCTTTTTCCTTCCGTCTCGGTCCTAAGATCTCGGGACGAGATCTCTTGTTAGTGGAGGAGTGTTGTAACGCCCGGATTCGATGCGCCAGGTGTCTGCCAGTTATTCGCCGTCTTTGCCATGTCATTTGCTTGCGTGTTGCATTTTATCATGTCATCATGTGCATTTCATTTTGCATACGTGTTCGTTTCATGCATCCGAGCATTTTCCCCGTTGTCCGTTTTGCAATCCGGCACTCCTATGTCATCCGGCGTTCCCCTTTTGTCTTCTGTTGTGAGCGGGTATTGAACTTTCTCGGAATGGCCCGAGGTTTGTCAAGCGGCCTTGGTATAGCACCGGTAGACCGCCTGTCAAGTTTCGTGCCATTTGGAGGTCGTTTAATACTCCAACGGTTAACCGGGTAACCGCAGAGCCCTCTTTGAGTTGCAGCCCAACACCCCTTCCAAAGTGGCCCAAAACCCATCTAACTCCCCTCCATGCTCTCGGTCGTTCGATCACAATCGCGTGGCCAAAAACCGCTCCTCATTTGGACTCTCCTAGCTCCCTCTACCTATAAAAACGTCTCCCCCTCTCCATTTTTCGGATCAATTTTCCCCGAAACCCTAATTTTCCCTCCGCGCCGCGCCGGACATGTCTGGGCTGGACCGGACACGTCCAGCCGCCGTCCCTCAGCCAACCGCATCGCGCCACGTGGGCGTCGCCGCCGCCCGCCGCCGCCGACCCGCCGG
>NC_041393.1:600477199-600496743 GCF_002162155.2 Triticum dicoccoides
CCCCGGCCGCTCGCGCCCGGTGCCGCCCCGGCCCCTCTTCGGCCAGATCCGGTGACCCCGCGTCCGGATCCGGCGACTTCCCCTCCTCCGGCGAGCTCTTCCCCCATCTCCGGCCTCCTCCAAGCCAGCTCCGGCCAGATCCGCGCCGCCTCGGCATCCGTGCCCGGAGGTTGATTTTCCCCTTCCCCGAAACTGCTGTCCCAGATTTTTCACATTTTCATGACATGTTCATCATGCTGTATCTCTGCATGCGTAGCTCCGTTTCGTGCGTATAATATGTCAAATTGTTTGACTCGACGAGTACTCCATTTCATTCCATTGCATCATTTTCATTTGAGCTCATGTTGATGCCCGAAATGCTATTGGAAGAGTGCATGTTGCTGTTAACCTGTTGAAACTGTTATACCTTGCTGTTTTGTCATTTTTGCCATGATTGATGTGTGCATCCTATGAGGTTGATGTCTACATGTGTTTTGATCTATGCCATGCCATCTTTCCATAGGTGCAAACCATGTATTTTTGTGAGTTGTGTGCTGAGTGCATCAAGCTTGTTAAGTAGTGTACTTGATGTTACTGTTTTGCTAGGCTGAATCTGTTATTTTGTGATGCCATGTTAACATGTTGCTACTAATCATTCTATGCATAATCTGGAGATGTTCTTTAAACATGTTTTGATATACATGTCTTTCTCTATCCATTCATGCCCTTGGTTGCATTTATAGCCTGCTGTAGCTTGTTGTAATCTTGCTCCAAAGTTGCTAAATGATGTTGCTGTCAGCCTGTTAACATGATGCTTCTTCTCGATAGCTCCCGTTTCGTTGCGATCGTGAGGATGCATTTGTCTATGCTTGGTTCGTCTTCATGGCTTCATCTTCTTCATGGACTCGTTCTTCTTCCTTGCGGGATTTCAGGCAAGATGACCGCTACCCTGGATCTCACTACTATCATTGCTATGCTAGTTGCTTCGTTCTATCGCTATGCTGCGTTACCTATCTTTTGCTCTTCAAGCCTCCCAAATTGCCATGAACCTCTAACCTTTGACACCATTCCTAGCAAACCGTTGTTTGGCTATGTTACCGCTTTGCTCAGCCCTTCTTATAGCGTTGCTAGTTGCAGGTGAAGTTGAAGATTTCTCCATGGTGGACAGGATTTTGTTGGGATATCACAATATCTCTTATATTATTAATGCATCTATATATTTGGTAAAGGGTGGAAGGCTCGGCCTTATGCCTGGTGTTTTGTTCCACTCTTGTCGCCCTAGTTTCCGTCATACCGGTGTTATGTTCCCGGATTTTGCGTTCCTAACGCGGTCGGGTGATTTATGGGACCCCCCTGACAGTTCGCTTTGAATAAAACTTGTCCAGCAAGGCCCAACCTTGGTTTTACCATTTGCCTCACCACCACCTACCTTTCCCTTGGGAGTAATTAACCCAAGGGTCATCTTTATTTTAGCCCCCCCGGGCCAGTGCTTGTCTAAGTGTTGGTCCGAACTGAGCAGCCTGCGGGGCCACCTCGGGGAAACTCGAGGCCTGGTTTTACTCGTAGCTTGACTTATCCGGTGTTGCCCTGAGAACGAGATATGTGCAGCTCCTATCGGGATTGTCGGCACATCGGGTGGCTTTGCTGGTCTTGTTTTACCATTGTCGAAATGTCTTGTAAACCGGGATTCCGAGACTGATCGGGTCTTCCTGGGAGAAGGTCTATTCCTTCATTGATCGCGAGAGCTTGTAATGGGTTAAGTTGGGACACCCCTGCAGGGTATAAGCTTTCGAGAGTCATGCCCGCGGTTATGTGGCAGATGGGAATTTGTTAATGTCCGGTTGTAGATAACTTGACACCAGATCCGAATTAAAACGCATCAACCGCGTGTGTAGCCGTGATGGTCTCTTCTCGGCGGAGTCCGGGAAGTGAACACGGTTTCTGTGTTATGTTTGACGTAAGTAGGAGTTCAGGATCACTTCTTGATCATTGCTAGCTTCACGTCCGTTCCGCTTGTTCTCTTCTCGCTCTTATTTGTGTTGGTTAGCCACCATATTTGCTTAGTCGCTGCTGCAACCTCACCACTTTACCCCTTCCTTTCCCATTAAGCTTTGCTAGTCCTGATACCCATGGTAATGGGATTGCTGAGTCCTCGTGGCTCACAGATTACTACAACAACAGTTGCAGGTACAGGTTTTCCGATGATCATGACGCGAGAGCGATGCTTGCTTGCGTTGAGTTCTTCTTCTGCTTCTTCTTCGATCAGGGGATAGGTTCCAGGTCGGCAGCCTGGGCTAGCAGGGTGGATGTCGTTTGAGATTCTGTTTGTGTTTCATCCGTAGTCGGATGGTGCTCTGATGTATGATGTTGTATTCATGTGACATTATATGTATTGGATGTATCCCCACTATTATGTAATTGTTGATGTAATGATATCCACCTTGCAAAAGTGTTTAAATATGCGGGTCTATCCTTGGTGGGACCTTCGAGTTCCTCTTGGATAGGGTCGCATATTGGGCGTGACGTCATGTCAACATATGTTCTCACATATCTTGATAACTTGGTTGCATTCCTGTGATGATTCTTATTATAAAGCCTTTGATAACTTAAGTTTTTGTTGATATCTAATTGTGCTATTTTAGCTTTCTCGTATATTGTTCTTCATTTTCATGGTGACTGAATGTTTGTTGAATCATTAATGCATTCATGTGTTTATTGCAACGACACCATACATTTGTTTGGTATTGTTCATGTGTGTGCTTTTTGTGAACTCCTGATAACTTTTGTTGCATTTTGGTGATAACTTATTTTTATTTTTTTTGCATTTTTTTCTATTGAGCAGAAATTTGCCAAACCTACTTAGATAGTTGCTCGATTCACGTCCGCCATGGTCGGCATACTAGGCGATCTTGCACAATCATTCACCGCTTTGGATGATGAGGGCCATTCAGATGCCTCCCGTCAGCTAGATGTTGGACTGAATGTTCTTTCTTCTGCTGCTCGTACGACGGCAAGGACCACGCGCTCATTGCAAGGCAGGCGGCTAGAAATCCCTGGAAAGAACATTGCTGATGATTCTGATAGTGATGACGAGTACCACGGAGGCAATGATGCTGATTCTGATTTTGATGCTGACTCCGATGATGATTATGATGATGGTGATGATATGTATTATCGAGTTGTTCGTCATCGCAGTAAGGATCATTTTGTTGCTTCAGGCAGTGGTACCGCGAATGTAGCTATGGGCAGCCAGCTAGCTAATGATGACACCACACATCTGGATGATGCAACTGTCAAAGCTCATGAGAGCACAACACCAAATGTTGAAGGCACGCCTGTCCGCACTGTCATGCTCACTGGCACCTCTCATGTAGCATCAGTCAGATTAGGTGATGGAGGGCTTAGACAGCGAGATCTGACAGACACGCAAGCTAAGGCAGCCACTGAATCTTCTCTCAAGCGATGTGGTTCTCAGCTTCTGAAAAATTTGGCTTACCAGAGGCGCAAGAAACTAAGGCTACCATCACCCCCCCATCCAGCTTCACCAACTATGCCGCTCCGTCCAACTTCACCAGTTGTGCCCCCCAGCCCATTGCAAAGGCCATCTTCACCAAATGCACCGTCAACAGCTGAAACTCATCTAGCTATGAAGAAAGTTGTGGTCCAGGAGCTTGGTATACGTGTGGCTGAAAAGGGAACTGGTGTCGCCGTCCCACTATCCACCATGCGAAAGGAGGCTCCACGCAGGTGAATGATTTTCCATGGTTTTTTATTAATGTTGTGCCTGATACAACAGGGTAAATCCAATTGTTTGAGTATGGTAGTTTGGGTAGTTTCATCCTGATAATTAACTTGCTCATGTTTTTAGCACCTTCTCTCCTTTTTTTGTTCTGATTAACCTTGTTTTCCCTTGTAGGGCCCTTGGCAAACAAGCTGCTGCTGCTAAGGATTCAGCGATTGCACCAGTAAAAATGTATTCACATTCTTTTCTATGCCTCTTACTTTCGTTTATGTTCAGTAGTTCTTTGCTGTTTTTGTGTACTATTTTCATGTGCACTGAAACTATAGTTAGGTTTACACCTACCAACACACTGGTAATTCTGTTCTTATTGTCTGATAACTTATCTGATGAACATTGATAACTCAATTAGGCCTCCCTGATAATTTACGCTTACCAAGCTTGGTAATTGTTTGTGCTGTAACATTTGGTTATTTTGTTTCATGCAGTGCACCTATGAAACAAGTTGTTACTGCTAAGGCTTCGCCAAGTGTATCAGGAAAAAGGTATTTATAGACCTTTCTTGTTTTCATTTCCTCCGTACATTGTTATTCATTGCACCAAGTTATTTTCTGTTAATATATATACAAAACAAAATGCTGGTTTTTTTGTTCTTATCATTTGGTAACTTTATATTGCTAGTCCTTGATAATTTTGTAATTTTTTTCTTGGAAGTTATTTACACCTGAAGTATGTGACAACTTTTTGTGTTGGTAACATGTGGTAACTTAAGTTTAACAACATGTGTAATCTCATTACTACCCTTGTGTACCCATATTTCAGTCGTTCAAAAGATAAAACCGCTGTGGAAAAGGTGCAATTCGCCAAGACCAGATCTTCTCCACGACTAAGGGCAGCATTGTCGCAGACAAAATCATCACAAACAACAGAAGTTATCCATCTTGATGAATCGCCCACAACGACATCTCCGCCGCGGTCAAAGTACTTGATGCGACGGGTGGTTCGTTAGCTTCTGATAAAGCAGCAGCAACTAGCTTGGGTGCATTTGATGCTGTTGTGGCGACATCCGCTGGTGTTTCTGTTGACCCTGTAGTTCAGCTCGCTGCAACGGCCACTATTACTGCTGTTGTTGAAGATATCGCCAGCGCGGCTGAGGCTGTTGAAGGTGAAGATGAAGTCGTTGCCAATGTAGGGCATGATGAAGGTGAAGTTATAGGTTATTTCTTTCTCCCATCACCTTTTTTCTTGTATGTAGTGATGATTTATATTGACGATGTGTTCGCTATTTTTCCGTTGAAGCCGTTCATGTCATTGAAGAAGTTGTGGGAGGTACCCGAGTCAATATGCCTATTGATACGGCAATAACTGAAGGTCAAGAGCATGATGCCTAGAATCCTGTGGTAACCAACAATGTCAATGAAGAGAAATCAGCCACAGGTTGGTAACTTCACTATTTTCTGTTGATAACTTGTCTGTTTAAGCCTGATAACTCAGGTTAATGTTCTGACATTAACAAATACAATGTCCATTTCATGTTTTATCTGATGTATTTTTTCCATTTTGTGTGTTACTTTTGGTGTTTATTGCAGTAGTTGACCCTGTGTTGGAGTCGAGCACCCCTGGTGCTGGAGAAGACGTCGATGTGTATATAGCCTATGGTGATTTTACGCCACCCAGCTGCTCTCTTGTGATTGATGCCATCTTTGGTGTGAGTCCACAAGTGCCACCATCGACTGAAGCATCTCCAACGGTTCAAGCTGCACCAGCATTGGCTCCTACGGGTCAAGCTACACCTCCATCACCAGATGCTTCAGCGGCAGCAGCATCGGCTCAAGTACCACCTGCAGCACCAGAAGCATCGACGGCGGCTCCATCGGCTCAAGTACCACCTGCAGCATTAGAAGCATCGGCGGCGTTCCATCGGCTCAAGTTCCACCTGCAGCACCAAAAGCATCGGCGCCGGTAACATCGGCTCAAGCTCCACCTGCAGCACCAGCTACTGGCCCTGTCGCAGTTCTCAGGCTTCCATCTCCTGTTGCTGCTGACTCCAAGGGAAAGAAAGGAGGGAAAATTATCGACGCGCAACCGGTTGCTTGGGCTCCACCATGCAACTCTGGTAAGTGAAGACCTTGCGTCTTCACTTTCTGCAGCGAGAGTGATGGATTGACATATGTCATGTTGGTTTCTGCAGCGTCGTACAACCTTTTGTTTATGGTTGGGTGTGCTCCCGTTATTTATGTGTTTGGAATTTTCTATGCTTTCGTGTGTATGGATGAATGTAAGACTACTTCTATGCTTTGTGTGATGAAAGTGAACATTTGTGCTTTCAGTACCTGGAATATATTTTCTGTTGTGTTCCCTAAAATAATTTGTATGACGCTAGACTAGATGATAACCCCTCCTCCTGGTGACCCCTCCTCCTGGTGATATCACACCAACCATGGGCCTGGTAACTGAACCACTTTTATGTGTTACTAACTTTATTGAGCGCGTGATACATACATCTCCTATCACTGCGTAGTTATATTCCTTAATTTTTGGTGTGCTTACCTAACATGACTGCACTGGTAGTAGTAGGTGTGTACTCCTATTCATCTGAATTCTTTTTATTCCCTCATTTTTAATTATCCTGATAAGTCTTTTGCCACTATCTTGGTAACTCAAATGTTCAAATCCTGGTAATTTTTGTTCCATGGACATGATAACTCTAGCCATATATATTAATTTCAAATTCTGGGCTATAAAGTTTTTTTTGGTCTTCTTTTTAATACATGTTTTGATGTTATCACACCTACTCCTCATTATGCACCAATGCTATCTAATATGTTTTTTTTAAAGCCCATACCAGTGTGCCGGTAATCCACATTCACATTACCTGGTATTTTTTGTAATGTGGGCCTGATAACTTAATGTATATTGACTCAATATTTAATTCTTGTTTCTTTTCAACATATTATCTTGCTTATCACTATTGTTCATGTCCTCATCCCCCTTCTTTTATTTATGTAACACTGGAAGGTGGTCATGTGCAAGTGTATGATGTCGAGATTGATGATGATGAGGTTCTCATGTGGTGGGAAGAGTTTGAACATGACAATCCAGCATTAAAAGGGAAATTGAATGTTCAAATAGGTGATTTTTTCCTGCTCCCTGAACATTGCAACCCTTGCATAAATCCCTTTCTTTGTTTTTCAACTATGGAAAACATGTGATAGTTGATAAGTTATGACCCACCACTTGATAAGTCTTTCACCCTTCTGCTGATAACTTATGTTTTCAATGTTTTTTTGACTTTTGCTTACTCATGTCCTTGTTAGATTATACATCTTAGTTATGTTTTTTCTGTTTTTACCAGACCACTTTCAAAGTCCAACATTTGTTACACCAGAGTTACCACCTCGCACAGAGCATTTAGTACGCAGTGCAACCCCTAAATCTTTTATTCGGAAAGTTAGGGTCACCCACCCGTCCAAATACCTGCTCCCGCCTTTTGCCACCCTCACACCAACCGAGGAGGAAGAGTTTGTTTACAATGAAGTTATCAAGCATACTATTGATTCTAACTCCAAGATTAAAGAGTTTGTTTCCCTCCTTTTCTCATTTTTTAACATAAATCATTATTTGTGTGCCATCTTTTGAAATGTATTTTTTAAATCTTTTTGTATTGTAGTGTTAGGGTCATCGACATTGATGGTAGGTGGGTCACCCTCGGTGAGCTTTCCAATTGTGTGAAGGGAATAGGGCAACTATTAACCAGCATTGTTGAGTTACATGTTTGCATTCTTCAGCATAAGGAAACCCCAAACAGGCTCATCTTCCCTTGGTTGTTGTCTGTGTATCTGTTGATAGGAGACTTCAAATCTAAGTGTGTATTGAAGTATTTCCGACGGGACCAGTTTTACATTCTTAGTCACCAGGATCAGGTATGTTATGTTTGCTGGATCTGGTATGTTATGTTTGCTGGTTCTGGTAACTTTACAGTTAGTGTCTTAGTAACATCCTATTAATATCAATAGTCTTATTTTTTACCCTGACATTGTTTGTTCTTCATGTCATGTTAATCTCTTTCATGCACACTGGCAACTTTGACCTCTATGCCCTGATAATTTTTTCTAGTTGCCTCCCATGTGAATTTTAGTACCATTTTTATCTTGGTAATTTTGTTCTTTCTCCCCTACCAAGCTTACTTCCTTTTATTTTTTTGCAGCTGCTATTCCCTGCTTTGCAAATGTTGGGTCTCCGTCCAAATGATGAGCATTGGTATGTGTTGTCACTAAATCTCAGGGCGAAGCGGTTCGAAGTTCTAGATTCATTGCATGAACAAGATATTCCTTCTCTTCTCGAGCATGCGACAAGATACATGAACACTATAAAGAAGGCTTGGTTGATAAATTACAAGGACTCACATAAGCAAATTCAGGACTATGAACTTGTGTACATTGATGTGTTGAAACAAGATAATGGGTTAGTTGTGGATTATTCACAATCTTTTTAACACCCCACTATATGTTCTTATCCATGTTTATTGACCTGGTCGCAAACTCCAATTAAACTGACTGTGGGTTGTTTTTTTCATCACAAATGTTTCAGCATTGATTGCGGATTTTTTGCCTGCACGTATCTTGAGGTGTGGGATGGCAAAAATGTTCCGGCCTTAACTCATGAACAAATTCCAGCTCTCCGGAAAATTTTGACATTGAGGTGGTTAGATCATGATCAAAACAAATGCAAGTAGTGGTGTTATCATCTGTTTGGCAGTGGGTGATGAGGTGATATTTTGTTTACGACATTGTGATAACTTCTACCAAACTGCCCTGATAACTTTTTACATGAATCTCTCATGACAATGTCATGGAGCAAAGTGTTGACATGCTGTTTTACTATAGTATACAAATTCCAAACTCACTGACCAGATGATAAATTCATTGTTCTCATAATAATTTGGATCACATTTTATTTGATAACTGCAATCATCTTCTGGTCGAAGACCGGGATTAGTTTCTTCTAATTTTTGGAAGTCCAAGCAGGCGTAATTGTTTTGTTCATAAGTAATACAATATAGTGCCGGTAGCCTACAAGAAATGTAGATATAAATTTTTTGGATTTACAAATCCATGACAACTTCATCATACAGTGTTGGTAACTGGCATAGTAGGGTTATGATAGCTTGCATAAAATATAGATATACACTTTTTTTGCATTACAAAGCCATGATAACTCCATGATACAATGTTGATAACTGGAATGGTATGGGGCTTGTAGCTTGCACATTATGGTCCATGAAAAGAATGTAGCCACCATCTTCCCTTTTCGTAGCACCTTCTTCATTGATCTTGCTAGGGGAGATTTGCATTTGTGTTTGTCATGGTCGAAGCACCCGCACACACCACATTTCCTTTTTGGCTTGGGCTTTGCAATCTCAAAACCTGACTGCTTCCTTTTTGACTTTGGCCGCCCCTTCGTTGTAGTCTTGGGAGGGTCTAGTATCACCTTTGTGTTTGAGGATGGAGCTGCATCAGGATGTGGGGGCTGGATGACAAAAGCATGATTGTTTTTGCTAGCATGTATTGTCACACGCACACTTTCTTGTTGTGTGGCGGGGTTCTCCTATCGCTGCACATTAGTGGAACTTGTTTGCTGTGTGGCTGGGTTCTCCTGTTGTTTTGCATCGGGGGCGTTTTGGTGTTGTGTGGCGGAGTTGTCTTCATTCACCCGCCCCACAGGTATCGAGCAGGGATTTGGCTGTCCTTGAAACGATCCTTTTGCTTCTTCCTTTTCCTTTCTTGCTTTTCTAAGTTGATTGTTCTTCAGGGTTTCAAGATCCTCCTTGAAATTATACAGGTGTTTTCTTGCCAATCTGGTTCCATCATCTGTTAGGCAAGCGTCTTTGGCTGATGCCTTAAATTCTTTAAGAATTGACGTATATCGCATGACGCTTTTCCCCTCCTCTGGCATCGACTTCTTAACTATTGGCTGTTCGAAATCAGGTTGAATAAGATCCTCCTCTGGATCCCAAGTCTACCTCTTTAGGATGTACTTTTCAGGTATCTCGTAAATCCCAATCTGGTCCATAACTCGTAGTATGTGTGCGCATAGTAGTCCGTCACGATCAAACTTGCAGCAAGTACACGAGTATGTCTCTTCATCCATGTTTGCTTGCACATGGTAGTCCCTGTCCCCATATTTTGGTATTATCCCCCGCACTGAGCTGACCTTGATGGTACCATCATCCAATGAGTCGCATCTGTAGGCTGATTTCACCTTCAGATCCACCTGGAACTTACAAAATAGGTTATGCGTGTACACCCCCCGCACCTGCATCTCCAGCGGGTTCATCGAGTACATTTCGGTTTCTTTGTACACTGTTTCCAACTGCTCTTTTGACACGCTAGCCATCACCTTATCCTGTACCACAGTGTACTATTGTGCGAATTCGATTAGTGAGTTGTTTGGGTTGACATACTTCTTGAGCACAGAGTTAAAACCCTCGCTTCTTGCCGTGGTCTGCAAGAACAAAAAAATCGTGCATATAGTATGTTGGGACCCAACACTTCCTATTTTCCCATAGCCAATTGAAATGCTCGTTGTCGGTATGGCCATACACTTCCATCATCACCCACCACTTGTTCAAACTCCTCAACTGCATTCATAACAGAAACATGGTAACATCAGTTATTGAATGGTGGTAACCTTAGTTCAGACATGTTGGTAACTAGAACACCATAGTTGTTGATAATCCTATCACACACACTTGGTTACTTTAGTTCAAGCATCATGGTAAGTACATTGCACATAGGATGATTTTTTGTCCATGACGAATATCGCTCGGTGTGTGTAGTACAAGCATCATTTTAACTAGCAAAAATCAATATTCCTATCAATCACCACTAGTTGGTGATTGAAAAGTTTTTTTGTAACTTGTGGGGCGTACAACCGAAATGTGTGCAACAAACATGAATATGATAGGTTCAGTACAAAAAATAATGAATGGGGGTAATTTTGTTATAATCCTCTGGTAACCTGTCACCTTCTTACATGGTAACTGTTGATATCATGCATGTAAACCCATTTCTTGTGTTTAAGGTAGCGAGGGTGGGAAGTAAAATACCAGTCAGGCTGTTGTCAACATAATCCTTGAATGCATTGTTTAGTGGCTCATCATCAGCCATCAGCTTCCCAAGCTTCTCCTGTGCTTTTTTCATTATATGCCATCGACAATTCCTGTGTACTATCCTGATGAACACCTCATCAATAGCACTCCTCATTGCAAAATCTTGATCTGTTATTATGTTCTTTGGCGCAATTCCACCCATTGCATGCAAGAATGCATTAAACAGCTACACAAAGTTACCAGATAGTTCGTTTCGAACAAATCCACAACCAAACTGTATTGACTACCCATGGTTATTAATGCCAATGAAGGGCGCACATGGCATCTTTTACATGTTTGTCATGTATGTTGTGTCGAATGATATGACATCATTGTATCTAGCATATGCCCTGCGCGACGCACCATCTATCCAGAACAAAATTTCCACTCTGTCCTCATCATCAAGCTTTATTCTCCAATAGAAATATGGATCTTGTGCCTTCATATCTTGGAAGTATGAGATTATGCTCCCCACATCAACATGTGGTACTCCATGCGGAATTTAGCTCGCTGGTTTGTGATGTCCTTTGTCGTGTATGGTACATCTTTAGGAGAGCCGTAGAACCATGACATTAGTTGCATCTGTCTTGCTATCTCTATGTTGCACGGTATCTTCAAGAAGTCCTGCTCATCCTTGGGAATGTTCCTATGTGATGATAGGAACTTTGTCAAGGACGGCTTTCTTATTAGAGGGTGGTTGTGGCCGTCGTTGAAGCGTTTGACTCTCCACTATGCATCCGTGTGGGTGATATAAAGGTGGGACAGACATCCCGACCTCACAACCTTCCCTCTTTTCCTCTTCTTCACGATGCCTTTTGGGTTCTGCACATCTTGTGTCTCCTCCTTGTTTTTTTTGGCTTGCCGTATTTCCCACAAACCAAGAGGACTCTACTTACAGTGTCGTCTTTAATTGTTTTTTTGTATTCCAGCCTCATCCCAAACCCATGTCTGAGTGCGTATTGCTTGTAGTGATCATAAGCTTCCTCATAAGTATCAAACTTCATCGTTTCATTAGGAGGCTTCGGTGTGGAGTATGCCTTGGTGTTTTTGTCTCCCTGATCGGCATTTTCTCCTCCTGTTTCTGGACTTGTTGGCTCGCTGACTGAATAATCAAAGAAGCTTTCTCTCCCCCCCCCTATGCTGCTAGTTGTCGGTTCTTTGCTTGTCTCTCGGACCATTGGGTTGCTTCTAGATGTAGCACCTATAATGTTTTTGAAGTTGTTAGTTTGTGTTATATTTCTGCATGCCAAAACTTGTGGTAGCTGATACTCCACTTGCCTAGTAAAGTTTGCATGCAGTAAGATGTTTCTATAGTTGTAAACTGAAAGCATGTAATTGTAATACAGATTGCATGATAATTCATATGCAGTAAGTGTGGTAATTGTACCTAATTTCATGGTAACTTGTGTGCATTAAGCTTGGTGATTGTGAACTGAGGCATGGTGAATGTGGTAGTTGTAAATAACATAGTTGGTAATTGCAATTCAAGTATGATGGTAACAAGTCTGTGTATAAAAATGTGGTAGCATGGTAAATGTTTTACCTTCGTCTATTTTGTTGATGTTGGCAGAATCAAAGCTTGCTATGTGTGCATATTCACATTGTTGGTTTGTCCCCACACCACTCATCGTGATATCCACATTACCCCCGTTGTCATGCGTCATTTTTTTTGTGTTGCAGCACCTGCTAGCACATATAATTGCATCCATCAATTCCACACTTACAAGCAATTTTGATTATTTTTTCACAACAACTATAATTTTTTCTTTCTCTGCACTGATTACTCCTTTTTTATAACATGTATCATTTTGGGAGTAACCAGCGTATGGGAGTACGACAGCGATAGTTCCTATCAACCTCATTTCATCAACATCATTTCTTTTCAAAAAATTCTAAATTAGCGGAATTAGCATGATAACTTGTTCTGGCATGGGTTTGTTCAATAAAAAAAGGATCTTTTTTTATGTTGAATAAGTGTTAAAGGATGTTGATTACTCAATGCACACACTTTGGTATCTATATTGATGCAAAATGGTAACTCAGTTATTAATGAGAAATCTCATACATGTAGTTCTAACATGCTTCAAAAAACATAGCTTAATAGAATGATGATGATAATCTATATGAATTTATGATGGTAACTCAATGATGTAATCTGTAGGTAGAAACAAGGATCAATTTTACCAACCTTTTGGCTTTAAAAAGGCAAATTTATTCAATCTTTGTCGGTAACCTGACTGAATTTGAATGGCAACTCAATTACAACGGAGGTATTACACACATGCAGTAAAAGGGCTACCTTTTTCTGCATCTTTTTGGCTTTGTTCTTTAGTTCTTGTTGTTCTTTTCCCATGTATTTTTTGCCTTGATTTTGTTGTATGAAATGTAAATGCAGCATGTGTATAGAGGTTGAATCACTTACCTCCTTGATTTTTTGCCTGATTATGGCGAAATTCAGACGAACTGGGGTATTTGTTCCCGTAGCATGTGGTTACCCTTGTGATGTTGATGTGATAAACCAGGCCCCTCTCTCAAATCCTTGTGTTTGGTAGTGTTTTTCGTGGGTTTTTTTGGTGGATCAGATCTGAAGCGCAGGTCATCGGCGATGGAGGCGGGTCGAGGAGAGAGGAGAACAGATCGGGGCAGGTGGTTGTTTCTTGCGATGGAGGTGAGAAACTAGGTTTTGGGGTGGTAAGTCACGTGCGGGGGGAAGGTGTGCCAGAGGGGCTTTTTTTGTCTTGGGCCTCATGCGTTGCGCGTGCTGGGCCTCGTGAAAGAAGGCTGGGTCATCGTGGATGGCTCTGGCGAAGCGGGTCGCGTGGGAGGGACGCGGGTGTATGATTGTGCGGAGAGTGAAGTCTGTTTTAAACCTTGAGGTTGTAGAGCTCGTTCAAAATGAACCCTCGCCTAAAAATCCTTGAAGTTTGTACCCTGTACTCATGATCCTGGTCTAATCCCGACCCTCTCAATTAGTTTAGACCAATTTGGTAGATCAGGAAAAACACAATCCCGCTGGGAGAACTTTCTACTCTCACTGATTAAGTGGACCCACGCGTCATATCCATCAGAAGCGCTCTTGTGCATGCGTACATATACGCGTCAAGCCGGCTGCCACAATCAATCAAGCAACTTGCTGTGTTGTACGTGCATGTGTGTTCTGCCCTGGCTGTGTACTTGTGCATGATTGATTACTTCCGAAGGTGCTTGGCTCGTGTATTATTTGTGTCGCGGTATTCGGTCACTGCGGCGACCGAGGCCGTTCGCTGCACCCGCAAGGCCAGCATGCGCACGCAATTCGTCGCACTGGCAATACCTGCATCGTTCACCTGCACTCCATGCTCGTTCACAGCAGCGGCCCGGAGGGCAACTCCTGGCTGGACATCTCGGCCACACGCGCGGCCAGTGACGCGACGCTCAGCTTCCCGCCAATTCCTTTGTCTCGATTGGACAACTCTGGTGCGAGTGCATTCCCAAATTGATGTCGCTACGCGTGATGCCAGGGCGTTAGTGTCACCGGCAGTGTTCGGTAATGGTTGCAACCCATGTACGCGCTCTAGTTGTCGAGGCAAAGCCAGGAGAACTTGTGGTGGCAGGCAACTTTGAACTCTTGCTCTCCTGCACTCACGACGAGAGCACGGACTCCTCGGTATGAGGCGTACTGCTGACGCGCGGCCCGACGGCGCACAGCGTCGGCAATGCGGCACAGACACGGCTGCGTTGATTTCTGGAGAGAGAGAGAGAGGCACTGGGGATAGAGGATGGATTGACACGTGGGGTAGAGACGTAAGTGAGAGTTGACTGTGATCCTGGACGGAATGGAATGTTTCCCGGTGTGCCAAACAGGATCAAGGTTGAGATCAGACTAGGATCGTGAGTGCAGGGTACAAACTTCAGGGATTTTAAGGTAAGGGTTCATTCTAGACAAGCTCGACAACCTCAAGGCTTAAGGTAGACTTCACTCTTGTGCGGATCCGATGCGTAGCGTTCAGTCGACTGGTCGCGTCCTTTTGAATTTCCGCCGCGTAGCGTCGGCCTAAAATAAATCATTTTACATAAGGCTGTCCGGCCGAGTACACACCGCTGCCACCGGGTCCCGCTCGTCAGACCTTTCCCTAACCTCTTGCTCCGCCTCTCCCTGCCGGCGCTGCCGCACCGCTCTCGCCTGCACCACCGCGCGAAGAGAGACCGCGCGCTCCTCTGCCTCCCGTCGCTCATACCCGCAGCGGACCGACTCCCGCTTGCGTCGCATCGGCCTTAGCTTCCCGCGCGCTCCGGTGCCTCCGCCGCCGCGCTCGAGCCGCCTGCACGCGCTACCAAAGCCTTCCTCTCTCCTGCCCGCGTGATCTCGACATCTCGTCGCCCGCACGCGCGCTCCCGCCCAGCGCCCGCAGCCGAGCACCTGCCGACTCGCCTCGCCCGTGACCGCCCCCCCTTCACAAAAGCAGAGGCCGAGCAACCCCCGGCGAGTTCGCCTCGCTCCCCTCACTCACTTTCACAGCGCGCCATTGGACTCATATCTAATTTTCCCCTGATTTAATTTTCCAGGTTGCCCGCACCCGAGATGGAGTTCGAGATCGTCCCCGTCTCCCCCACTGCCCTGAAACACTGCCTGCAACCGCATCTCCCGTGCTCTGGTGAGTCTGTGTACAGAGCCTCTTCGCTCCAGTATCATCGCCTTGACTTTATGTGCTCCCCTGTGATCACATTGCCGTTCGGATGCACCCCGTTTTGCTATTACCGAGCAAGGATTGCCGCCGCCTTTGGCTTCGCCTTGCAAGGTCACCAGCACACCACCCTATGCTTGGTATGAGTGTCAAGGCAACCCACATTTTCCTTGGCACATGTATGCACTGAGGTTCCATTTCTTACATCCCCAAGCCACCCCGCCGCTTGCCTCGCCTGCTGTCACACACTCACACTATCAGAGTCATGGTCTCATAGTCACAGGTCATGGTCATGTGGCTCTGTTTCTCATGGAACCTGTCAACTCTTATCAAGAGATACATTGGCACTGGGAGACAAACAATTTTTTGAAGCACGTACAGAGCATAGCAAAGTCATTAGGTACATAACTAATTTTCATGGCTAACAGTATAACGCGTCACAATTTTGGAAGTAACACAAATATACCTCCAGCCATAAGCCGTGACCATTTGCATAGTAAATACAACTGTCGTTTTAAATCTATAAACATACGTATCATATCATTTAGGCATTCAATCGAGCTAGTTTCCCTTGAGAAATAGGTTATGCGTGCGTCGAGTGTGAGCTTCCACCAATAGCTTGAAGTAGTCTTGGCATTGGGGGCATTCTGATATCAACTAGGCCCTCAAGAATCTGAACCACCTGTCCCATTGTTGGTCGACCAACCTCCTCATCTTGGATGCACCAGCATGCAACCTTGCAAACCAGCTCAGCCTCATCCAGATTGACATTACCATCTAACTTCTGATCCACCAAACTCTCGACGTCTCCTTCAAGAAGCTTATGTGTGGCATGCACGGGGAAATAAACATCAAGGTTGCCATCACTCGTACATGGTCCACACGAGTTCCTCCTTCCAGATATTATTTCCAGCAACACCATCCCGTAGCTATAAACATCAACTTTTGGTGTAATAGGAACACCAGTAATCCATTCAGGTGCAAGGTACCCTGCGGTTCCTCTGACTGTAGTCAAGACTCGGCTATGATCCCTTCCTAGAAGCTTTGCCATCCCAAAGTCTGCAATTTTTGGGAGGATTGAAGCATCAAGCAATATGTTTTCTGGCTTAATATCACAGTGTATGATGCAGTCTCGACAGCTCTCATGCAAGTAGGCTAACCCTCTGGCAACTCCCAGGGCTATCTGATAACGAGCAGTCCAATTCAACATAGTGGAATTGTTTTGAAATAGATGGACATCAAGAGAGAGGTTCGGCATGTATTCATAAACAAGCAATCTCCTAGAACCCTCACAACAGAAACCAACAAGCTTAACTAAATTGATGTGCTGAACAGCTCCAATCGAGCTCACTTCGGCTCTGAATTGCTTCTCTCCTTGATAAGCACCATCAAGCCTCTTCACTGCTATGGAAACTGAATCATTTATAAGCCCCTTAAATACGGAACCAAAGCTGCCTCTCCCCAACTTCTCTGTGAAATTTTTCGTTGCACGGTGTAAATCGGTGTATCTAAATGCAATGATTCCATTACAACCTAGAGCATCATTCAGTATGCGGCCAGAGTTTTTCCTGTTGTTTCTCCAAATCATTACTAGGAGGATGAGTGCGAATAAGCCTAGAGCACAAATGCCTATACCAGTTGCAACTCCAATGACAATCCTTTTTCTGTTGTTTTCCAAACTTTGAATATCTTTAGCAGAAAGGCGAAGGTAAAGAGTTTCTTCATTTGAATTGGTGCTGCCATCACATTGTAGTTGTCGTATGTTGAGCAGTTCATTATGCCAGATAGAACATCCACCATTGCTGAAGGAATACGCGGTGCAAGAGCAGTTATTCAGGCAAAATTGTGCACACTCATTCGCACTTTTAGCAACTTCTACTTTTACAGCATTCCGGGGCAACCCGACACATGGCACAGGGTAGAAGTTGTCTGTGGTATGTGTTGTGCTTTTGTTGCTAATGCAGTCTAACAAAGTCTTTCTCGAGCACCCACCGGTTCGATCTTCTAATTCCCAATCCTTGGGGGATGTGATGGTGAAGCCCTTCATACAGTCGCAGTTTAGAGCCACATTATCATTGCAAATTGCATAAGGTCCACAAACTGAATAGACATCACATGGACTTCTTGGCTGGGCGAAGACCTTCTGCCAGTCCTGTGAGCGCTCAGACCAAACTAACACCCTTACTTGGCCCGAGACGTCAATAACATGGCGAGTAATCCTCTTTTCTTGCACTAAGCTATATGTGTAGTACTTCTCATGGCCCATGTCGACAAATTTCGATCTCCAAATAATGTCTCGTGCCATCTCTGGAACCAAGGCAAAGTATTTGCCGTTCCATGGACCACTGTACCAATATGGTGCAGAGCTGCTCAGCGGTCCAACGAATAACTGGTTAACACCACTATGGTCTAACTCGTAACGATACCCACCAGTAGCTGGGTCGATTGAGTTCTTCCAAGAAACAACGCGGCGGTTGAGACCGGTGAGCTTGTCCCATCCAAGCTTCGCGTCTGGGAAAAATGTATCCGTGGGGTGATCAAAGCTCTGCCACAAAATTTCTGATGTGTTTGAAGAGTCTGTTAGGACGAGATTTCCACTACTCAACAGCATAGCAGTGGTACTATTTCTTTTGATGTTTGCTCGTGTACTCCAGATTATGGACTTGGTGGACCTGTTCAAGATGACAAGGTTGCCATCCTGGTATATTGTGAGCTCCGATGAGGTGATGTTCTTGATTGGGTTATCCCTATTTGCAACCCATGCAGAAGTAAATTTGGGGACTGTATTGAACCATATGCCGAGGTACCAGTTGTTAGTTGCTCCGGAGGATTTGCTGCTTGTGTTGAAGAAGCCAAGCGCGTACCTGCCGTTCCTGGAGACGAGCTTGTCGTTGACGGTGAGTGCTTGGCCGGCCAAGATGGTGTCGGTTGTCGCGGCAGAACATGCTGACATGTACAGGAAGAGGAGCAATGCGATATCTACGAGGAGATGCATGATGAACTGAAGAGGAAGGGGCGAGCTTGCGGGCGCAGAGGCCGTAAAATACAGGATGATTGCTCAATGGTCTGGTCATAGCAGTAAATAGCCGCGGTTTCAACTTTCAACAGTCAAACAAAACAGCCAAGCTAGTTGAATGGACATTTTTTCCGGTGGTGATTGTCAACCACGTAGCACCCACAGAAGGGCTGAGCTGGTCTGAGTTTGCATGGTGGAGAGGAGAGGAGTGAACGAGAAGGTGTGGACATGAGCTTTATGCATCTGGTTACCGGCCCACGTCAAAGGTATTTGCCATCACAACTGTTGCTATTAAGTTGCTATTTGTTTTCAAGCTGGCTGGTATAGTTTCTCACATCACATCAGCTTCTCACCGCTTTCTCTTTTGCAAGGCAGCGTGTTATTGCTGCGAGATGGACTCAGATGAGAAAACAGCCGTTTGGTGATACAAAAACGTGTTAGGTTCCCCTCAGCATACCACTTTGTTGTAACAGGTTATATGTTTTAGCCTCTTTTGGTATTTTGTTCTACAAGTAAGAGGGGACAGCAGGCCATCACGTATTTTTGTATAGCTATATGTACCAAACAATCTTGTACTCCCTCCGACCCAAAATAAGTGTCTTGAACTTAATACAAATTTGTACTAAAGCTAGTACAAAGTTGAGACACTTATTTTAGGATGGAGGAAGTACCTGTTATCACTTTCTTAGGGTCTCGAAATTCCAAAGGATTTTTATAATCCTCGGGAATTTTTTTCTCCTACATCACCTTTTAAATTTTGGTCTGTGGGGTGCTACTGCTAACAAACTGCCTAGGGCTCGCTCCCGCGACTAGGCGGGCGCTAGGTTTCCCCCCCATCCCTCCCGCCGCCGCTGGCCGGCGGCCTCGCGCCCCGCCTCCGCCCCCCTTCCGCCCTCCCCTTCCTTCGTCCAGGCCGCCTCGCGCCACCTCCCCGGGAGGTGGCCGGGGTGGAGCTCGCGCTCCCCCCCCCCTCGTAGGTCCCCTCCTCCCCCGTTT
>NC_041393.1:600497069-600504512 GCF_002162155.2 Triticum dicoccoides
CTCCTTGGCGGCGGGGCGGCGTGGTGGTGCTGGGTGGCCGTCGGCGCGCCCCCGGCCCAGATCTGGGCACTAGCGGGCCGGCCCCCCGGCGTGGTCTCGTTGTCTGCGGCGCGGTGAGGAGGAGGAGCGGCTCGGACATGGGGCGTCGGTGCCGACGGCGTGCCGGCAGTAACGCGAAGGCGGGAGCTTTACGGGCCCACGAGGGCTCGGCCGAGCCTGTGGGCCTACGGGCCTGGTGTGCTCCTGCTATTGCGTCCGGACGGCTACAGTCGCTGACGGTGGAGGTGGGGCCCTCCCGCGTGCCGATGGTGCTGATGCCCTAGTCCCGGCTCTGATTCTTCGCCGCGCTGTCCTCACTTCGCGGTGCCGTGGTGAGACGGCGTGGAGGCCTCATGACCGCGTTGGCGCATGGTGATGGTTGATTTGGTGGCTGGTTCCGGAGCGCCCGAGGTGCGGGTTGGGATCAGGGGAAACCCCTGTCGGCGTGGCCGACTCCGGCGCGGTGGCGCCCGTGGGTGCCACCTGACCTTCCGGGAGGGCGTCGGGGGCTACCCTTCCTCTCACCTCGCCGTGTACCGAGGGAAACCCTTGGCAGCAGCGTCGTCATCGTCGCGATCCTTCTTGGAGGTGTTGATTGATGCCGGCGCTTCGGAGTCTTGGAGCCTAGTGGAAGAGCCCGGTGGGCGCAGCGATCGCGAGGCTTCTTCGTTTTTGTTGATCCGCCGTTGTCGGCATTTGTTTCTTTTGCTCTTTCTCTGTCGTTTCTTTTGGGCGTGACTGTGCTGTTTCCGCCCCAGCACCTATCTCTGTATAGTTCGGTTGGTTGCTTTGTATACAAAGCGGGGGAAACCCTTTTTCGATAAATTTTGGTCTGTAGGATTGCAATATATGGAATTCTGCTTGTACGGATCGATTCACAGTATTTTAGGTTTACTCAAGTTATTAACTTCTTCGGAAGGTTTATGTATTTTCTCTTTTAGCAATCAAACAACCTTTGTATATGATTTAAGTTGGCACGACATTAAGAAGAGACTTTACTTCCCCTCTTGCAAGGCGACTAGGGTAAAGCCTTCCTCCTCTCGATCTCCGCCGGCAAGCCCGTGGATTCACCTCCCCTCAGTTTGCCGCTCTGGCGGCCGGTGCCAGGGAAGGAAATACTGGTGCCTTGACTCCGGCTAGTCGACATGTTAGGGTTTTACTCCTCTCAGGGTGGTGCTCGGACAAATGTCAGCGCTTCTTCCTCAAGTTAATCTTCCGGGCTTCGATCTTCCTCAAGTTCGTCTGTCGCAATGGATTAGATGGAGCTCCTGCATAGATTCATAGCGAGGTTAGGGTTTGTCGCGTGCCCATCCACTCGAAGGTGGTGTTGGACATGTTGCCTTGTTCTGGGCTGAGTTTTTTTTTTTTTGAAAGCGTGTTCTGGACTGAGTTTGCATGGTCGAGAGGAGGGGAGTGAACCAGAAGGTGCGGACACGAGCTCCATGCATCTGGTTAGCGGCTCACGTCAAAGGTATTTGCCATCACAACTGTTGCTACTAAGTTGCTGCTTGTTAAACTCACATGGCACAGACTGGGACGTACCTAAGGTTACAGAGATGTTCACACCGGAGGATGCACATGATATCATGCAGATCAATATTGGAGGACCAAACGTGGAGGATTACTTAGCCTGGAACTTCACAAAAAACGGTATTTTCACTGTTCGATCGGCGTACCACCTCGGGATGTCTATCCGACGTGCGAAGACAGGACAGCCTGGGCCTTCGTCCTCAGTAATACATCATAAAGGGTGGCTTGCGCTCTGGGACACTTGCGCGCCAGGCAAAGTCAAAATCCACACATGGAGGCTGATGAGAAATGGTTTGGCCCTAGGAAAGGAACTAGACAGGCGCAAGATTAAGAAGGGTGTGGTCTGTGTTGCATGTGGAAGGGAGGAGGACGTGATGCACAGGTTTGGGAGATGCCCTCACTCGGCATGTTTCTGGAAAATGATGCGCTCGGAAATGGGTGTCCCGGTGGCGATCCCGCCGGTGTATGTTGACTCCCAGAGCGCGTTACAGCGTTGGATGATTGAATGGCTAGCGGAAGCATCGTCAGATCAGAGAGAGGTGATGATCCAGAGCTTGTATGGCTTGTGGCTTGCTAGGAATGAGGCAAGGGATGGGAAGAGAATAGTAGAGCCACTAGCTGTTGCAAAAACGGTGTGCTCATATATGAATGAGTGGCGAGCTGTGCAGGTCATACGGGAGAAGACTCTTTTGTCACCCAACCACACTGTGCGTTGGCATCCACCGACGGACGGATGGCATAAAGCGAACTCAGACGGAGCTACACTCAAGGCGGGGGAAAGGAGTGGAGGAGGCGTGGTAATTCGTGACCACCACGGTGCTTTCCGGGCTGCTGCATGTCATTGTTTTGCCTCGACATCAGACCCGGAGATCGCGGAGATCCTTGCATGCCGACAAGCAGTGCAACTTGCAAGGGAGTTGCATGTGGAGAAACTCGAGATGGAGTTGGACTGCAAGAATGTGGTTAACATGTTGAATGACCAGACCAAGAACTTGGGTGCAGCTGGACCGGTGGTGGAAGAGATCAAGGGCATGCTTCAAGAATTTGAGGCTCATAAAATTAGTTGGACGAGAAGATCAGCGAATAGCGCTGCGCATATTCTAGCAAAACTTGGTGTTAGCGATGAGTTGTGTAATGTGTGGCTTCAATCCCCGCCGGACTGCATTCTGCAGGTCGTTGCGGCGGAAATCCCAGACTTTGTTGAATAAATGAAACAGGTTTTCACCCCTCAAAAAAAAAAAGTTGCTGCTTGTTTTCAGGCTGGCTGGTATAGTTTATGACGCCACATCAACCTACCAGCACTTTATCTTTTGGAAGGCAACGTGTTATTGCTGCGAGATAGACTCAGATGAGTAAAAACAGTCGTTTGTGGTGATACAAAACATGTTAGGTTCCCCTCAGCATAGCACTTTGTTGCAGGTTATACGTTCTAACCTCCTTTGGTATTTTGTTTTGCAAGCAAGAGGGGGACAGTTAGCCATCACGTGCTCATTTTAGTATGTACAGCTAAACCAAACAATCTTGTGGAGTACCTATTATCACTTTCTTAGGGTCTCGAAATTCCAAAGGATTTTTTGGGACTTTTTAAAATTCTTTTGCGTCACCTCTTTGATTTTAGTTTGTAGAATTGCATTACATGGAATTTTGTTTGTAAGGATTCATTCACAGTATTTTATGTTTATTTAAGTTGACTATTAGCAACTTTTTTTTGGAAGATTTATGTATTTTCTCTTTTAGCAATCAAACAACCTTTGCATATGATTTAAGTTGGCACCATGACATTACAAAGAGACTTTCCTTCCCCTCTTGCAAGGCAACTAGGGTAAAGCCTTCCTCATCTTGATCTCGGCTAGCGAGCCCGTGGATTCACCTCTCCCACCGCTCCGGTGGCGGGAGGAAAATTCTGATGCCTCAACTTTGGCCGATAGATGGTTAGGGTTTTAGTCCTCACAGGGCGGCACTCGGATTAATGACGACGCTTCTTCTTTGAGTTAATCTTCCGGGAATTGATCCTCCTCAAGTTTGTCTGGCGGGACGGACTAGACGGAGCTCGGTGTAGATTCCTGCCAGCTCTTCGGGGGTGGCGAGGTTAGGATTTCTCGTCGTGTGTACGTGACGGCGAGATTTGGTGTCAGATTCTTCAGATCGAATCATGGGTTCAACAACAATGATTGCGACTCTCGGGCACGTGTACAAAGACTTTTTGGCTGCTATCGACAAAGTCAGGCTGGCTCTGGTATGGGAGCGACGACAACGACACGTCATTCTGGCGGCAGCAGTAGTCGTTTGGTGGTCCAGAGACCTTAATATTATTTTATTATGTTTGAAGTGCTTCTGTACTTCTGGTAAAATTTTATAATAGATATGAGTTCTTTTCGCAAAAAAGTTGGCACAACGTTTAAATCAAACTATGTACTTACCAAACTATCGATAGGTATACTCTGAATGGAATTCCTTTATTGCCATGTAAGATCGCAAGGGAGGAGAGGTCTAAGAGGAGGAAGGAGAAAGAAGAGGATGAGGAGGCAGGAGGAGGCCAACCTGGCCTCGATGGTGGTGATGTGAGGCAAATTGATGAGGCCACCGGCACCAGATGGTAGGAGAATGAGACGAAGGAGGAGAGCGAGAAAGGAAAAAGAGTATAATAGTTGACCTCAATGTGACGACGCCGACAATCAGGCCAGTGGTGTAGGTCATTGTTGCTAGAATAGTAATGACCCCCGCCGAGCCTACAAGCGCGCTTGTATGATTGGGATGGCGACACCTTGACTTGCCCTGCTTACGATGGCAGCGGTGAAAAATCAAGGCCTAATACGACGGAAAGAAGAAAAGGAGGCGACATAAGAGGGTAAAGGGGTGGCAGTGTGGCACTACTAGAGGAACAAGATGAAGTGGTTTTCATGGTCATCACCATGTACAACGCATTGGGAGCGACGGAGCGGAGGAGAGAGTGCTCCTTGGTCCATGCTTTTGGGGGCTCCTGATACCCCCATCCCCCCAAAAAAAACCCTTCTAGAAGTTTCAAACAAATCCTAGAATACGACGAATTGAGCTGAAACTCAACTCATTTGTAAAGCGGGTGTGGTGTTTGCGGCGTGCTACCGAGAGGCCGAGGGGAGCCAAACCTTTCCGGTTCCACGCGTGCACGCCTCAACATTTCGAGAAACGGCCTATCCGGGCCGTCCACGCGCGCCGCAGATCCCATCCGACGGCGCAGGCCCGTCCACCGAGCGTGACGGGGCGCCAGTGGACGACGACGTCGACGAGGCGGGCTCACGCCACTGTGCTCTGCACGCCGCCCTCTCCCCGTCCACTCGTTCGTCTTCCCTCTTTCCCCCCTCCCCTTCCGCCCCCGACAGCGAGGCAGCAACCCGAGCCCCAGCCCACCACCTCCTCCCGTTTCCGCCTCCCCACCCCCAGAACCTCGCCCCACTCCTCGAGCCACCGAGCCCCAATCCGCGCGCCCACCCTCCCCACCACGCGCGGGCGGCCATGGGATGAGCCGCGGGGCGGGGGAGCCCGGATCCGGACCTAGGGTTTTCGGCTGCCACGCGCCCGCGCAGCCATGGAGTGGGACAGCGAGTCCGACGGCGGCGGCAGCGCCGGCAGCGGGGACGAGATGGAGGAGGAGGAGGGAGGAGAGATGGTTGTTGGGGGAGCCGGCGGGAGCGGGAGCGAGGGAGGCGGAGGGATAGGCGGCGACGGGGTCGGCGGGATGTTCACGTTCGCCATCGAGGGGATGCTCCGCGGGGCGGGGCCGTACGGGCTGGTCGTCACGGACGCGCTCGAGCCCGACTGCCCCATCATCTACGTCAACCGCGGCTTCGAGGAGGCCACCGGGTACCGCGCCGAGGAGGTGCTCGGCAGGAATTGGTTCGTCCCCCTGTCCATCGTCATACTATTGCTCTCCTTCTGTTGGATTCGTGTATGTCTTGTTGGAATCGATGCCACTTAGGATCGTGCAGAACTTAAGTTTTGTTTGTTTGGGTTGTTACGTCCTGAGCTTCGATAGTGGTGACTTGTGGCAATAGAAGTGTGGCTAGATTGGGGAATTCTTCGGTTTAAACTCTACTGGTTAACATGCTTCTTCTTTGGACCAAATATCAAGCTGTGGTGTCGGTTCGTTATAGTGTAGGATTCCCTGCGCCTGTTTGTGCTTATTTGGCTGTGACTAGTCTCCAGTAGCATTGTTTGCTTTCTGTTAACAGTTGCTACAAATGCTCGTAGGACTTCCTATATTTGTGTGCACCGAATAGATTGAAGTTAGTAACTTAGCACCAAAAAGTGGCATGATGTCTTGTATCATTAGTCCCAGGAGAAGTTTTCCTACCTTTAATTGTTGAGTTTGGACCATATCTTGAGGCTTTATTTACTCTATATGTTGTAACTGCTGAACCGCATCCTGGCCTGATATGCTAGTTTTGGAATGTTGTTTGAGTTCTCCTTGGTTGGCTCACTTTGTATCTAATGCGACCTTCCAAGATTGACTTAACATACTTCTACGGTAGTGTTTTTTGGATTGGTTATTATAGACTCTTTTTGGCATGATACTACATAAGTAATGACAAACAAAAGCATCTTTGTATGTAGTTTAATCATTCTTTTCTTTGAAGGTAATCATGTCTTATGTAATATCCTTTGAGCAAACATATTGGTTGGAACTTCACAACTTCACATGAAAATGAACAAATATTTATCATGACAATCTCTAGAACCGAAAGGGGTGAACCTGATCAGTTAAAGAAGTATATTCATTCAAAATTTGTTTGTCATGTCCAGTCTGCCGGAATTCCCCAGGTGTTTGATGTTCTGATCATACAATGCTATTTTGCACTCTTCTTCAATGAGTCATGGAAATGATACCTGTAGAGTTAGAGCAGGTTGTGAAAAGGGACTTTAAGGTAGTTAGCCTTAATGAAAGATGAGCCATAAGTGCATAACACGAAAGGGAGAACACGAAATAGTGATGCCTTGAAATGAGTATTTTTTGTGTCAGTTATAAACTCCTTTTGGCATGATACTACATAAGTAATGAAAAACAAAAGCATGTTTGTAAGTACTTTTAATCATTTTTTAAGGCAACAAGGTTGTATGTAGTATCCTTTGAGGTTTGAGCATATATTTTTCATGATCTCTATGACAGAATGGGGGTGAACCTGATCAGTTAAAAGTAGTATTCTAATCAAATTTTGTCTGTCATGTTAAGTCTGCCGGAATCCCAGGTGTTTGATGATCTGACAGTTGACAATGTTATTTTGCACTTTTCAATAGTATTAATGATACCTGTAGAGTTAGAGCAGGTTGTGAAATGGAAGTTTAAAGGTATGTAGCCTTAATAAAAAAAATGAGCCATAGGCGCATAGCACAAAAGGAAGAACACAAAAATAATAATATCTGTAGCTGAAGGATCTAAGGTATACTTGGATAAGTGATAAATTGCGAGTTGTGACCAATTCTGGTCTTGCAGAAATAGTAATAGTAATATTCTGAAGTTCTCTTAAGCACCATCTGCTTTGTAGAATGACCTCACATATGATTATCTTGTAATATCTTGTTATTATTTGCATATGATAGAGATGTACAGAGGGACCCATAGATATCTGTATGCCAATAGTATATTACTATGATGGTGACAGTAACTTGGACGACAAATTTAGTGCTACTGATTTATGTGATGGAACAACTGTTTTCCAAAGTTTGGAAGGCTTAATCGTACATGCTTGTTTTTTAATAGAAAACGAAAGGGGGGAGTACGCCTGCTCAGTTATCATGCTTTGGCATACATGTAATCCTAAGTAGTTTTCTGTTTGTATCAAAATATGTGCCAATCTTGCTGGGTACATGACAATTATTTAATCGATATCGACAGCATGC
>NC_041393.1:600504681-600581984 GCF_002162155.2 Triticum dicoccoides
GTAATCATAAAACCTGGTTGCCTTGCATTTACAAATTTGTAGATCTAAATGTGCAATTTCCAAGTTCAATAGCATATGTGATAACTCATGCAAACTTTATGGACTTATAGTAGACTGTACTGCATTGATTATCTTGTGCTATATTGGCAATCTAGCACTTATATACTTACTACTCTTGATATCACAATTACCTCAGCCTGTAGATCTTTGTCCTAGGAAGTAAATAATGGTCATTATTTACTGAAGCATATGCCAAGGCCCCAAGGGATGTTTGCTACAACATAAATAGTAAATTGAATTTGTGAAAACATGGTCTACAATGTTCTGCCGTACAACTGTTGTGCATTTTGACCATGAACATTGAATTTGTTAAAGTCGTTTGCTGTCTTTGGCTGGCATTCTGCATCATTATTAACCTCAAAACGCACATGATAATTAAGGGAATGCCGATGAAAACTCCTGAGAAAACAGGATCCTACCACCAAGGGGTCCTTATGATACTACATGGCATTCCTGGGAGATATAGATTCTTGCATGCTAATTAAATTTGGAAATGATACTTTGTAATTAATGGCAACAAAATATATCCTGTATGCAGGTGCTGCTCTTTTCTTGAACCATTTCTCCTCTTTTAGCTGTCCATGATGTAGCTTTGTGCGCAGTAGCTTACTGTTGAACTTACTATCCTTGATGTTCTTACACTGCTGTTTGTCCCTCTTTCAGCCGGTTTCTGCAATGCAGAGGCCCATTTGCTCAGAGAAGGCACCCCTTGGTTGATGATGCAGTAGTTTCTGGGATTCAGAGATGCATAGACAACGGTACTCAGTTCCGTGGTGATTTGTTGAATTTCAGAAAAGACGGATTTCCGTTGATGAATAGGTTGCACCTGACCCCTATATATGGAGATGATGATATCATCACCCATTATATGGGCATTCAGTTCTTCACCAATGCTAATGTTGATTTGGTACCAGTACCTGGCTCAGTTACAAGGGAACCTGTGAGATCTACACGGTTTGCTCCGGATAACTTTTTCCGGCCCATAACCACCGGACTAGAGCAGGACAACTTCTGCCGGGAGTATTCCAGTCTCTTCCAGCTAACTGATGAAGTACTTTGCCAGAGTATTTTGTCAAGGTTGTCTCCAAGAGATGTCGCATCTGTGAGCTCTGTATGTCGACGGTTGTATGACTTGACAAAAAATGAAGATCTTTGGAGAATGGTTTGTCGTAATGCATGGGGTAGTGAGACTACTCGAGCTCTTGAGACTGTGCCTGCTGCGAAAAGATTGGGCTGGGGTCGTCTGGCCAGAGAACTAACCACCCTGGAAGCTGTTGCCTGGAGGAAATTGACTGTTGGAGGTGCAGTGGAGCCATCTCGATGCAACTTCAGTGCTTGTGCTGTAGGGAATCGTGTCGTTCTCTTTGGCGGGGAAGGTGTTAACATGCAACCGATGAATGACACATTTGTGTTGGATTTGAATGCTAGCAATCCGGAGTGGAGACATGTCAATGTGAGCTCAGCTCCTCCAGGCCGCTGGGGCCATACACTATCGTGCCTAAATGGATCTTGGTTAGTTGTGTTCGGGGGATGTGGAAGGCAGGGCCTTCTTAATGATGTATTCATGTTGGATTTGGATGCGAAACACCCAACTTGGCGGGAGATCCCTGGTGTTGCACCGCCGGTTCCGCGTTCATGGCACAGCTCCTGCACTTTGGATGGGAATAAGTTGGTGGTTTCTGGTGGCTGTGCAGACTCGGGTGTACTACTCAGTGATACGTTTCTTCTTGATGTGAGCATGGACAGACCTGTATGGAGGGAAGTACCTGCATCTTGGACACCACCTTCTAGATTGGGCCACTCAATGTCTGTGTATGATGGTAGGAAAATTCTGATGTTCGGCGGTCTTGCTAAGAGTGGTCCTCTCCGACTACGATCTAGTGATGTGTTCACAATGGACTTGAGCGAAGAAGAGCCCTGTTGGCGGTGCCTCACCGGGAGTGGAATGCCTGGGGCGGGAAATCCGGCTGGAGCTGGTCCACCTCCTCGTCTTGATCATGTTGCTGTGAGTTTGCCAGGGGGAAGAGTGTTGATATTTGGTGGATCAGTGGCAGGCCTCCACTCGGCGTCACAGCTGTATCTCTTGGATCCGACTGAAGAGAAACCTACGTGGAGGATACTCAATGTTCCCGGGCGACCTCCACGGTTTGCGTGGGGCCACAGTACCTGTGTCGTTGGAGGTACAAAAGCGATAGTGCTTGGAGGACAAACTGGAGAAGAGTGGATGCTCACCGAAGTGCATGAGCTCTCTCTGGCTAGTAGTAACTCTGTTTGAAGTCTTAAAGGTCTTTCGACCAAGCTTCCATGAAAACAAATGGGACCTTTCATGTGGCATTAAGCTTGGTTGTCTTCACCACCAGGGCCAGAGCACCGAATGTTTGGCGCTCGGAATGGATGTATTTTCTTGGAAGAGAGAAATGGTTGGGTCTGAAGTAAGATTAAACCTCCTAAACCGGGGTTGCTTGCTATATGTAGCTAATGGGTAGTGATATGTTCTTTCTCTTGTTGCTGTTTGTTTGGTCTTTTACCAGATAAGTATAATTCATAAGCTACTCTCATGGGATGAGTATCAGTTTTATGTATTCTCAGACGATTCTGACATCCATTCTGTTAGGTTAAAAAAAGGACTACTCTGTACAGATGAACCCTCTCTTGTATTGAAACCGTGATAGTTATGAGATGTATGGATGGTCTTGGATCAATCCTCTTTTTTTGTTAGACATGTAACAGGCTGTAGCAAGTTTTCCTCTCAGGTGAGCTTATTAGTTGTGCGTGTGTTAACTTTGTCTGTTTTCTTCTTGTTGTAGACAAATAATGTACAGTTCTTTTTGTGTGTAACAATGCTTAACTTGTCATGGTCTAATCGCTATTATCTTGAAACTACGAGATTGTAGCACTCTAGCACTGATAAACAGTGTGACAAGGAAATAGCTGTCGACTCTTTTAGTTGCAGAGAGGGAGATCCCAGCCTCCGCAGCATCCTAAATTACAATTCCATTACAGGAGAAACCTTGGTACAATTCCATTACTGACTAAATTACATTACAAAACATATCATCAGAGGACTAGAAATGGACTCCGAAGTGATGATGTAGAATGGCGGTAGGGCACGCATCCTACGCAGCAGAGGCAGGGAAGTCGGCGTTGCCAGTGAACCACGGGCACTGGAGCGCCACGGCCGCCGGCAGACGCTCGCCGGGGTCGCATGTGAGGAGCCCGTCTAAAACCTCGAATCCGTCGCGCGACAGGCGCTCCTCCGGGAACAGCTCGCGTAGCCGGCTGTCGCCTCGGCGTGTCGCTGGCATCTGCCCCGCGGCGGCGAGCGGCCTGTGCGTGAATCCTACACACGCGCCGCCGAGCACGCTGGAGATTCTGAGGAGCTGGTCGACCGCATCTTGTCCCGGGAACAGCGGTTCGCCGGCGAGCAGCTCCGCCATGACGCAGCCAAGCGACCAGGCGTCCACGAGCTCGTCGTAGTCCGGCCTCCCCAGGAGCATCTCCGGAGCCATGTACCAGCGCGTGCCGGCCCGGCCGCGCGGCGGCGGCGCGCTCGCCATGGACACGGCCAGCCCGAGGTCGCATATCTTCACCGCGCCCTCGCGGCCGACGAGGACGTTCCCTGGCTTGATGTCCCGGTGGACGATGCCGCGCTCGTGCATCCTCCCGGCGCCGCTGAGGAGCTGCCGCATGACGCGGCGCGTCTCGTCCTCCGTGAACGGCCGGCCGCGAGCGCGCAGGACGTGGGCGAGGCTCGGGCCAACGTGCTCCAGGACGAGGCTGCACTGCCCGGTGCCAGGGTCCCGCGCGATGCCGTGCAAGCCGACGATCGAGGGGTGGCCGCGGCACGCCGCGAGGTAGCACGCCTCGCGCAGCAGGTCGCGGTGGAGCGCCTGTGCACGGTGGCGCCTCCTCTTGCCGCCGTCGGGTGAGCGGACCAGGAACTTGAGGGCGACGTCCTCTCCGGTGGCGCGGTGGCGCGCCTTGACGACGACGCCGAAGCCGCCCGCCCCGAGCACGCGCGTCGGTTCGTAGTCCTCTGTGCTCCCGATGCGCCGTCTCTTGCGGGAGCCGGCGGCGTGGTCGTCGATCATGGCGCCAATGGCGGCTTCGGCTGCGGCAGCTCGTGACATGGTGGCCATGGATGTGGGTGCTACTTGCTGGTGCGTGTTGGAATATGTAGACTGTAGTTACGTACAGGAGGAGCGGCACATGCAAGCCGATTGCCGTTCGAAGATGTTTCCGTGGCGCGCGCGCAACGCTCGACGCGCTTCCGACTGCTGCTCTGATCGACGAATGTCACTCGGTTTGCCCACCGCCTCACCGGAAGATCTATATAAGCTTGACGGGGCACCTCGTTGTACGCGATCGCTTCTTCCTCCCCCACCTCTCCAATCTCCATCCAAAGATCGATCACAGCTTGCTAGAAATCCGCTGCCATGGCCGCGCAGGCCAGCCCGCTCCGCCGCTGGAAGCGCTTCTTCGGCGCCTTCGACTCCGTCGACGCCGCCATCGAGGCCGCCGACCCTGACATGTGCCGCGACGAGGTCCGGCGCGCCAGGGGCGACATCTTTGAAGGGCTCTGCAACACCGCGGACGACGGCATGGCGGAGAAGCTCTGCGGGGTTCTCGACGGCTTGATGGCAGAGTCCCTCGAGACGCTGCGGTTGACTCCGGTGACGCCAAAGGTGCTCGCCACCACGGACCTCGCCAGGGCCGTCCGTGCGCTGCAGAAGCACGAGTCCGAGCGGGTCCGCATCCTCGCCAGAGGCATCGTGAGCGGGTGGAGGGCGTCCGCCCTGCACGACTTCGCCGGAGAGCCGGACAACTTCAACGCGCCTCAGCCCAAGGAGACCGTGGAGCAGCAGCGTGTCTGCGCAACGACGACGGAGCGGCCTTCCTCCAACGAGATTGTCGGTCACGATCGGCAGCATGCCTCGGCCGATCTTGACTCGAAGAAGAAGAAGACGGTGGAGATCAGCGACGACAAGGCATCGGATCTCGTCGGCGGCATCAACATGGCGAAGCCCAAGGAGGTCACCGTCGGCCGGCATGTCATTGTCTCGGCCGATCCAGACGCGAAGGCAATGGAGGCCGCAAAGCGCAAACTCCATGAAAGGTACCAGCAAGCATCGGACGCGAAGCGGCAGCGCAGGGTGCAGGTCGTGGAGTCGCCGGAGATGCTCACGCAGAGGCAGAGAAAAATGCACCCCATCATGAGGGAGAGGAGCCTGGAGAGGTGCGCGAGCTCCATGGTCAAGAAAACGTTCTCGGTCACGAGGCAGATTCCCATGGGCAGTTGATCCATCACAACCGACTGCAATTGTAATTATTTGCTCCTCTGTATGTGTGTGATGGTCTTACAGAATCTGCTGAAATCTGCAGACTTTGAGAAGAGTGATTGGTGAAGATGTAGTATTTGAAAGATGTTGCGTCCAGCAACCAGTGATACCTAGATCACCAATATAGCTCTCTCCTTTTGCAGTTTGATCGAGTTCTTGTGTATGTTGTACTCCAGCTTTCCAACTTAATTGCAATTTGAATTCTTCTCAAGAAAATATTGAGAACTCCGCTAAGATTGGACTTCAAACGATTTATAAACTTATAAAATACATAATATATGTGCAGCAAGCCCATGGTATGCAAGCACGAGAAAGGTCAGGGGATTTAGGATTACAATGACCGTAAAAAATATATTCCGTGCGATACCTCACTGTAAGAATTGTTGGAGATGGCTGAGGAGATGCCTGTGGGTTTCATTACCAGTGCAAATTTGTTAACGATCAGCAGTTTACTCTATGAAATTGGACAGATTTTCATGCTTGGAGTTGACTGAACCCAACGCTGCAATGCAAGTTTGGCATCCTGCAAGTTGTGGTGTTGTTTGTTTCCTCATGCGGAAAAAAAAATCACACCGAAATTTGGGAGTCTAGCATAATGTTTTGTTGTACGTACCTAGGTTCAGATGAACCTCAGAATCTCATCACGCCTTTTTTTTAATAAAAGAAGGGCTGATTTCTATTTGTGAATAAATAATAAAATGGCTGCATGCATGGCCAGGTACAGAGGGAGGGGGTAATCCTCCTTTTCTAAAAAAAAGAGAAACCATTTGGTTCCTCTCACCGCACACATGTATGTCTAAATGGAGTATAAACTATCTCATTACAATTTTGTGAATGACATGTCTTTTCAAGCTAACAAATTTACAGGAAATTGGCTCGACGGATGCAGGGGAAAGAAATGGTTGTGCACATCGATCAATGTGGAAACAACGATTTAACCCTCCTTTTCGTTATAGAAGGATGTTTTCAATAATTATGGCAAAATTGTTAGGCCAAGCATTATTTTTCGTACTACCAAACTTTGAGCGTGGGAGTATAAAATTGCAGTTCAGCTCAAATCAAAGTACATACTTGACTCAAAATAGTACAACTCCCAATGTATACCAGTAGGCCACAAATCTCAACTCGAGAAACCTAAAGGCCCAAACAGCACCTCAGCCTCCTCCCGTTTCGCTTGAGACAGGCGACCCGGGATGCAACAACCTCGTGTGATCCATGCACCACTGCCACCACACTACCGACATGTCTCCTTGGCTTTTTTTAGGGTTGACATGTCTCCTTTATCCGCCATCAAACTTAGGGCATCTCCAACACAAGAATTTCCTATATGACCTTAGAAAAATTAATGAAATCTCTTCATGGATGGAGTCGGGTGCATATTGGGTATCTGCCTAAGAAACTTGAATGTGCTCGTAAGAGACTAGGCATTTTGTTAAATAGAACTGATCATTCTGCTGTGTTGGAAAGAAAGAAAATTTTAAGGGAGATGGATGAACTTCTTATCAGGGAAGAAGTTTTGTGGAAGCAGAGATCTTGTCTGGACAAGATTAAAGGGGGAGATCATAATACAAAATATTTTCAGCGAAAAGCTTCCTGGAGAGCAAAAAAAAATTCTATTTCGGCTCTTAGGAAGGATGATGGTTGTCTCACGGAAAATCTGGAGGAAATGAAAGGTATCACAAACTTGTTTTTTAAACAACTTTATTCGTGTGATGCTTCGGTCGATCCATCCCACATTATTTCATTAGTCAAGCCCCGTGTGACTGATGACATGAATGATGATTTATGCAAACCTTTTACGGAAAAAGAAATAAGTGATGCCCTTTTTCAAATGGGCCCGTTAAAAGCGCCAGGGCCAGATGGCTTTCCTGCAAGGTTTTTTCAGCGGAACTGGGGTCTAATCAAAGATGATATTGTCAAGGCTGTGCAACAATTTTTTTTATTTCTGGAATTATGCTTGATGGTATTAATAATACAACTATTGTTCTCATCCCGAAGATCAAGAATCCCCAAACAATCAAAGATTTCAGGCCGATCAGTTTGTGCAATGTTATCTACAAGATTATTTCCAAGTGTCTTGTTAACAGGCTGCGACCGCTCCTCGATGGTATGATTTCCCCTACCCAAAGTGCGTTTATTCCGGGAAGGTTAATTTCTGATAACGCTCTTATAGCCTTTGAATGTATGCATTCGTTAAGTATGCTTAAGGATTTTAGAGGGGAATATTGTGCTTATAAGTTGGACCTAGCCAAAGCCTATGACCGTGTGGATTGGCAATTTTTGCAAAGTATGATGGGTGAATTGGGTTTTGCGCCGCAATGGATTAAATGGGTTATGACATGTGTTACTTCGGTGAAATTTGCGGTGCGCTTTAAGGGTCAATTGCTGCAGTCGTTCTCACCTTCTCAGGGGCTCAGGCAGGGCGATCATTTATCTCCCTATTTGTTCTTATTGTGGCCGAGGCGTTTTCTTTGTTGCTTAATGACGCATGTGCCAGGGGAGTTCTCCAGGAATTCAGACTGACTAGACAAGCGCCTGGTATTTCTCACTTGTTATTTGCAGATGATAGTCTGCTATTTTTGAAGGGATCTTTTGATCAAGCTTTAGCAATTAAAAATATTCTGACGGTGTATGAGAAGGGAACTAGACAGATGTTAAGCCCTGATAAGCGTTCCATAATGTTTGGGAAAAAATGCAGCTTGGAGAAACAAGTGACTATTATGGTTGTCTTAAAAATTACTGTGGATGGGTTCGAGGATAAATATCTTGGATTACCAGTCCCAGAGGGTAGAATGAAGGCCGATATATTTCAGTATACTAAAGATAAGTTTTTGAAAAGGCTTTTCTGACTGGATTGAAAAATATGCTTCTTGTGGAGTCAAGGAAGATTTAATCAAAACAGTAATTCAGGCTTTACTTGTGTACGCTATGGGGATTTTTAAATTTCCGGTTTCCCTTTGTGAGTAGTTATCCTAGATTATAAGGAACTTTTGGTGGGGAGAAGAAAAAGAAAGAAGAAAAACTCATTAGTTGGCGTGGGACAAACTAACAAGACCAAAAGGTAAGGGTGGCATGGGTTTCCGTGATCTCGGGCTTTTTAATCAAGCTCTTTTGGCCAAACAGGCATGGCGGTTGTTGGTTTACCCGGTGAAAGATCATGGATGTCGCCTAGAGGGGGGGGGGGTGAATAGGCGTTTTAAAATAATTACTGTAGAGGCTTGATCAAATGCAGAATAAACCTAACGGTTAATTTGTCAAGCACAAAACCTACAACAACTAGGCTCACCTATGTGCACCAAATGCTAAGCAAGATAAGCAACTATGTGATAGCAAGATATATGACAAAGAACAATATGGCTATCACAAAGTAAAGTGCATAAGTAAAGGGCTCGGGTAAGAGATAACCGAGGCACTCGGAGACGACGATGTATCCCGAAGTTCACACCCTTGCGGATGCTAATCTCCATTGGAACGGTGTGGAGGCACAATGCTCCCCAAGAAGCCACTAGGGCCACCGTAATCTCCTCACGCCCTTGCACAATGCAAGATGATGTGATTCCACTAAGGGACCCTTGAGGGCGGTCACCGAGCCCGTACAAATGGCAATCCTTGGGGGCAGTCACCTAACCCGTACACTTTGGCAACCCTTGGGGGCGGTCACTGGTACTCGTCAAATTGCTCGGGGCGATCTCCACAACCTAATTGGAGACCCCGATGCTTGCCCGGAGCTTTACACCATAATGATTAAGCTCCGAACAACACCAACCATCTAGGGCACCAAGGCACCCAAGAGGACCAAGCTCTAGGGTGTCCAAACACCCAAGAGTAACAAGCTCAAGGGTACCAAGCACCCAAGAGTAATAAGCTTCTCAGCTTGTAACTTCCACGTATCACGTGGAGAACTCAAACCGATGCACCAAATGCAGTGGCAAGGGTGAGGGAGTCCTGGATTAGGGGGTATCCGAACAGCCGGACTATATACTTCGGCCGGACTGTTGGAGTATGAAGATACAAGATTCAAGACTTCATCCCGTGTCCGGATGGGACTCTCCTTTGCGTGGAAGGCAAGCTTGGCGATTCGGATGTTAGATCTCCTTCTCTATAACCGACTATGTGTAACCCTAGCCTGCTCCGGCGTCTATATAAACCAGAGGGTTTAGTCCGTAGGACAAGAACAATCATAATCATAGGCTAGCTCCTAGGGTTTAGCCTCAACGATCTCGTGGTAGATCAACTCTTGTAATACTCATATCATCAAGATCAATCAAGCAGGAAGTAGGGTATTACCTCCATCGAGAGGGCCTGAACCTGGGTAAAACATCGTGTCCCTTGCCTCCTGCTACCATTAGCCTTAGATGCATAGTTCGGGACCCCCTACCCGAGATCCGCCGATTTTGACACCGACAAAGGGCACACGGAGTGCCCAAGTCCTTCTCTCCCAAATCCCACCAAAGCAACTAATGCTAGGGAGGAAATTGAGAGGAAGAATGAAAGAAGAACACGAAGAACTCCAAGATCTAGATCCAAGGGGTTCCCCTCACTTAGAGAAGAAAGTGATTGGTAGAAACGTGGATCTAGATCTCCTCTCTCTTTTCCCTCAAGAACTAGAAGGAATCATTGGAGGGATTGAGAGTTAGCAAGCTCGAAGAAGGTCAACAATGGGGGAAGAACACGAGCTTAAGAGATAAGGTTCAATGGAAGAAGACCCCCTTTTATAGGTGGGGAAAAAATCCAACCATTATGCTCACAGCCCACACAGAGCGGTACTACTGCTCCAAGGAGCGGTACTACCGCTAGGACGGTAGTACCCCTTTGAAAAACAATAGCGAGGAGGCAAAAGGCCAGTAGAACCGCCGGAGCGGTACTACCGCTAGTCCTCACGGTACTACCGCTCGACCTCACGGTACTACGGCAAACGGTAGCGGTACTACTGCTTGCAAGCGGTACTAAAACAAATACTTCCGTGCCTACCTCCTCTGAGCAAAACACGAGATTTTGGTCTGGAGCGGTACTACCGCTTAGGAGCCGCGGTAGTACCGCTCTAGAGCGGTAGTAAAAAATTACATCCGCTCTAGTCGCGGTATTATCGCTGCAGCCTTTACCAAAACAGCCACAACTTTTGCAAACGGACTCCGAATTCAACGAAACCAAGTTTGTTGGAAAGCTAACGACATGGGCTAATATATTCTTGATAGAAATATCAATAATAATCAAATGAGAAAAGGCCCATAAGAAAATGGTGAGAACCCTTCCTTGGATAAGACCAGTAAAACCTCCAACACCGAAAACATCATAGAAGACGCATGCGAACTCCGTTTTCGATGAACTCAAGCTTGTAATCAATATGACCATAAGCTCTAAGACTCACAAAGAGAACCAAACAATAACCAAGAAACATGATGCAATGATGCAATGGTTTGAGCTCTCTACTAACGATACGATCAAGCTACCAACTTGAGAGCCCCCCTTGATAGTACGGCAAACAATCCTATAACCCGGTCTCCCAACTACCACCACGAGACCGGTAAAATAGAAAACCTATCAAGGGCAAACCTTTGCCTTGCACATGGTCCACTTGAGCTAGATGATGACGATCTTGACTCCCTCAAGTTGGACCACCTTTCTTGATTGCGTTGGCTCGATGAAGACTAGATGATTGCTCCCCCATAGTCCACTATGGGCGAGCCACTCTTTGGCACATCTTCACAAGTCCATTGACACCACAATGGATGGCAAGATTCAAGCACTTTATCTCTTCATGATGCTCCACTTGAACTTGCACACGACAATCTTGATGACGATCACCACTTGATGTTATCCTTTCCATGGGTTGTATGATATCTTCCTCTTGATGCAAGCCCATGGACACGTACCTAACCCCACATAGAACTCTCACATAGACCATGGGTTAGTACACAAAGTGCAATGGACAATGGTTACCATACCATGCGATCACTTGATCCCTCTCGGTACATCTTCTACGCTTTGTGAGTTGATCAACTTGATTCACTCTTGACGTAGTCTTGATCAACCTTGAATCTTTCCAACTCTCTTCATTTGGATGATGTCTTGAAGGTAAACATGAATGATCACACAATCTTCTTCTTCAAGACATGCTTGCAATAAGCTCAACACTCACATGACCAATCTTTGGATAATTCCTTAATAGCACCTTGGTCAACTCATAAACTCCTTGAAACCAACACATGGACTTCAAGAAAATCCTATGGACAAATCCTTCAAATATAACTCAAGACAACCATTAGTCCATAGAGATTGTCATCAATTACCAAAACCAAACATGGGGGCACCACATGTTCTTTCAATCTCCCCCATTTTGGTAAGTGATGACAATCACTTTCAAGAGAGTTTATATAAGGAATTATGCATCACCATGCAATGCAACAACCAATAGTGCATGCGAATGAGATGCAGATGCTAAGGAACAAAACCAAATCAAGAGGAGATAACTCTCTAAACTTCTCCACAAAACTCTTTGAAACTTCTCCCCCATTGGCATCGATTGCCAAAATGGGCAAAAAATCTAAGAAGGCCAATATAAATTGTGGTCCTCCTTAAATTGTGTATTTCTCAACAAGAGAGTGGAATGGAATACACATACCCAAAGGTAAATACTTTGAGGAACACAAACTATATTGAGGCACAAAGATTGCTAAAGAATGATATGCCACAAAGACATAACAAAGAGAGACACAAGCAATGAAGCAGTCAAAATATACCAATTGAAGCAAGCAATCAAAGGATATCAACTGAACCAACTAGACCAAAGATCCTATGAGCCACAAGAATAAGAATATTTGTAGACCATGGATATGAGTAGAGGAGTGTTCTAAAGAACCTAGAGAAGCTCCCCATGATTTGTGCACAAATAAGAATATTTGTATTGGATACAAAGTGCACAAAATAGGATCATAGCTCCCCCAAAATCAATAGAAACTCACAATCAGTGCAAGTGAGCATATAGGAAACAAAGCCTAGTCCTTGCAACAAGCACATGGTTGAGCAACATGTAAAAGAGGCAACTTAAGAATAGGCTCAACCAAAATGATGTGTGTGAGTCATGACAAAGCACTTGAGAAGACTAATATAAGGATGATCATAAAGCATCAACATAGTCTTGGGTAAATGAGATACACGGTGCATGACATGTCCTCCCCACACACACCAAGCAAAAGGGTTCACAAGCACACTAAAAATGTAAAAAGAATAACCAACACTTGTGACAACCCATGGTGAAGATAGAAGATGAAAGCCTCATCAAGACGAGGGATACCAAAATGGCAAAAGCCTCATAGAGATAAGCATGAGGAAAATAATCTTCACCACACAAGAGTGCATCAAGATGCAACGAGATAAGACACACACTCAAGGCAAAATCTTTCATGGAGCCACCAAACAAAAAAAGAGAAAGACAAGGTGGACGTGAAAGAAAGGATATCATCTAGATATGCAACTTCTCTCAAGTGTATAAGATTCTAGGTAAACGAAATCATGATGATATATAGCTACAAAGAAGGATGTATACCAGGAATAGTTACAACACGAAGGAACAAGATATCCAAAAGGAAGTCATAGATATACCACTAAAAAATTTGCTTGGAAGCATAGCACATGGATATATATGGTCTTATTGTATATAAATGAATTCCTACCACACAACCATCAAAGACATCACAACTAGCAACAAGAGATCATTGTTGGATGCTTTGAGAAAGGAAACAAATATCACAAGAAAGAATGAATAACATGCCATGATACAACCTACACACGGTTGATGCAATAAATGTGTGCATGTAGTAGATGATGATACTTGTTACCAAGATAGCATTGGAAGGATGTAGTAGAAACCAATTGAAGGTAGAAAGTAGTTCATTGATCATCCTAGATTGACTCCAATAAGCACATGGTGACAACACCTTCCTTTTGAATGAGCCGAGTATCCAATGCATCTCCAATTGTTCCTAGAACAACAACACAAACAAAATGGTACCCAAACTCATTGGGATCAAAGGGTTAGAAACATCAATACATGGGACAATCTCCACATAAATATGTGCAAATCGATATGAAAATGAATTTCATACACATCTCATCCGATTCTAGACTTGGTGGGGATTCCCCTATATATTGGGTCAAAGAAAGAAAGCATGCCAAGGAAACTACATGAAGTTAATATGCATGCTTAATACTTTCAAGAACCGATACAAAAAAAGGAAATACCAAGTGAAAAGGATACCAAATGGAGAAATCATCACTTGGAAGATATCAAAGATACATCAAGGAATGAGATATCCATTGGAGCACACAAAATTATATCAAACTCCCAAAAGAGAGGATCGTTCCAAACAAACCAAGCTCTCTACAAAGTTTCATGATGGAACAAGTACCAAAAAGACACGGCTTGCCATCCACCAACACACACCTAAAATGGATCACAAGATTAGTGTTTTATAGAGAATAGGATAGCTCCCCCACGAGTTGTGCATTATAGAGAATTTGCAATTGAATACAAAATGCACAAGGTAGGATCACCACTTTCACTATATCAAGAAAACACTAGACAAGATCATGAAAACAACAAGATCCTCAAGTGGCACGGAAGGCAATGGGAGTTGACACAAACTTGGCAAGAGATAAGGAAAAAAAAAGCAAACGCCAACGTGAAGATGATCAATAATTTCTACCACACATAAGTGAGTACCAATTGTCAAAAGACAAGAAGTATTTGGAAGTAATTCCCGGTGGTAGATAGCAAGGATATCCGACATCATCTTCACACCAAACACAAGCAAATTGCAACTTGTAGAGCTAACAAGCCACCTAGGAACAAGATAATTTACAATATCAATTCTAGGTGACAATATCTCAAATGTACACATTTTCTAGGCTTGTAGTATGCACATAGCATATTACTCCCCCAGAATGTGATACCAATAAAAACTTAACAAGAGGGAATAAGAGGATCCAACAAGAGATGATTAATGGACTATTTAGAATTTTAATTTCTCATGAGAAGACATACCACATAGTGACTAGATACTCTTGTAATATCAATACTAGATGGTATTCCTCATGTACACACATTTATAAGATTGTGAGGTGCACAAAGCACATCACTCCCCCATAATGGGATATTCCATTAATCTCTCACAAGAGCCAACTAAGAAACAAACAAGATGCACAAAGTCTCAACGCACGACACACACATACATGATGTGCAAACCAACATACACATACTTGATTACTCAAGTTAAGCAAATTGTAAATACATCATATACAAACACATGCAATGTACAAAACCACAACATGCTTAGGGGCAAGTAACTATCAATGTAAACAATTTAAGTACAAGTTACCGCAAGGAGGAACATTGGATATAACATAGAAACTTGATAACCCAATTGACTTGGCTTGAGACAATAAGAATGATGAAGTCCCCTTAATTCTTCATAATGTAGCCAAGTCTCCAATGCCCTCCACCAACACCTATTGATCAAGTTTGAGCTTGTTGGTCCCTAACCAAGTTGGGTCCTAAGAGGTTAGTCACAATAGTCTTGGCAACCCAAATGGTTCTTTTCTTGACACCACTTTGAGTACCAACAAACTTGGCAAACACATTGCTAACCTTATCCTTCCCAAGAGAATAGATATTATCAATAATAATTGGGTTGGATAAGTTACCACTAGTGCATGAAGAAGCGACGTGACCTTTCTCACGACATAAGTAGCAACGTCTACTCTTCACTTTCTTATCACTTGATTTCTCAACCTGAGAAGCATTAGCTTGAGTATTCTTGGGAAGAGGCATTTCTTCAACTTGTGATTGAGCATGAGATTGAACTGGTGCCCGCTTCCCTTGTTGCTTGTCACTAATGGCCTTCTTCTTCAATGGGCAAGATCTCACATGATGCCCTTCAATTTTGCACTTGAAGCAAACAATATTGGCCGAATTCTTGACTTGTTCTTGGCCCTTCTTCTTGTTCAACTTGGACTTCTTCTTCTTTTTGGAGTTGAATCCAAGTCCACCTTTGTCATTGGGGGATTTTTGCACACTCAAGATATTGTTGAGTGTGGATTTCCCTTCATGACTCTTTTCTAAGTCTTTCTGCAAAGAAGTGACTTGGGCCTTGAGCTCTTTGATTTCCTCTACATGGTTAGTCTCAACACAAGTACTAGAGGAAGTATAAGCTTAATCATTAGAGCAACAAGGCAAGGAAAGCAATTCATCACAAGATGTAGCAATGTTATGCATAGACGAATTACGAGGACTAGCACAAGGCAATATAGCATTTTGACTAAAAGTAGTGCTAATATCCACATGAGGCTCACTATATGTTACCTTAGCAATCATAGCCTCATGAGCTATTTTTAGCACATTATGGGATACAAGAAGATCATCATGAGAGCTACAAAGCTTTTCATGACTTTGTTCCAATTTCCCATACTTGCTAGATAACAACTCAAGTTGAGCCCTTAGCTCAACATTCTCCTTTCAGATGGACGCTTCACAAGAAATAGAGTTAGTAGCATAAGCATCATCATTAACAACAAGAGGAGAAGGCAACTTGGAAAGCTCTTTTAAATAAGAAGCTTCAAGTTGAGCATGAGACTCGGTGAGTTTGATGAGCTCACCCTTGATGACCCTTGAGCCATTTTTGAGGTGCTCAAAATCCTCAAGGAGCCTAGCATGAGCAACTTCAAGCTTAGAATTTTTAGTTCCAAAAACATTGGCCACCTCAAGAGCTCTATCATTAGATTCCTTCACTCTAGATAATTCTAGAGCAAAAGTCTCCTCAAGAGATTCCTTAGTGGTTTGTTCAAGTTCAAGAGCTTGTGAGAGGTCCGCAATCTCATTAGCGTAATCCCGCTCATTACCTTCCATTTTATCAATGGTGACCTCATGCTCCTCAAGACGAGATTCCAACTCATCAATATATTTCTTGCTCTCAATAGCAATCGACATGATTTCCATGAAGTTGGAATGATCAATTTTATTCTTAAGAAGATCTTTAAAAACCATTTCCCCCTTAATTTTTAAGGAGGAAACATCATCATTCTCTTCATCATAATCGACATCATCATCACTCTTGCCATCATCAATATCATCACAAGATATATTGGGATTCAAAGTGGGAGATACCTTTGAAGCCTTGGCCATAAGGCAAAAAGAAATAGATGATGATGTAGGATCCCTTGAAGCACCATTCAAGACCACATCTTGTTCCATGGAGTGTTGGGTTTCCTCTACATTGTTAGCACAACAACTCGAGGAAATACATGCATTTTTATCATGGCAACAAGATATAGCAAGCATATCATCATGAGATTTACTCAAGCAATTTCTACATGATATGCAAGAACTATCAACACAAGCATGTGAAACATTTGGAGTGCTCGAAGTGCTAAAGTCCAAAGATGAAGCATTGCAATAAAAAAATGATGAAGGATTATCAACAATAAGCCCACTATCATCATTACAATGAACACCACTACTCACCATGTCATTACCTTGTGGCAAACCACATGTAGGTGAAGTAGAAGAAGTTGAGAACACAACACGGCCGGAGGTGGAGGGAGAACGATCATCCTTAGAAATCTTGGACACACCATATTTATCTTGAAGCTTTGTCCACAACTCATGAGCATCCCGGAACGACATGAGTTGAAATATAACTACATTGCTCAAAGCATCGGAAAGAACATTAGAAGCTTGAGCATTGAGATAAGAGTTTTTCTCATCCTCTAAAGATAATCTTTGGGGATCCTTTGGAGGAGAAAAACCCATATCTACAATTAGCTCTAAATTTGGGTCCATGACCCTAAAGAGATTAAGCATGCGAATTACCCAAACATCAAAATTTGTGCCATCGAAACTAAGAGTGTCGGAGAAACCTAATCCCCTAGTCGACATCTTTACTCTCTAGGCGGTTAAGCCCAACAAAGAGAGACGAGGCTCTGATACCAATTGAAAGATTGTGGATGTCGCCTAGAGGGGGGTGGGGGGTGAATAGGCGTTTTAAAATAATTACGGTAGAGGCTTGAACAAATGCGGCATAAACCTAATGGTTAATTTGTCAAGCACAAAACCTACAACAACTAGGCTCACCTATGTGCACCAACAACTTATGCAAAGCAAGATAAACAACTATGTGATAGCAAGATATATGACAAAGAACAATATGGCTATCACAAAATAAAGTGCATAAGTAAAGGGCTCGGGTAAGAGATAATCGAGGCACTCAGAGACGATGATGTATCCCGAAGTTCACACCCTTGCGTATGCAATTCTCCGTTTGGAGCGGTGTGGAGGCACAATGCTCCCCAAGAAGCCACTAGGGCCATCGTAATCTCCTCACGCCCTCGCACAATGCAAGATGCCGTGATTCCACTAAGGGACCATTGAGGGCGGTCACCGAACCCGTACAAATGGCAACGCTTGGGGGCAGTCACCTAACCCGTACACTTTGTCAACCCTTGGGGGCGGTCACTGGTACCCGTCAAATTGCTCGGGGCGATCTCCACAACCTAATTGGAGACCCCGATGCTTACCCGAAGCTTTACACCACAATGATTGAGCTCCGAACAACACCAACCGTCTAGGGCACCAAGGCACCCAAGAGGAACAAGCTCCAGGGTGTCCAAACACCCAAGAGAAACAAGCTCAAGGGTACCAAGCACCCAAGAGTAATAAGCTTCTCAACTTGTAACTTCCACGTATCACGTGGAGAACTCAAACCAATGCACCAAATGCAATGGCAAGGGCACACGGAGTGCCCAGGTCCTTCTCTCCCATATCCCACCAAAGCAACTAATGCTAGGGAGGAAAATGAGAGGGAGAACGAAAGAAGAACACGAAGAACTCCAAGATGTAGATCCAAGGGGTTACCCTCATTTAGAGGAGAAAGTGATTGGTGGAAACGTGGATCTAGATCTCCTCTCTCTTTTCCCTCAAGAACTAGCAAGAATCATTGGAGGGATTGAGAGTTAGCAAGCTCTAAGAAGGTTAACTATGGGGGAAGAACACTAGCTTAAGAGATAAGGTTGAATGGGGAAGAAGACCCCCTTTTATAGGTGGGGAAAAATCCAACCATTATGCTCACAGCTGTAAGTGCATCTAGTGCCCCTTAGTGATTTTGGTGTACTGAAGACTTATAGGTTAAGAGACAGATGAGTTTGTGAGTGTACACAGGTCTATAAGTCTATGAGGAGTTTGATGTTTACAGAGCAAGTCGACCCCTAAAAATGAAGTTCTTCAACTGAAGACTTTGGATTTCTGAAGACTTTCTGAAGACTTTGAAAGTGAAGAAGTTGGTGTGACCTTCAGGACTTGGTAATCATTCGAGGAGCATGAAGCGTGAAGACTCTTGTTTTTACTATTTCATTTTCTCTTTCTTGAGTTATAGGAAACACCGTACTGTTAAAGGGGGTCGAGGAAATACTAAGGAAAAATTTCCATGTGATGCTCAAATCAAAATCCTACACCTACCAATCCTTTCGAGTGAAGCCATTGGAAATCTCGGACAGTTCAGTCATATTCTTCAGTGACAGAGACGAAGTTCTTCTAGTCTCTAAGGAATTTGTTCTGACTGAGGAGTTAGGAATTCGCCAGTGCGGATTGCCTACAAAGTGAGGAACATGATAGCCCTGAGGAATTTGAGACTCAAAATTCCGACCGTTGCTGTGCTACGCGCCAGCTGTCCCAAAATATCTACCCACATGATGGTCATATCAGACAAGGGCATTTATGTCTTATTATGTCGGGCTGCTCCCTAGGCTATAAATAGCCGCCCCCCTACAACCACTAGTTGGTTGGCTGCTCCGAGAGAAACTGACACTTGTCATTTGAGAGCAACCCATCCTCCGAGGACTTTGAGTGAAAATCATCAAGTGAGGAAATCCCAAACCCAAACCTACAAACCCAAAGTGATTGAGCATCACTGAAGAGATTGATCCTACGTGGATCCGACGCTTGTTTCCTTTGAAGACTGTGCTTCTTCCAGACGGTTAGGCATCAAGGTCTAGAGCATCCAAGAGGAAATGTGGATCGCCGAGTGACCGAGTTTGTGAAGGTTCGGAAGTCACCTAAGACTTACCACGAGTGATTGGGCGAGGTCTGTGTGACTTTAGCTCAAGGAGAATACGGTGAGGACTGTGTGTCCGGGACTGGGTGTCCTCGAGTTTAAATACTCAGCTGCTCCAACCAGATGTACAACTGAGACAGCAGTTGGAATTGGTCTACCAAATCATTATCTTCACCAAGCCTACTGGTTCTATTTCTTCAACTCTTTCATTTCCTCATCTCTGTTGTTGTGTGCTTGTTCATATCTGTTTGAAGACTTTTGACTGAAGACTTTCTAAATTTCCTCAGTTCAATTTCTTCAGTCTGTCCATCTTCATCTTGTGTTATCCTGTGTTTATGCTTTCTGTACTCTGTGCTTGTCTTCATTTCATCATGATGACTATGCGTGTGTTCTGCTATATTTACTTTTGAGTACTTATTTCGCTGCAAGTAGTTCTTCATTAAGGAATTTCCTCACCAGCAAATTCCTCAGTGAAGAATTCATAAAAATCGCCTATTCACCCCCTCTACTCGATATAACGCACTTTCAATTGGTATCAGAGCAAGGTAATCCCTTGGTCTGTGTGATTTTGGTTTAACCGCCTGGAGTTTTAGTTATGTCGACCACAGGTATGATCAAGGTCTCTGATGGGTGTCCTACCTTCGATGGCACGGACTACCCCTACTGGAAGAATAAGATGCGAATGCATCTTGAGGCAATTGATAACGATCTTTGGTATGTTGTGGAAAATGGTGTTCCCTCAGTCACACCTTCCCTGAATGCTGCTGATGTGAAGAGATTCAAGCAACCCGACTCTCAAGCGAAGAATATCATATGTGGCCATCTGAGTAAAGGGCAATATGGTAGAGTGAGTGCTTTGGAAACTGCTAAGCTTATCTGGGATAGGCTCTCCAAAGTAAACGAAGGAGTCTCAACTTAATGTGACTCTCGTGCCGACGTTCTTCGCAATCTCTTAAACCGCTTCAAAAGACTCGACAATGACAATGTTCATCAAACCTTCGATCGCCTCACTGATATCTCAAATGAGCTTCAAGCGCTTGGCGCCACTAATATCACCGACCATGAGGTGGTGAAGAAATTGCTGAGATCGCTCGATTCTTCATTTGACACTCTGGCACTGATGATTCAAGAGCATGCTGATTACAAGTAACTTGATCCCGCTGATATCCTCGAGAGGCTAAACACTCATGAATTCCAGCTTGCTGAGAAGAGAGATCTCTATGGTTCGAGCTATGGCAAACCACGTGCTCTGAAGGCCAAGGCAGTCTCTGAGTCTAAAGAAGAGGACTCTACCAGCAGCCTTGGTGATCCTAAAGAACTGAGCCAGGAACTAGCACTGCTCGTGAAGAAATTTTAGAAGTTCTCAAGATGTGGTCGCTTTGGAAAATCCTCAAGGAGCAACGATTTCTCATCTAGTGACTACAAGAAAAGGCTGTGCCACAAATGCAAGAAACCTGGTCACTACATTCAAGATTGTCCTCAGTGGGACAAGGAATTAAAGAAGAAGAAATACAAGGATTACAGTTCTAATGATGCCAAGAAGAAGAAGAAATCTTCAAAGTCTTCATCATCAAAATCCTCGAAGTCTTCATCTCACAAGAAGAGCAGCTCCAAGAAGGCTCGGGCATTCATTGGCAAGGAAATGGATTCTGAGGCTGAATCTGAGGATCATGAGGAAGAAGAGGCATCTGAGGAGTCTGAGTCTGGTGTGGCAAGTCTAGCTCTTGCTACCGCATTTGTCAGCAAGTCTATCTTCAACTCTGAAGAAAATGGCAACACCAACAATGCTGATGAAGGCAATGATGACTACGCTCCCACCTATTGCTTCATGGCAAAGGGTGCCAAGGTAACTAAATACCCCTCCTCTGAATCAAGTGAGGATGAATCTGATGAAAACCTTAAGCCCAACTACTCTAAACTTGCTAAGATTGCTGCGAAACAACAAAAGGCTATTGAAAAGCTTCAAAACATGCTAGAAAAAAGTGATGATATGTTGGGTGAATAAATGGACCACACTAAAGACTTAACTGAAAATCTTCAGAGACTTCAGTCTAAGTTTGACAACCTTCAAAGTCATCATAACACTCTCTTATCTGATCACGAGAAGCTTTCTTATGAATTTCTTCAAAGAAAGCAAGATGTTGAGAAGCTAAGAGTGAGTTATGAAGATCTTCAGAAGGAGCTAAGAGTGAGTCATAACACTCGCTCAACAAATCAGCGCTACTCAGGAAGAATTTGTTCCTCCATGTCTGAAGTGCATTGAACATGAATCTACTAATTCTTTACCTGAATGTTCAAATGCTTCGAATGCTACAAATTCTTCACCTGTCTCTGCTATCACTAATTCCTCATCTGAGGACATTGCAAGTACTACTGATGATGCAGGGCTGAAGGAATTGTACACGACAGGCATGTACAAAAGCCTCAAAGGGCATCAGATTCTTTGTGATGTGCTTAAAAAGCAGATACTCAACAGGAACCCTAGGAAAGAGGGTATTGCCTTTGAGAGGAAACTCAATGCTGATGGAACATATTGGAAGCCTGAGCAGTACCCCAAAACCTCATGGGTTGCTGCAAACGGACCTCCAGTGGATCCATCCAATTTATCTGGCTTTACATGTGAATCTCCTCACTCTTTTGATGAGTCATTTGACTCCAACTATAAACTGTTGAAAAATCAGAATGGTGAAGTATTTGCTAGATATGTTGGCACTAACTGCAGGAACGGTTTCTCTATGAAGAGAATCTGGGTTCCCAAAAGTTATCTTGAAAGTCTTCAGGTGAATGTTCTCATGACACCACCCGTGAAGAATAGGAACCCCAGATCAAATTCTTCATATGGATCAAATTTCTCAACTGGATCAAAATCCTCACATGATCATCATTGTGCTAATACCTCTGTTTCGCAGGTGAGTGCTAAGGGCTATGAATATGAGCGTTATTATTCAAATCATTATGTTCATAAGTCCTCGAAGAATTTCTCTGCTTATTCATATGCTTACCCTAACCCCTCTTATGTGAAACGAAGCAGACTGTCTTCTATGCCACCTTTCCCATATGGTGCTCACAGAGTGATGAATTCTTTGCCACCCCTTCAGATGTGGGTGGTGAAGAAAAAGAACTAATCTCTTATGTAGGGTCAGGTCTCCAGACGTTCTCAAAACGTCTGAAGAATTTGCTGGAGACCTGAATGTGCCTGAAAGGACGCAGGCTAATCATAAAAAATGAATTTTTATTTCTGACGTCCTCATACTGATTTATCTGTGCTATTGCTTGATGAAATTGATCTGATGATATTGATGTCATATTCTTCACTGATGAAGTATATGAGTTCGTAAGTTGCACTAATTCATCTGCAGGATGATCAACCCAAAGCAAACGAGTGGGTCCTCGATAGTGGATGTACGAATCGCATGACTGGTGACAAGAATCTGTTGATGGATGCTCCTTTCTCACCATCACATCTCAAGCATATCATCTTCGCAGACAAAGGCAAAAGTCTGGTATTGGGTCTAGGTAAGGTTGCGATCTCAAAGGATCGACACATGGACAAAGTCATGCTTGTTGAGTCCTTAGGATACAACCTCATGTCCGTCTCAATGCTTTGTGATCTTGATATGGTTGTTGTCTTTGGAAGATATCGTTGTGTTGTGATCATGGAAGCTGACCATTCCAAAGTCTTCGAAGGCTTTAGGAAAGGAGATTTGTATATTGTTGATTTCTCTAAAGGACCACAACCAGCCGTATGCTTACTTGCAAAAGCTTCAGAAGGCTGGCTATGGCATCGAAGACTTGGTCATGCTAGCATGAGGAATATGCACACGCTTGCAAAGAAGAAGCATGTCATTGGCATTGAGAATGTCAAATTCCTCAAGGATCACTTATGCGGAGCTTGTGAAGCTGGAAATATGACAAAGGCCAAGCATCCAGCGAAGACTGTCATGACCACCACTCGACCATTTGAATTGCTTCACATGGATCTTTTTGGTCCTAACCATTATTCTCCAATTCTGAATGATGCATCTCAATATGGCTTTGTTATTGTTGATGATTATTCCCGTTACACATGGGTGCACATTGTCACTTACAAACATGAAGTGCAGGAAGTCTTGAAATGATTTTCCTCGAGGGCTTCAACCAACTTTGGTGTGAAGATCAAGCACATTAGAACTAACAATGGGACCGAGTTCAAGAATTCCGGTCTAGATGTCTATCTTGATGAACTTGGTATTACTCATGAGTTATCTGCTCCTTACACTCCTCAGCAGAATGGCGTCGTGGAGCGTAAGAACAGAACTCTCGCTGAAATGGCTCGCACTATGCTTGATGAATACAAGATGCCTTGTCACTTCTGGATTGAGGTAATTGATATTGCATGCCACGTCATCAACAGGGTATATCTTCACAAATTCTTCAAGAAAACTGCGTATGAACTCCTCACTGATAAAAAGCCCAATGTGAGTTATTTCAAAGTCTTCGGTGTAGAATGTTGGATTAGAGAACCTCATCACACTTCAAAATTCTCACCGAAAGCACATGAAGGTTTTATCCTTGGTTATGTAAAGGACTCGCACACCTACAGAGTCTTCAACAGCGTTCTTCACAAAGTTGTTGAAACTGTAGATGTGCGGTTCGATGAAACTAATGGCTCGCAAAGAGAGCACCTACCTTCTGTGATAGATGAACCAACACCTGAGGATTCTATCAAGTTCAAGGCTACTGAGGATGTCATTCCTACCGAAGAATCTACTGAAGAATTCATTCCAGATCGTGATTATCACCGGGCTGGCGCACCTGAAGAAAATGGTGCTGAAGAAAATGCTCCTGAAGGGAATGCTGATCAAATTCCTCGAAGACAACCCACTCATCCTCGCATTGCTAACGAAGTGCAAATTGAGAAGATCATAGATGACATTGAAGCACCAGGTTCTCTCACACGCTCAAAATCTTCACATTTATCTAACTTTTGTGGGCACTTTGCTTTTGTCTCTATCTCAGAGCCCACCAAGGTAGATGAAGCATTTCTGGAGCCCGAGTGGATTCAGGCTATGCAAGAAGAATTACATCAGTTCGAGCTCAACAACGTCTAGGAACTTGTCAAACATCCAGATCCTCACAAGCACAACATCATTGGCACAAAATGGATCTACCGCAACAAGCAAGATGAAAATGGCCTTGTGGTGAGGAATAAGGCACGACTTTAGCTCAAGGCTACACACAGGTTGAAGGAATTGATTTCGATGAAACTTTTGCACCTGTTGCTAGACTTGAGGCTATTCGCATATTACTTGCTTACGCTAACCATCATAATATCACTTTTGAAAGTGTGTTATATCGACTAGAGGGGGGGGGGGGTGAATAGGCGATTTTTATGAATTCTTCACTGAGGAATTTTCTGGTGAGGAAATTCCTAAATGAAGAACTACTTGCAGCGGAATAAGTACTCAGAAAGGAACACAAAGGAACATAGACATAGTCATCATGATGAAATGAAGACAAGCACAGAGTACAGAAAGCGTAAACACAGGATAACACGAGGAAGAAGACGAACAGACTGAAGAAATAGAACTGAGGAAATTGAGAAAGTCTTCAATCAAAGTCTTCAAACAGATATGAACAGGCGTACAACAACATACATGAGGAATTTAAAGAGTTGAGGAAATAGAACCAGTAAGCTCGGTGAAGACAATGATTTGGTAGAACAGTTCCAACTGCTGTCTCAGTTGTACATCTGATTGGAGCAGTTGAGTATTTAAACTCGAGGACACCCAGTCCCGGACACACAGTCCTCACCGTATTCTCCTTGAGCTAAGGTCACACAGACCTCACCCAATCACTCGTGGTAAGTCTTCAGGTGACTTCCGAACCTTCACAAACTCGGTCACTCGGCGATCCACAATTTCTCTTGGATGCTCTAGACCTTGACGCCTAACCGTCTGGAAGAAGCACAATCTTCAAAGGAAACAAGCATCGGATCCACGCATGATCAATATCTTCAGTGATGCTCAATCACTTGGGGTTTTGTAGGTTTGGGTTTGGGATTTCCTCACTTGATGATTTTCACTCAAAGTCCTCAGAGGATGGGTTGCTCTCAAATGACAAGTGTCAGTTTCTCTCGAAGCAGCCAAACAACTAGTGGTTGTAGGGGGCGGCTATTTATAGCCTAGGGAGCAGCCCGACATGATAAGACATAAATGCCCTTGTCTGATATGACCGTTTGGTGGGTAGATATTTTGGGACAGCTGGTGCGTAGCACAGCAATGGTCGGAATATTTGGGGTTCGAATTCCTCAGGGCTATCATCTTCCTCACTTGGTAGGCAATCCGCACTGGCGAATTCCTAACTCTTTAGTCAGAACAAATTCCTTAGAGGTCATAAGAACTTCGTCTCTGTCACTGAAGAATATGACTAAACTATACGAGATTTTCAATGGCTTCACTCGAAAGGATTGGTAGGTGTAGGATTTGAGTTGAGCATAACATGGAAATTTTTCCTTAGTATTTCCTCGACCCCCTTTAACAGTATGGTGTTTCCTATGACTCAAGAAAGAGAAAATGAAACTATGAAAACAAAAGTCTTCACGCTTCATGTTCCTCAAATGATTACCAAATCTTAAGGTCACACCAATTTCTTCACTTTCAAAGTCTTCAGAAAGTCTTCAGAAATCCAAAGTCTTCAGTTGAAGAACTTCATTTTTAGGGGTCGACTTTCTCTGTAAATATCAAATTCCTCATAGACTTATAGACCTGTGTACACTCACAAATGCATCAGTCTCTTAAGCTATAAGTCTTCAATACACCAAAATCACTGAGGGGCACTAGATGCACTTACAATCTCCCCCTTTTTGGTGATTGATGACAATATAGGTTAAGTTTTCAATGGGGATAATAATATGAAGTGTAAAAACTGATATGGAGGAATTTGATTGCAAGATATAGAAGAACTCCCCCTAAAGATGTGTATCGTGAGGAATTTGCTTTTGAAGCAATGCACATTTGAAGAGTATAATCATGGAGATCTCCCCCTATATCTTGTAATTCATACACGCATTTGACATATAATATAAGGAATTTGAAATGCATGATGAAATATGGTGATTGATGTAATTCAGCATGTGTGCATTAACATTAATGAGGAATAAGCATGCAGAAGAACATAACAAAAGTATCAAGCCACCATAGAGTTTAAGATTACAACTCGATCCAGCAAAGTCATCAGAAGAACGAGAGTTGTAACTTAGCAAAAAATTGCCCATATATATAGACCCGCTTGAAGACTAACTCAAATTTCTCCCCCTTTGTCATTGAATGACCAAAAAGGTTGAAACTGAGGACTAACGCCCCTGAAGAATTTCATGATGATCTCAGGGTCTTGAGTCGTTGTAGGGCCTGCTGCAGTGTCGTCCAAATCTTCATGCTCGTCCGTGGCGCGTGATGAAGAATATGAGCTGGCCACCAAGGAAGGAACCTTGACCTTCTTGTATTTCTGCGGTGGAGGTGCAAAGCACTCAAAGTCTTCCTTGAAGCCCATTTGCTTCAAATCTTCTTCGCCATATAGATGTGACAGTATAGCCCAGGTGCGATCAAACACTTCATGGAGGTAGTAGTGGTTTTTCTTCACTGCATTGTGTGTAGAAGTAATGTTGTGAAGAATAGAACCAAACTGACGCTTGACCCATTTGTGGTTTCGATCGACCTTCTAGTGAAGACTTATAAGCAGCTCACGGTCAGTCATCACATGGGGAGCAGTAGCTTGAGGACTTGACCTTGGAGCATTGGCAGCAGAATCATGTGTGGCAGAGTCATCATTGGTGGAATAGGATGCAGCTTTGCGGAATTGACCATCCAATGGACGAGTGCCTTCATCGATCACAGCTGGTGACTTGCCATTCTCATCAGATGAGGAAATGGTCCGCTTGAGGACTTCAATTGGGGGCAAGTAGCTGCCATGGTTAAGAATGTCAGCCTTATAGTTGACTGAAGTCCTTGATCTGAGGAATCTCATGATCCATGGTGCATAAGGCTTTAGCTCAAATGGTGAAAGTGCAACATTCGCAAGAGTCCTCATGAAGAAATCATGGTAATTGATAGGAATACCATGCATGATGTTGAAGAGCATATTCTTCATCATCCCCACAATTTCTTCATCTGAAGAATCATGTCCTTTGATTGGGCTGATAGTCTTCGTCAGAATGCGGTATATGGTTCTGGGCACACAGAGCAAATCCTTCACGAGGAATTTTGTCCTGTGAATTTGTCCTGGCTTCAGCGGCTTCATGAGCACTTGCATATAGTGATCTGTAAGTTCAGGTTCATCATACAGACAGCGAGCGCCTTCTGGTGGAGGACTGATTGACAAGGCACAAAGCAATTCAGAGGCTGGTGCCTTTTAGTGAGTGTTTTCAGTCATCCAGTCCAACACCCAAGAGTTGACGTCAGCTGTGTTGCCTGTGATGTGCAAAGTTGCGTAGAACTGAAGAATTAGCTCTTCATTCCAATCAACGATGTCAGTGCAGAAATTTAGCAAGCCTGCATCATGAAGCAGACTCAGAACCAGCGTGAAGCATGGCATAGATTCCATGTCCACATGAGGAATGTGCTCATGATCGAAGATTTTGTCCTTGTCAAAAAGAACTGAGGAATAGAAGTTTGCCTGGCTGGCAGTCCAGAAACGCTTCCTTCTAAGACGAGCATTGTCATAGGGGTTAAATTCAGTGAAGAATACATGCTCGCCGAAGAAATCATCAGCCTTGAATTTTGGCTTCTTGGAGAAGGGATTCTTTGGCTTTGGCTGAGGAGTGTCAGTGATTTGCAGTATCACCTCAGGAATCGCAATCTCAGTTTCCTCATGCTGAGGAATTTCAGTTTCTTCTGCAGTTGCAGCCTGAGCCATTTCTTCTTCATTTTGATTTTCATCAGCGCTAGTGGCTGGAATTTCCTCATTGATGAACGGGAGTTGCACGAGGTTCATCAGATTCCACTCGTACTTTTGTAGCGGTTGGAGACTGAGGAACAGCTTGGAGAGGAGTGAACAATGGAGAATTGGGGTGCTGACTTTCCCAGAAGTCATCATTCAACACAGGAGTGGTACACCCAATGTCCACATCCTCATCTTCAAGTTCTTCAACACCTGCCTCTTCAGCAGTGAACTGAGGCATAGGTGAGGAAATGACTGGGGTTGAAGGGATTGCATCCACTTCAATTTCTTCGTCCAACTGCACTGTAGAAGTAGCAGATGGAGTTTCTTCATCAGATTCCTCGGGAATATCATATTCTTCACCAAAAGGAACAAGGTCCTTTGATGGCATTGATGAGACAGGAACGACATCAACTGGGTTGTCAATTGAACTGATCAACGTCTTCATCTTCTTCGGAGCTGAAGAATTTGAAGAAGTTGATGCCTTCCTCTTTTTCATCGCTGCATGTTCTGCAGCCTTTGTCTTCTTCATATCTGATGCAGATGGAAGGATTGGAGTTAGTGTAGGTGCAGGAGGTGCATTTTCTTCAGGCGCAACTATTGCAGTTGCCCTGACTTGTTCATTTTCCTCAGGCACATCACTAGTGGATGCCCTGTCAATATCATCAGCAGCTGGAATGGAGTCATCAACCCTGGTATTCTCACTTTCTTCAGCATCCATACTGACATCAGAAGTGCTGGCATGTTCCTCAGTGCGCTGGGCAGATTCTTCAGCTTGAGGAATTTCAACCTGCACTGGAGCAGTGGCAATTGAAGAGAAAGTCTTCGTCAGATTGATGAACTGAACCTTTGCTCCCTTCCAATCAGCATGATACCGATCGAATTCATCACTCAAATTCTTGATCTTAGCTTGCACAACAATGAGTTGTTCTGGAGTGAGAGTGAGGACATTGTCCATGAGGAAGTGCTGTTTCTTGTATTGCGCTTTCTTCAGCCTTCTTCCTTCTTGATACTTCCACTTCTGTTCTTCAATGAAGTGGGTCAAAACATGACTTTGACCAGGAGTGAGGTTCATCTCCGGCAAAGGTGTAGTGGGGTCCTTGTGCCATAAGTCATTGAAGTCAAGGATCAACTTGGGATTCAGAAGTAGTGGCACATTGCTGGCTTTGGCTCTAGCGGCCTTGGCTTTCCTATCCCTGATGATTTCAACAAGTTCTTCATCATCAGCCTCATCATCATCAGAGGGGATTTGGAAGGCAACCTGCTTCTTGTGAGGACTTGGCGAAGGCCTCGTCCTGCAGTGGCCTTTTTCTTCAGCAGGGATGGTCCGACTGAGGAACTTGGTGCAGCAGTGGAGCTAGCAGATGCTCCTGAGGCAATGGAGATGCCTTGAGTCCTTTGGCACATGGCAAGATGCACAGGTGCCGAAGATTTTGTAGGAGCAGCCGAATACTTTGTCGGAGGTACTGAGGACTTTGGAGGAGGAGGAGCAGACTGAGGAATTTGCTGTGAGGGCTTTGAAGATGCTGGCCGTGAGGGCATTTCTGAGGAGCTTGGCCGTGAGGGCATTGAAGGAGAAGCACTGGATTTGTGGGCAGGCTTCTTTGGCATAGCCTTTCTGGGCTTACTACCAGAGGCCTCGGCAGTGTTAGCAGCTGCAGCAGAATCTTCATTGAATTTCCTCACTGCCTCTTTTGCTTGTTTGGCTAGTTTGGCCCGGCGCCTAGCCCATTCAGCAGCATAGTCCTCACTGCGCTTGAGGCTGGTGGGATCCGCCAGTTGTCTAGGCCTCAATGGAGGTCTTGAGCATGGAGGGTTGAGCGCGAATTTCTTCATGTACTTGGGAGTAACATATTTGTACTCCCTCCATTCTCGTGCCCATCTCCTCTCAATTTGTTGTATGCGCACTTTGCGCTGATTCTTGTCCTCCTTGCCAAACTTGGCCTCATCTGGAGTGCAATATCCAGCATATATATCCTCAGGGATTTCAAACGCTGTGTTGACCTCAGGCCTTTTTCCTCCCTTCTGTGGCTTCTTGACGTCAGCCATTTTCTTCAGCTGAGGATTAACAACTGAAGTTTCTGAAGATGTATGCAACTTTTCTTCGAGGAACGCTGCAAATGAGTTAAGTTGATGAGAACCTAGTGATTCAACAGCGGACATTTGTACCTGTGAACAGAGTATAGTTGCGAGGAATGTGGAGAGGTCATATGCGTTCTCAGAAGATTTTCAAAAAGAGAATAGGTTTGAGGAATTTGACCGATGAGTCTTGAATAATTTCACTAAGCATTCTTTATCTTAGGTTCCAGAGTTGTACAGATTTGGAAATCCACACAATTGAGGAATCTTGAAGAAAATCATTGCTTAGAGAAACGAATCAAGAACAGATAATATGTGAGGTGTTTAGTGTGTGAAGATTTGAAGAATAAACACCTTTGAAGATTTTTAGGAAAACACATCAATGAAAGTGGGCAATAAAAGTAACTTTTAATTACCCGAAGTGAAGAACACGACGAACTGGGAAGTGTTGTGGTGAAGTTCGTCCGTTCAGATCTTCCACGCCCTAACTCGGCAGAGGAAGACGGCTACGGCGGCGTCGGAGTGAAGAAATCCACAATCGGCGCGAGTACGACGGCGACGAGGTCGAGGCAGTGAAGCTCTTCCTCACCGACGATGATGAAGTAGCGGCGGTGCTAGGGTTTGGGAAGCTCGAGAGAGAGAGAGGTCGAGCGGAGTAAAAGTGAAGTGAGGAGAAGACAGGGGTATTTATAGCTGCAATGAATAACTGTGCGCCCGAGGATTTTGGACGAACGTGTCCCTGGCTCTTCTCATTCACGTGACATGTGTCACCCACGTACTGTGAGGTGGCTATCGTGTAGGATCGTGGGTGAATAGATAAGTATTTGTCGTGAGAAGCGGAACGGTTTGAGCGGCAAAGCCGAAAATTTAGATAAGATAAGTTTTAAGTTACCGTTTGCAATTTCTTCACCAGTCAAGGACACAATGAAGATTTTGAACGAATTTCAAATCAGAACGCACATGAAGAATTTGTGAATAGACTGGGTTGAGTTTAGCATAGAGGGGGAAGGGTCCGATCACATTCACTTAGCGAAAAAAGTCAGCTTGAAGAATTAGCAATAAGTGAATGCTGTAGAGGACATAAACTCACTCACACACACACACGCACACACACACACACACACACACACACACACACACACACATATATATATATATATATATATTCAACTGAAGACAAATGACGGAAAATGTGAAGACATTTCAAGTTGAAGAATTTGAAAAACTGAGGAATTTCAAAAACTGAAGAAAAACTCAAATTGAAGATTTTCAACTTTTGTGGTAGCGTAACCCACCATATAAGAAAGCTGATTTCAGACACCGCGAACAATTGTCGTAGGGCTCTGAGAATCAATTTCTTCATTAATTTCTTCACACTTAGAGGGTTAGTCTTCATTGATTGAAGAAAAACGTTACTTCGTGTGTTGCGCATCTAAGTCATCAAGTCAGCATAAGTGTTAGAATGAGTGTCCTATTTCAGAGAACATTCAAAGATTCTAGGATATTTAGATCACACCGCAACTTGCTAAATCTCTTCTCATCCAAGGGCTTAGTGAAAATATCGGCCAGCTGATCTTCAGTTCTTGCATGGCAGATGGAGATATCGCCCTTCAACACATAATCACGAAGAAAATGATGACGAATCTGGATGTGCTTTGTCTTCGAGTGCTGAACTGGGTTGCGAGAAATGTTGATTGCGCTCTCATTGTCGCAGTAGAGAGGCACATTTTTTACGTTGATGCCATAGTCCTTGAGAGTTTGCTACATCCATAATAATTGAGCATAGCATGATCCAACAGCAATGTACTCAGCTTCTGTAGTGGAGAGAGATACGCAGTTCTGTTTCCTCGAGGACCAATAGACCAAAGATCGTCCAAGGAAATGGCAAGTGCCTGACGTTGACTTGCGGTCCACGCGATCGCCAGCATAGTTAGAGTCTGAATATCCAACGAGATCAAATGAAGAGCCCTTGGGATACCATAATCCAAGTGTTGGTGCGTGAGCTAGATATCAAAGAATATGCTGCACAGCCTTATGGTGTGATTCCTTCGGTGTAGCTTGAAATCGGGCACACATGCAAACACTAAGCATAATATCTGGCCTAGATGCACATAGGTACAATAAAGAGCTAGTCATGGAGCGGTATACCTTTTGATCGAAGTCTTTACCATTTTCATCAGTGCATAGATGGCCATTTGTGGGCATTGGAATTTTGACCCCTTTGCAATCTTGCATGCCGAATTTCCTCAATACTTCTTTGAGGTATTTCTCCTGCGATATGAATATACCATTGCGCTGTTGACGAATTTGAAAACCTAAAAATAATTTCAATTCTCCCATCATAGACATTTGATATTCTTCACTCATCATATAGGCAAATTCATCACTATAACGTTGGTCAGTGCAGCCAAAGATAATATCATCAACATATATTTGGCACACAAACAGTTCACCATCATAAGATTTAGTGAAAAGAGTTGGGTCGAGTGAACCGGATTTGAAGCCATTCTTCATGAAGAATTCCTTCAAAGTGTCATACCACGCCCGAGGGGCTTGCTTGAGGCCATACAGGGCCTTGTTGAGTCTGTAGACTTTGTCGGGATTCTTTGGATCTTCAAAACCTGGGGGCTGAGCAACATATACTTCTTCCTCAATCTTATCTTTGAGGAATGCACTTTTCACATCCATTTGTTGTAAGATAATATTATGATGGTTAGCGTAAGCAAGTAATATGCGAATAGCCTCAAGTCTAGCAACAGGTGCAAAAGTTTCATCGAAGTCAATTCCTTCAACCTGTGTGTAGCCTTGAGCTACAATCCGTGCCTTATTCCTCACCACAAGGCCATTTTCATCTTGCTTGTTGTGGTAGATCCACTTTGTGCCAATGATGTTGTGCTTGTGAGGATCTGGATGTTTGACCAGTTCCCAGACATTGTTGAGCTCGAACTGATGTAATGCTTCTTGCATAGCCTGAATCCACTCAGGCTCCAGAAATGCTTCATCTACCTTAGTGGGCTCTACGATAGAGACAAAAGCAAAGTGCCCACAAAAGTTAGATAAATGTGAAGACTTTGAGCGAGTGAGAGGACCTGGTGCTTCAATGTCATCAATGATCTTCTCAATTTGCACTTCATTAGCGATGCGAGGATGAGTGGATTGTCTTCGAGCAATTTGATCAGCATTCCCTTCAGGAGCATTTTCTTCAGCACCATTTTCTTCAGGTGCGCCAGCTCGGTAATCGTCATGATCAGGAATGAATTCTTCAGCAGATTCTTTGGTAAGAACGACATCCTCAGTAGCCTTGAACTTAATAGAATCCTCAGGTGCTGGTTCATCTATCACAGAAGGTAGGTGCTCTCTTTGCGAGCCATTAGTTTCATCGAACCGCACATCTACAGTTTCAACAACTTTGTGAAGAACGCTGTTGAAGACTCTATAGGTGTGCGAGTCCTTTCCATAACCAAGCATAAAACCTCCATGTGCTTTCGGTGAGAATTTGGAAGTGTGATGAGGATCTCTAATCCAACATTTAGCACTGAAGACTTTGAAATAACTTACATTTGGATTTTTGTCAGTGAGGAGTTCATAAGCAGTTTTCTTGAAGAATTTGTGAAGATATACCCTGTTGATGATGTGGCATGTAGTATCAATTGCCTCAATCCAGAAGCGACGAGGCGTCTTGTATTCATCAAGCATAGTGCGAGCAATTTCAGTGAGGGTTCTATTCTTGCGCTCCACGACGCCATTCTGCTGTGGAGTATAAGGAGCAGACAACTCATGAGTAATACCAAGTTCATCAAGATAGCCATCTAGACCGGAATTCTTGAACTCGGTCCCATTGTCAGTTCTGATGTGCTTGATCTTCACACCAAAGTTGGTTGAAGCCCTCGAGGAAAATCGTTTGAAGACTTCCTGCACTTCATGTTTGTAAGTGAAAATGTGTACCCATGTGTAACGAGAATAGTCATCAACAATAACAAAGCCATATAGAGATGCATCATTTGAAACAGCAGAATAATGATTAGGACCAAAGAGATACATGTGAAGCAATTCAAATGGTCGAGTGGTGGTCATGATAGTCTTCGCTGGATGCTTGGCCCTTGTCATCTTTCCAGCTTCACAAGCTCCGCATAAGTGATCCTTGAGGAATTTGACATTCACAATGCCAATGACATGCTTCTTATTCACAAGCGTGTTCAGATTCCTCATGCCAGCATGACCAAGTCGTCGATGCCATAGCCAGCTTTCTGAAGCTTTTGCAAGTAAGCACACGGCTAGTTGTGGTCCTGTAGAGAAATCAACAATATACAGATCTCCTCTCCTAAAGCCTTCGAAGACTTTGGAATGGTCAGCTTCCATGATCACGACACAACGATATATTCCAAAGACAACAACCATATCGAGATCACAAAGCATTGAGACAGACATGAGGTTGTATCCTAAGGACTCGACAAGCATGACTTTGTCCATGTGTTGATCCTTTGAGATCGCAACCTTACCTAGACCCAATACCTGACTTATGCCTTTGTCAGCGAAGATGATATGCTTCAGATGTGACGGTGATAAAGGAGCATCCATCAATAGATTCTTGTCACCCGTCATATGATTTGTACATCCACTATCGTGGACCCACTCATTTGCTTTGGGCTGATCATCCTGCAGATGAATTAGTGCATCTTACAAACTCATATACTTCATCAGTGAAGAATATGACATCAATTTCGTCAGTTCAATTTCATCAAGCAATAGCACAGATAAAACAGTATGAGGACGTGAGAAATGAGAATTCATTTCTTCATGATTAGCCTACGTCCTTTCAGGCATAGTTCAGGTCTCCAGCAAATTCTTCAGACGTTTTGAGCACGTCTGGAGACCTGACCGTGCATAAGAGATTAGTTCTTTTTCTTCACCACCCACATCTGAAGGGGAGGCAAAGAGTTCATCACTCTGCGAGCACCATATGAGAAAGGTGGCATAGAAGCTAGTCCGCTTCGTTTCACATAAGAGGGGTTAGGGTAAGCATACGAATAAGCAGAGAAATTCTTTGAGGACTTATGAACATAATGATTTGAAGAATAATGCGCATATTCATAGCCCTTTGCTCTACCCTGCGAAACAGAAGGATTAGCACGATGATGATCATATGAGGACTTTGATCCATTTGAGGAATTTGATCCATGTGAAGAATTAGGTCCATATGAAGAATTGGATCTGGGGTTCTTTTCTTCACAGGTGGTGTCATGAGGACATTCACCTGAAGACTTTCAAGACAACTGTTGGGAACCCAGATTTTCTTTATAGGGGAACCGTTTCTGCAGTTAGTGCCAACATATCTAGCAAAAACTTCACCATTCTGATTTTTGAACAGTTTATAGTTGGAGTCAATTGACTCATCAGAGGAATGAGAAGATTCACATGTAAAGCCAGATAAGTTAGATGGATCAATTGGAGGTCCCTTTGCAGCAACCCATGAGGTTTTAGGGTACTTCTCAGGTTTCCAATATGTTCCATCAGCATTGAGTTTCCTCTCAAAGGCAATGCCCTCTTTCCTAGGGTTTCTGTTGAGGATCTACTTTTTGAGCACATCACAAAGAATCTGATGCCCTTTGAGACTTTTGTACATGCCTGTTGTGTACAATTCCTTCAGCCCTGCATCATTAGTAGTACTAGCAATGTCCTCAGATGAGGAATTAGTGATAGCAAAGACAGGTGAAGAATTTGTAACATTTGAAGCATTTGAACATTCAGGTGAAGAATTGGCAGATTCACGTTCAATGCACTTCAGACATGGGGGAACAAATTCTTCCTGAGTAGCGCTGATATGTTGAGCAAGTAATGAGTCACGCTCCTTCGAAAGATCTTCATAGCTCACTCTTAGCTTCTCAAGATCTTGCTTGCTTTGAAGAAATTCATAACAAAGCTTCTCGTGATCAGATAAGAGAGTTTTATGATGACTTTGAAGGTTGTCAAACTTAGACTGAAGTCTCTAAAGTTTTTTAGTTAAGTCTTTAGTGTGGTCCATTTCATCACCCAACATATCATCACTTTTGTCTAGCATGTTTTGAAGTTTTTCAATAGCCTTTTGTTATTTCACAGCAATCTTAGCAAGTTTAGAGTAGCTGGGCTTAAGATTTTCATCAGATTCATCCTCACTTGATTCAGAGGAGGGGTATTTAGTTACCTTTGCACCCTTTGCCATGAAGCAATAGGTGGGAGCATAGTCATCATTGCCTTCATCAGCATTGTTGGTGTTGCCGTTTTCTTCAGAGTTGAAGATAGACTTGCTGACAAATGCGGTAGCAAGAGCTAGACTTGCCACACCCGACTCAGACTCCTCGGATGCCTCCTCTTCCTCATGATTCTCAGATTCAGCCTCAGAATCCATTTCCTTGCTAATGAATGCCCGAGCCTTCTTGGAGCTGCTCTTCTTGTGAGATGAAGACTTTGAGGATTTTGATGATGAAGACTTTGAAGATTTCTTCTTCTTCTTGGCGTCATCAGAACTGTAATTCTTGTATTTCTTCTTCTTTAATTCCTTGTCCCACTGAGGACAATCTTGAATGTAGTGACCAGGCTTCTTGCATTTGTGGCACAACCTTTTCTTGTAGTCACCGGATGAGGAATCGTTGCTCCTTGAGGATTTTCCAAAGCGACCACGTCTTGAGAACTTCTAAAATTTCTTCACGAGCAGTGCTAGTTCCTAACTCAGTTCTTCAGGATCACCAAGGCAGCTGGTAAAGTCTTCTTCCTCAGACTCAGAGACTGCCTTGGCCTTCAGAGCACGTGGTTTGATGTAGCTCGAACCATAGAGATCTCTCTTCTCAGCAAGCTGGAACTCATGAGTGTTTAGCCTCTCGAGGATATTAGCGGGATCAAGTGACTTGTAATCAGCACGCTCTTGAATCATCAGTGCCAGAGTGTCAAATGAAGAATCGAGTGATCTCAGCTATTTCTTCACCACCTCATGGTCGGTGATGCCAGTGGCGCCAAGCGATTGAAGCTCATTTGAGATATCAGTGAGGCGATCAAAGGTTTGCTGAACATTTTCATTGTCGAGTATTTTGAAGCGGTTGAAGAGATTGCGAAGAACGTCAACACGAGAGTCACGTTGAGTTGAGACTCCTTCGTTTACTTTGGAGAGCCTATCCCAGATAACCTTAGCAGTTTCCAAAGCACTTACTCTACCATACTGCCCTTTACTCAGATGGCCACATATGATATTCTTCACTTGAGAATCGAGTTGCTTGAATCTCTTCACATCAGCAGCATTCAGGGAAGGTGTGACTGAGGGAACACCATTTTCCACAACATACCAGAGATCGTTGTCAATTGCTTCAAGATGCATTCGCATCTTATTCTTCCAGTAGAGGTAGTCCGTGCCATCGAAGGTAGGACACCCAACAGAGACCTTGATCATACCTGCGGTCGACATAACTAGAACTCCAGGTGGTTAAACCAAAATCACACAGAACAAGGGAGTACCTTGCTCTGATACCAATTCAAAGTGCGTTATATCGACTAGAGGGGGGTGAATAGGTGATTTTTATGAATTCTTCACTAAGGAATTTGCTGGTGAGGAAATTCCTAAATGAAGAACTGCTTGCAGCGTAATAAGTACTCAGAAAGGAACACAAAGGAACACAGACTTAGTCATCATGATGAAATGAAGACAAGCACAGAGTACAGAAAGCGTAAACATAGGATAACACGAGGAAGAAGACGAACAGACTGAAGAAATAGAACTGAGGAAATTGAGAAAGTCTTCAGTCAAAGTCTTCAAACAAATATGAATAGGCGTAGAACAACGTACATGAGGAATTTAAAGAGTTGAGGAAATAGAACCAGTATGCTCGGTGAAGATAATGATTTGGTAGACCAGTTCCAACTGCTGTCTCTGTTGTACATCTGGTTGGAGCGACTGAGTATTTAAACTCAAGGACACCCAGTCCCGGACACACAGTCCTCACCATATTCTCCTTGAGCTAAGGTCACACAGACCTCGCCCAATCACTCGTGGTAAGTCTTCAGGTGACTTCCGAACCTTCACAAACTCGGTCACTCGGTGATCCACAATTCCTCTTGGATGCTCTAGACCTTGACACCTAACCGTCAGGAAGAAGCACAGTCTTCAAAGGAAACAAGCGTCGAATCCACGCAGGATCAATCTCTTCAGTGATGCTCAATCACTTGGGGTTTTGTAGGTTTGGGTTTGGGATTTCCTCACTTGATGATTTTCACTCAAAGTCCTCGGAGGATGAGTTGCTCTCAAATGACAAGTGTCAGTTTCTCTCGGAGCAGCCAACCAACTAGTGGTTGTAGGGGGCGGCTATTTATAGCCTAGGGAGCAGCCCGACATGATAAGACATAAATGCCCTTGTCTGATATGACCGTTTGGTGGGTAGATATTTTGGGAAAGCTGGCGCGTAGCACAACAAGAGTCAGAATATTTTGGGTTCAAATTCCTCAGGGCTATCATGTTCCTCACTTGGTAGGCAATCCGCACTGGCGAATTCCTAACTCTTCAGTCAGAACAAATTCCTCAGAGATCAGAAGAACTTCGTCTCTGTGAAGAATATGACTAAACTGTATGAGATTTCCAATGGCTTCACTCGAAAGGATTGGTAGGTGTAGGATTTGAGTTGAGCATCACATGGAAAATTTTCCTTAGTATTTCCTCGACCCCCTTTAACAGTACGGTGTTTCCTATGACCCAAGAAAGAGAAAATGAAACTATGAAAACAAAAGTCTTCGTGCTTCATGTTCCTCGAATGATTACCAAGTCTTCAAGGTCACACCAATTTCTTCACTTTCAAAGTGTTCAGAAATCCAAAGTCTTCAGTTAAAGAACTTCATTTTTAGGGGTCGACTTTCTCTGTAAATATCAAACTCCTCATAGAATTATAGACCTGTGTACACTAACAAATGCATCAGTCTCTTCACCTATAAGTATTCAATACACCAAAATCACTAAGGGGCACTAGATGCACTTACAACTTTATATCAAATGGATGTGAAAAGTGCATTCCTCAATGGTAAGCTTGAGGAAGAAGTATATGTTGCTCAACCCCCAGGTTTTGAAGATCCAAAGAATCCCGACAAAGTCTTTAGACTCAATAAGGCCCTGTATGGCCTCAAGCAAGCCCCTCGGGCGTGGTATGATACTTTGAAGGAATTCCTCATGAAGAGAGGCTTCAAACCCGGTTCACTCGACCCGACTCTTTTCACAAAATCTTATGATGATGAATTGTTTGTGTGCCAAATATATGTTGATGATATTATCTTTGGCTGTACTAACCAACGTTATAGTGATGAATTTTCCTATATGATGAGTGAAGAATATCGGATGTCTATGATGGGAGAATTGAAATTCTTTTTAGGTCTTCAAATTCGTCAACAATGCAATGGCATATTCATATCTCAGGAGAAATACCTCAAAGATGTATTGAGGAAATTCGGCATGCAAGACTGCAAAGGTGTCAAAATTTGAATGCCCACAAATGGCCATCTATGCACTGATGAATATGGTCAAGACTTCGATCAAAAGGTATACCACTCCATGATTGGCTCTTTATTGTACCTATGTGCATCTAGGCCAGATATTATGCTTAGTGTTTGCATGTGTGCTCGATTTCAAGCTACACCGAAGGAATCACACCATAAGGCCGTGAAGCATATTCTTCGATATTTAGCTCACACACCAACACTTGGATTATGGTATCCCAAGGGCTCTTCATTTGATCTCATTGGATATTCAGACTCTGACTATGCTGGCGATCGCGTGGACCGCAAGTCAACATCAGGCACATGCCATTTCCTCGGATGATCTTTGGTCTGTTGGTCCTCGAAGAATCAGAACTGCGTATCACTCCCCACTGCAGAAGCTGAGTACATTGCTGTTGGTTCTTGCTGTGCTCAATTACTATGGATGAAGCAAACACTCAATAACTATGGCATCAATGTGAAGAATGTGCCTCTCTACTGCGACAATGAGAGCGCTATCAAGATTGCTCATAACGCAGTTCAGCACTCGAAGACAAAGCACATCCAGATTCGTCATCATTTTCTTCGTGATGATGTGTTGAAGGGCGATATCTCCATCTGCCATGCAAGCACTGAAGACCAGCTGGCCGATATCCTCACTAAGCCCTTGGATGAGAAGAGATTTAGCAAGTTGCGGTGTGAGCTAAATATCCTAGAATCTTCGAATGTTCTCTGAAATGGACACTCATCCTAACACTTATGCTGACTTGATGACTTAGATGCGCAACACAGAAGTAACGTTTTTCTTCAATCAATGAAGACTAACCCTCTAAGTGTGAAGAAATTATCGAAGAAATTGACTCTCAGAGCCCTACGACAATTCTACGCGGTGTCTGAAGTCAACTTTCTTATATGATGGGTTACGCCACCACAAAAAGTTGAAAATCTTAAAATTTGAGTTTTTCCTCAGTTTTTGAAATTCCTCAGTTTTTCAAATTCTTCAACTTGCAATGTCTTCACTATTTCCGTCGTCTATCTTCATTTGAATATATATATATATATATATATATATATATATATATATATATATATATATATATATGAGTTTATGTCTTCTACATCATTCACTTATTGCTAATTCTTCAAGTTGACTTTTTCCACTAAGTGAATGTGATCGGACCCTTCCCCCTCCATGCTAAACTCAATCTAATCTTTTCACAAATTCTTCATGTGCGTTCTAATTTGAAACTCATTCAAAATCTTCACTGTGTCCTTGACGGCTGAAGAAATTGCGAACGGAAACTTAAAATAATCTTATTTGAATTTTTGGCTTTGCCGCTCAAACCGTTCCGCATTCCACGATAATACTTATCTATTCACCCACGATTCTTCAAGATCGCCACCTCACAGTATGTGGGTGACACATGTCACGTGAATGAGAAGGGCCAGGGGCACGTTCGTTTGAAATCTTCGGGCGTACAGTTTTTCGCTGCCACTATAAATACCCCTGCCTCTTCCTCACTTCACTTTTACTCCGCTCGATCTCACTCCCGCTCGAGCTTCCCAAACCCTAGCGCCGCCGCTACTCCATCATCGCCGGTGAGGAAGAGCTTCACTGCCTCAACCTCGTCGTCGTCGTACTCGCGCCGGTTGCAGATTTCTTCACTCCGCCGCTGCCGTAGCTGTCTTCCTCTGCCGAGATAGGGCGTGGCGAACTTCACTTCAACACTTCCCAGTTTGTCGTGTTCTTCATCAAGGGGTAATTAAAAGTTACTTTTATTGCCCGCTTTGATTCATGTGTTTTCTTGAAAATCTTCAAAGGTGTTTATTCTTCAAATCTTCACACACTAAACACCTCACATGTTATCTGTTCTTGATTCGTTTCTCTAAGAAATGATGTTCTTCAAGATTCCTCAATTGTGTGGATTTTCAAATCTGTACAACTCTGGAACCTAAGATTAAGAATGCTTAGCGAAATTCTTCAAGACTCATCTGGTCAAATTCCTCAAACCTATTCCTTTTTGAAAATCTTCTGAGAACGCATATGACCTCTCCAAATTCCTCGCAACTATACTCTTCTCACAGGTACACATGTCCACTGCTGAATCACTAGGTTCTCATTAACTTAACTCATTTGTAGCGTTCCTCTAAGAAAAGTTGCATACCTCTTCAGAAACTTCAGTTGTTCATCCTCAGCTGAAGAAACTGGCTGACGGTAAGAAGCCACAGAAGGGAGGAAAGAGGCCTGAGGTCAATACTGCGTTTGAAATCCTTGAGGACATTTATACTGGATACTGCACTCCTGATGAGGCCAAGTTTGGCAAGGAGGACAAGAATCAGCGCAAGGTGCGCATACAACGAACTGAGAGGAGATGGGCACGAGAATGGAGGGAGTACAGGTATGTTACTCCCAAGTACATGAAGAAATCCGCGCTCAACCCTCCATCCTCAAGACCTCCATTGGCACCTGGCCAACTGATGGATCCTACCAGCCTCAAGCGCGGTGAGGACTATGCTGATGAATGGGCAAGGCACCAGGCCAAACTGACCAAACAAGCAAAGGAAGCAGTGAGGAAATTCAGTGAAGATTCTGCTGCTGCTGCTACCGCTGCAGAGGCCTCTGCTAGTAAGCCCAGGAAGGCGATGCCTAAGAAGCCTGCCCACAAGTCAAGTACTTCTCCTTCAATGCCCTCACGGCCAAGCTCCTCAGCAATGCCCTCAAGGCCAGTATCTTCAAAGCCCTCACGGCAAATTCCTCAGTCTGCTCCTCCTCCTCCAAAGTCCTCAGTTCCTCCGACAAAGTCTTCAGCTGCTCCGACCAAATCCTTGGCACCTGTGCATCTCACCATGTGCCAAAGGACAACTGGCATCTCTATTGCCTCTGGAGCATCTGCTAGCTCCACTGCTGCACCAAGTTCCTCAGCCGGTCCATCTCTGCTAAAGAAAAAGGCCACTGCTGGATGAGGCCTTTGACCAAGTCCTCACAAGAAGCAGGTTGCCTTCCAAATCCCCTCTGATGACGATGAGGCTGATGATGAAGAACTTGCCGAAATCATCAGGGACAGGCAAGCCAGGGCCGCTAGAGCCAAAGGCAGCAATGTGCCACTACTTTTGGATCCCAAGTTGATCCTCGATTTCATTGACTTATGGCACAAGGACCCTACTACACCTTTGCCGAAGATGAACCTCACTCCTGGTCAAAGTCATGTTCTAACTCATTTCATTGAGGAAGAGAAGTGGAAATATGAACAAGGCCGACAACTGAAGAAAGCGCAGTACAAGAAATAGCACTACCTCAAGGACAATGTCCTCACTCTTACCCCTAAACAACTCATTGCTTTACAAGCTGAAATAAAGCAACTGAGTGATGATTTCAATCGGTACTATGCTGATTGGAAGGGAGCAAAGGTTCGGTTCGTCAATTTGATGAAGACATTTACTTCAACTGCCACTGCTCCGGGGCATGTTGAAATTCCTCTGGCTGAAGCATCTGCTCAACCTACTAAAGAACATGCCAGCATCGCTGATGTCAGTCAGGCTGCTGAAGAAAGTGAGAGTACCAGGGCTGATGACTCCATTCCAGCCACTGAAGAAATTGCCAGGGCATCCACTAGTGGTGCGCTTGAAGAAAATGAAGAAGTCAGGGCAACTGAAACAGTTGCGCCTGAAGAAGATGAACCAAAGTCCTCTGCACCTCCTGTGCCTACACCAGCTCCGATCCTTCCATCCACATTAGATGTGAAGAAGACCAAGGCTACAGAGCGTGCAACGATGAAAAAGAGGAAGGCATCAGCTTCATCAGATTCTTCAGCTCTGAAGAAAATGAAGCCTTTGACAAGTTCAGCTAAAAATCCTATTGATGTCGTTCCTATCTCTTTCATGCCATCAAAGGACCTAGTTCCGTTTGGTGAAGATTATGAGATTCCCGAGGAATCTGATGAAGAAACTCCTTCTGCTGCTTCGACAGAGCAGTTGGATGAAGAAATTGAAGTGGATAGAATCCCTTCAACCCTAGTCATCTCCTCACCTATGCCTCAGTTCACTGCTGAAGAGGCGAGTGTTGAAGAAATGGAAGATGAGGATGTGGACATCGGCTGTACCACACCGGTACTGAATGATGACTTTTGGGAAAGTCAGCACCCCAACTCGCCGTTGTTCACTCCTCTCCAAGCAATTCCTCAGTCCCCATCAGCTACTGAAGTGCATATGGGATCTGATGAACCTCGTGCAACCCCGTCCGTCCATGAAGAAATTCCAGCCACTAGTGATGAAGAAAATGTGAATGAAGAATTAATGACCCAGGCTGCAGCTGCAGAAGAACCTGAAATTCGTCAGCATGAGGAACCTGAGATTGCGATTCCTGAGATGGTAATGCAGATCACTGACACCCCTCAACCCAAGCCAAAGGATCCCTTCTCCAAGAAGCCAAAATTCAAGGCTGATGATTTCTTTGGCGAGCGTGTATTCTTCACTGAATTCAACCCATATGACAATGCTCGTCTTAGAAGGAAGTGCTTCTGGACTGCCAGCCATGCCAACTTCTATTCCTCAGTTCTCTTGGACAAGGACAAAGTCTTCGACCACGAGCACATTCCTCACGTGGACATGGAATCTATGCCTTGCTTCACGCCGGTCCTTAGTATGCTTCATGATGCAGGTCTGCTTAACTTTTGCACTGACATCCTTGACTGGAATGAAGAGCTAATTCTTCAATTCTATGCGACGCTGCATATCACTGGTGAAGCACATGACATCAACTCCTGGGTGTTGGACTGGATGACCGAAAACACTCATTACAAGGCACCAGCCTCTGAATTGCTTCGTGCCTTACCAATCAGTCCTCCACCAGAAGGTGCTCATTGTCTGTATGATGAGCCTAAACTCACTGACCAATATATGCAAGTGCTCATGAAGCCGCTGAAGCCTAGACAAGTCCAAAGGACCAAATTCCCCGTGAAGGATTTGCTGTATGTACCCAGGACCATCTATCGCATTCTGACAAAGACTATCAGTCCAATCAAGGGTCATGACTCCTCTGATGAAGAAATTGTGGGGATGATGAAGAATATGCTCTTTAACATCATGCATGGCATCCCTAACAATTACCATGATTTCTTCATGAGGACTCTTGCTAATGTTGCACTTTCATCGTTTGAGCTGAAGCCTTATGCTCCATGGATCATGAGATTCCTCAGATCAAGGTCTTCACTCAACTACAAGGCTGACACTCTTAACCATGGCAGCTACTTGCCCCCGACTGAAGTCCTCAAACGGACATATTCCTCAACTGAAGGAAAGGGCAAGGCACCTGCAGTTATTGATGAAGGCACTCGTCCATTGGATGGTCAGTTTCGCAAAGCTGCATCTTACTCCACCAATGATGACTCTGCCACACATGACTCTGCTGCCAATGCTCCCAAGTCAAGTCCTCAAGCTACAGCTCCTCGTGTGATGACTGACCGTGAATTGCTTCTAAGTCTTCACCAAAAAGTCGATCGGAACCACAAATGGGTTAAGCGTCAGTTTGCCTCTATTCTTCACAACATGACCTCTACACATAATGCCGTGAAGAAAAACCATTACTACCTCCATGAAGTGTTTGATCGCACCTGGGCTATTTTGTCACATCTGTATGGTGAAGAAGATCTGAAGCAAATGGGCTTCAAAGAAGACTTTGACTGGTCGGCTTCTCCGCCGAACAAGCTCAAGAAGGTCAAGGTTCCTCCTTTGGTCGCAAGTTCATATTCCTCATCCCGCGACACAGACGAGAACGAAGACTTGGACAACACTGCAGCAGGCCCTACATCGACTCAAGACCCCAACAACGCTGGTGCTCCTCCATCTTCATGATATTCTTCAGGGGCGTTAGTCCTCATTTTCAACCCTTCTGGGCTTTCAATGACAAAGGGGGAGAAATTTGAGTTAGTCTTCAAGCGGGTCTATTCTATATGGGCGTCTTTTGCTAAGATACAACTCTCATTCTTCTGATGACTTTGCTAGATCGAGTTGTAATATTAAACGCTATGGTGGTCTGATACTTTTGTTGTGTTCTTCTGCATGCTTATTCCTCATTAATGTTAATGCACGCATGCTGAATTACATCAGTCACCATATTTCATCATGCATTTCAAATTCTTCATGTTATATGTCAAATGCGTGTATGAATTACAAGATATAGGGGGAGATCTCCATGATTATACTCTTCAAGTGTGCATTGCTTCAAAAGAAAATTCCTCACTATGCACATCTTCAGGGGGAGTTCTTCTATATCTTGCAATCAAATTCCTCAATATCAGTATTTACACTTCATATGATTATCCCCGTTGAAAACTTAACCTATATTGTCATCAATCACCAAAAAGGGGGATATTGTAAGTGCATCTAGTTCCCCTTAGTGATTTTGGTGTATTTAAGACTTCTAGGTTAAGAGACTGATGCGTTTGTGAGTGTACACAAGTCTATAAGTCTATGAGGATTTTGATGTTTACAGAGAAAGTCGGCCCCTAAAAATGAAGTTCTTCAACTGAAGACTTTGGATTTCTGAAGACTTTCTGAAGACTTTGAAAGTGAACAAATTGGTGTGACCTTGAAGACTTGGTAATCATTCGAGGAACATGAAGCGTGAAGACTCTTGTTTTTACTATTTCATTTTCTCTTTCTTGAGTCATAGGAAACACCGTACTATTAAAGGGGGTCAAGGAAGTACTAAGGAAAATTTTCCATGTGATGCTCAACTCAAAATCCTACACCTACCAATCCTTTCAAGTGAAGCCATTGGAAATCTCGCACAGTTCAGTCATATTCTTCAGTGACAGAGACGAAGTTCTTCTGGTCTTTTAGGAATTTGTTCTGACGGAGGAGTTATGAATTCGCCAGTGCGGATTGCCTACAAAGTGAGGAACATGATAGCCCTGAAGAATTTGAGACTCAAAATTCCGACCGTTGATGTGCTACGCACCAGCTGTCCCAAAATATCTACCCACCTGACGGTCATACCAAACAAGGGCATTTATGTCTTATGTTGTCGATATGCTCCCTAGGCTATAAATAGCCACCCCCTACAACCACTAGTTGGTTGGCTGCTCCGAGAGAAACTGACACTTGTCATTTGAGAGCAACCCATCCTCCGAGGACTTTGAGTGAAAATCATCAAGTGAGGAAATCCCAAACCCAAACCTACAAACCCCAAAGTGATTGAGCATCACTGAAGAGATTGATCCTGCGTGGATTCGACGCTTGTTTCCTTTGAAGACTGTGCTTCTTCCAGACGGTTAGGCGTCAAGGTCTAAAGCATCCAAGAGGAATTGTGGATCGCCGAGTGACCAAGTTTGTGAAGGTTCGGAAGTCACCTGAAGACTTACCACGAGTGATTGGTCGAGGTCGGTGTGACTTTTGCTCAAGGAGAATATGGTGAGGACTGTGTGTCCGGGACTGGGTGTCCTCGAGTTTAAATACTCAGCCGCTCCAACCAGATGTACAACTGAGACAGCAGTTGGAACTGGTCTACCAAATCATTGTCTTCACCAAGCCTACTGGTTCTATTTCTTCAATTCTTTCATTTCCTCATCTCTGTTGTTGTGTACTTTTTCATATCTGTTTGAAGACTTTTGACTGAAGACTTTCTAAATTTCCTCAGGTCAATTTCTTCAGTCAGTCCGTCTTCATCTTGTGTTATCCTGTGTTTACGCTTTCTGTACTCTGTGCTTGTCTTCATTTCATCATGATGACTCTGCGTGTGTTCTGCTATGTTTACTTTTGAGTACTTATTCCGCTGCAAGTAGTTCTTCATTAAGGAATTTCCTCAGTAGCAAATTCCTGAGTGAAGAATTCATAAATATCACCTATTCACCCCCCTCTAGTCGATATAACGCACTTTCAACATCCCACACAAAGCGGTACTACCGCTCCAAGGAGCGGTACTACCACTAGGACGGTAGTACCCCTTTGAAAAACAACAACGAGGAGGCAAAAGGCCAGTAGAACCGCCGGAGCGGTACTACCGCTAGTCCTCACGGTACAACCGCTTGACCTCACGGTACTACCGCAAACGGTAGCGGTACTACTGCTTGCGAGCGGTGATGAGGATACAGACCTGGGGTAGGGTCAAGGGCCTGACCCATATGTCCTACCCAAGGTCACTACCCTGGAAGATAAGAAGTCCAAGAAGCAACAAGGGACCCCCAGTCAAAGATGTCGAGTGTAATCCACTCGACCAGTCATACCACTCGGGTGACCCCGTACTTATTGTCACTCAACCATTCAAGGAATCACTCGACCTACCGAAGATCAGGAGTCACTCAGCATTGCAACGGGCAAGCGTTCACTCCGTAGTCTTTAAGGTCATTAATAGCACTTAAGGCTGGCGTTATCAGTAACGCCCCTACTTTATGTACATTAAGCCCCTTGTAATGGAGGACGGTAAGGGTCCTGGCGTACTCTATATAAGCCACACCCTCCTCTAGCACAAGGGTTGGCACCCTTCGTAACATCACACGCATATAATCCAATCGACCGCCTTCGGGCACCGAGACGTAAGGCTATTACTTCCTCCGAGAAGGTCCTGAACTCGTAAACCCCGTGTGTACACCTTCACCATAGCTGAGATCTTGCCTCTCCATACCTACCCCCTTTCTACTGTCAGTCTTAGAACCACGACAGTTGGCGCCCACCGTGGGGCAGGTGTCTTAGCGACTTGTTGGTGAAGTTGCAAATTTTTCCGATCATCATCATTATGGTTTCCGATAGCGGATTGGCTGAGGGCCGCGAGATCCATCTCGACGCGCTCGTTTTCATCGTTGACGACTCCGCTTGGCTTCAAGAAGCTCCCCTTGACGTCGAGGTGCTCCCCGTCCGAGGGGCGACGCACTTACGCGCGTGCGTTCGCGGCGTCCTTCTCCGGTAGCCATCGACTCAGTATCGGTCGGCTCCGATGGTGTCTTCCCTCCCCGCTGTTCGCCGCCACAAGCGATCCGGTCGGTCACGGCTTTAGCGGTGGGTGAAACACGCCGTGGATCGATATTCGGCCACCCATCAAGTCACGGCAATCGAGCCCGACAAAACTCTCCACGGCCTGTTCGATCTGTCGACTGGCTCTGCGGAGACTGCATCCGAGTGCGAGCAGCGACCCTGCAGCTGAAGTCTTGATGGTCGATGGACCGCGTGGTCCGCCTGGTTTCTGCCGTGAAGACAGTGAGGATGGTAGCAGCGATCCGTCGCGCGTCCATGAGGAATACCATCCGAAACCCCTTTCTTCGCAGCAGAGGGAAGAACTTCGTCGCCGCAACATGGATGCACCCCACATGCCCATCGTTGGAGAAACCCCCGAGGCTCGGGCCTTGGAAGAGGTGCGCCTGGCTAATTTGGCTGAGCACACTCGACTGGAGAACCTTCAGTGCGCTCTCGATGAGCGTGCTCGGGAGCGGGTCCCTGAGTCCAGTCGACGACAGCTTTTCCCGTCTCCACCTAAGGTATACCGCACTCCGACCCAAAATCTCACAACTGCAGCCCGAATAGTAGAGTCAATTCAACCTTCCTAGTCGGAGGCCGGTGGAGGTTTGATGCAGATCCAGGCCTTGCTCCGAGCAGCAGAAGAGCAGAACACAACAGTGTCTCAGTCGCGGAATAGGATTCACAGCAGATCCGTAGTAGCGGATACAGTTCAGTCGGCCCACAGCCCAAGATCGCCCCTACAGCGTGAAGGCCGTGGACAGTATGATCATCGGCTCGACCGTGACAATCATTGTTGAGTGCCCACGCCTCCTCCGAGGAGTGCATCGTATGTGCATCGGCAGAACGATGATAGACGCCGTCATAGTGGCGAGCGCAGAGCACCAGTCGACCCAAGAGAGCCGGGCTTCAATGCGAGATCTATCCTCGTTCAAGATCTAGTCGACCGGAATAGAGCGCATAGAGAAGACCCTGGCAGAGATCATCTGAGTGACAGCAGATTGCATGTTTCCGGTCCAGAGTGTTTCAGCACAGCCATCAGGGCAGCGGTGATTCCTCCCAACTCCAGGTTGGCGACCGGAGTCAGTAAGTTCACTGGAGAGTCCAAGCCTGAAACTTGGCTTGAGGATTACCGAGTGGCTGTACAGATTGGCGGCGGAAATGATGAAGTAGCAATGAAACATCTTCCTCTGATGTTGGAAGGGTCGGAGCATGGTTGACTCAGTTAGGTCCAGGCAGTATATATAGTTGGGAAGAGCTTGCTCGAGTGTTCGTCAGAACTTTCGAGGGCACTTGCAAGCGGCCAACAGGGTTGACAGAGTTACAGCATTGTGTGCAGAAACCGAGTGAGACTTTAAGGGATTTCATTCAGAGGTGGACCACTTTGCATCACACCGTTGAAAATGTATAAGAGCATCAAGCAGTGTGTGCCTTCAAGGAAGGCGTCCAATACCGAGAGTTGGTCCTGAAGTTTGGTCGGATTGGAGATATGACTCTGACTCGAATGATGGAAATAGCCACCCGGTATGCTAATGGAGAAGAAGAGGATCGAATCCGTAGCGGAAAGAGTAAACCAGTCGACCAAGAAGCCGGTGGAGGTAATTCCAATCGGAAACAGAAGCGTAAGGCCGAGCCCGCAGCACCCGGTGAGATTGCAGCAGTGGCTAAGGAAAGTTTAAGGGAAAACCTAAAGGGCCCTGGCCCCCTAAGAAGGTAAAGGATCAAGCAGGAAATGATGTGTTGGATTTACCGTGTCACACCCACACAAATAAGGATGAAGAGGGTAATCTGAATTACCCTAAGCATACCACTCGACAATGTCAACTCCTGATCCAGCAGTTCCGAGAAAAACATCCCGGTGAGAAGGAGAAAGAGTCGGACAAAGACGAGGATGAAGAGGAAGACGCCGGTTATCCCAAAGTCAATTCCACCCTCATGATTTTTGTTGATGTTGAGAGCAAGAGTCGGTTGAAAGTTATCAACAGAGAAGTGAATATGGTTGCTCCGGCGACGACGACCACATACCTGAAATGGTCCCAGATAGCCATCACATTTGACCAGTCCAATCACCCTGCTCGCATAGCCACCCCTGGGAGGCAAGCATTGGTGGTCGACCCAGTGGTCGAAGGCACTAGACTGACCAAAGTGCTAATGGATGGTGGAAGCAGCCTGAACATCCTTTATGCTAAAACTTTGAAGGGGATGGGCATTTCGATGTCCAAACGTAGCGAGAGCAACATGAGTTTCCATGGCGTTATCCCTGGGAAGAAAGCCGAATCACTCGGCCAGATTGCCCTTGACGTGATTTTCGGTGATTACAAGAATTACCATAAGGAAAAATTAACATTTGAAGTTGTGGATTTCCAGAGTGCTTATCATGCCATTCTGGGCAGGCCTACCTACACACGTTTTATGGCTCGACCATGTTACGTGTACCTCAAGTTGAAGATGCCTGGCCCCAGAGGTGTGATCATAGTTACTGGCAATCGGCAGAAGGAGGAGGAGTGCTTCCAGAAAGGTTCCAAAATTGCCGAATCGCAAATGGCAGCAGTTGAATTTCAAGAATATCAGAAGAATGCAGATCCGAGTGATTTGCTCCGAGCTAAGAAGCCTGCCACAGATTCTGCATTTAGTCGTCTGGTGAAACGAAGCCGATTCATATTCACCCGACTGATCCCAATGCCGCACCGACTCATATATAAACGACACTCGACAGCAAATAGGAAGAAGCGCTCATCCAGTTCCTCTGTGAGAACTGGGACATCTTTGCATGGAAACCTTCTGACATGCCGGGTGTACCCAGAGGATTGGCTGAGCACCGTTTGCGTGTCAACCCCAAAGTAAAACCTGTCAAAGAGCATCTTCATCGGTCCGCCGTATAGAAGAGAAAAGAAATTGGCGAGGAAGTGGCTCGGCTCCTAGCAGCAGAGTTCATCCGCGAGATCTACCACTCAAAGTGGCTTGCCAATGTAGTCATGGTCCCTAAGAAGGATGATTCACTTCGTATGTGCATTGATTTCAAGCATATCAATCGGGCCAGCCCGAAAGATCATTTCCCTCTCCCCCGCATCGATCAGATAGTTGACTTGACAGCGGGGTGTGAGCACTTGTCTTTTTTAGATGCATATTCCGGGTATCATCAGATCCGACTGTATGGTCCCGATGAAATAAAAACAGCCTTCATCACCCCATTCGAGTGCTTTTGCTATGTCACCATGCCATTTGGTCTTAAAAATGTCGGAGCCACATTCATGAGAATGATTCAGAAGTGCCTGCTCACTCAAATCAGTCAGAATGTGGAATCATACATGGATGACATTGTGGTCAAGTCTCGCAAAGGTTCCGACCTACTGACTCACCTTGCAGAAACCTTTGCCAACCTAAGAAGGTACGATATCAAGCTTAATCCGTCAAAGTGCACATTCGGAGTTCCAGGTGGAAAGTTACTCGGTTTTCTCATTTATGAACGAGGGATTGACGCCAATCCAGAAAAAGTTGTTACCATCCTCCGAATGAAATGCCCTGTGCGTGTGCATGATGTTCAGAAGCTGACTGGTTGTTTGGCCACCTTGAGTGGATTCATTTCTCGTCTCGATGAAAAGGCCTTACCTCTTTACCGATTGATGAAGAAATTCGATAAGTTCGAGTGGACTGAGGAAGCTGATGCCGCGTTTGCAGAGCTCAAAACACTGCTCTCCACCCAGCCGGTGCTCGCTGCGCCAATCAGCAAACAACCTTTACTGCTTTATATTGCAGCCACTGGACAAGTTGTCAGTACAGTACTCACGGTCGAGCGAGAAGAAGAAGCAAAGGCTTACAAGGTTCAGCTCCCAGTATATTATCTCTCTAAAGTTTTGACTCCATCCAAGCAACGATATCCACATTATCAGAAGCTTTTGTATGGAATCTACATGACCATGAAGAAGGTTGCACATTATTTCTCTGATCACTCCATTACAGTCGTCAGTGACGCACCATTATTTGAAAGTCTGAACACCAGAGATGCAACTGGTCGAGTGGCAAAATGGGCGATTGAACTCCTTCCATTGGATATCAAGTTTGAGGCAAAGAAAGCTATCAAGTCCCAAGCAATCGCAGATTTCCTTGCCGAGTGGATTGAGCAGTGATTGCCGACTCAAGTTCACTCGGAGCATTGGACTATGTTCTTCGATGGCTCCAAGATGCTGAATGGTTCAGGTGCTGGAGTAGTATTGGTATCTCCCCGTGGAGACAAGCTTAGCTATGTTTTCCAGATTCATTTTGATTCCTCCAATAACGAAGCTGAATATAAAGCACTTTTATACGGGTTGCGTATGGCCATTTCACTCGGCGTCGGTCGCCTTATGGTCTACAACAACTCAGATTTGGTGGTTAATCAAGTAATGAAAGAGTGGGATGTTAGGAGCCCGGCCATGATTGGTTATTGCAATGCTGTAAGAAAGCTGGAAAAGAAGTTTGAAGGGTTGGAGCTTCACCATATACCCCAACTGAAAAATCAAGCTGCAGATGAGTTGGCAAAGATAGGTTCAAAGAGAGAGGCCATTCCCAGCAATGTGTTTTTGGAGCATATTCATTCACCTTCAGTTTAGGAAGATCCTTTCACTGAAGAGTACCCACAGCCTAAGAGCACCACAGATCCGACTGAAGTCGAAATCCTAGCCGTGGTCAACTTAGTCATGGAGGTTTTGGTCGTCACTCCTGACTGGACAGTACCGTATGTTGCATACATTCTTAGGAAAGAGCTTCCAAAGGATGAAGAAGAGGCTCGACAGATTGTCCGACGATCTAAAGCCTTTACCGTGATAAAAGGTCAGTTATTCAGAGAAAGTGTAACTAGAGTCTGCCAGAAGTGCATCACGCCAAAAGAAGGCCGAATGATCCTCAATGATATTCACTCGGGGACCTGTGGTCACCATGCGTCCTCTCGAACCATCGTGGACAAAGCATACCGAGCCGGATTTTACTGGCCACGTGCGAATGAGATGGCGAAAGAAATAGTGGACAAATGTGAAGGCTGTCAGTTTTACTCCAACATGTCCCATAAGCCTGCGTCAGCTCTAAAGACTATCCCACTCGTCTGGCCTTTCGCTGTCTGGGGATTCGACATGGTTGGACCTCTGAGGACTGGCAGGAGTGGATTTACCCATGTGCTGGTGGCAGTCGGCAAGTTTACCAAATGGATCGATGCCAAGCCCATTAAAACCCTTGAAGCAAGTACAGCTGTAAGTTTCATCAGAGAATTGATATTCAGATATGATGTTCCGCATAGCATCATCACAGATAACGGGTCAAACTTCGACTCTGATGAATTCAGAGCCTTTTGTGCCTCCCAAGGTACGAGGTTCGATTACGCTTCGGTCGCCCATCCTCAGTCGAATGGACAGGCTGAAAGAGCAAATGGATTGATTCTCAAAGGACTGAAACCCCGATTGATGTGTGACCTCAAACATGCAGCAGTGGCCTAGGTTGATGAACTTCCATCAGTACTTTGGGGATTGAGGACAACTCCTAATCGGTCGACTGGGCGAACTCCATTCTTCTTAGTCTACGGAGCTGAAGCCGTACTCCCGAGTGATCTGCTCCACAATGCGCCCCAAGTCGAGCTCTTCTCAGAAGAGGAAGCAGAACATGCTCGACAAGATGCGGTCAATCTCCTGGAAGAAGAAAGAGAGATGGCCTTGATCCGATCGACCATTTATCAACAAGACCTACGTCGATTCCATGCCAGAAATGTAAGGGGTCGGGCATTTCAGGAAGGAGACTTGGTTCTTCGAGTGGACCAGCAGAAACCACACAAGCACGCTCCTGCTTGGGAAGGCCCTTTCGTCGTCACCAAAGTGCTCCACAACAGAGCATATCGTCTTTTCAACGTCGAGCACAATAAAGATGAGCCACGCGCTTGGAATTCGGAACTACTCCGCCCCTTTTACTCTTAAAGTATCTAGACTGTTGAGATGTAATAAGAAGTACCTTTTTAGTTTGATTATCAAAAGACGTGATTTTACAGTCTTCCGAATGATTGTGTTCATTTTTTGCATGTTTTAAAATCCCCCAGTGGGTGCCTTAGCTGCGAATCCGTTTCGCCTAAGTTGAAGAAAAAATCCTACCGAGTGGTGAGCCAGCCTCTCACTCGGAGGCTTAGCTGCGAATCTGTTTTGCCTAAGTATTAAAAAATCCTAACGAGTGGTGGGCCAGCCTCTCACTCGGGGGCGTAGCTGCGAATCCGTTTCGCCTAAGTATTAAAAATCCTACCGAGTGGTGGGCCAGCCTCTCACTCGGGGGCTTAGCTGCAGTCCAGTACTCGCCTAAGTGTTAAAAAAAATCCTACCAAGTGGTGAGCCAGCCTCTCACTCGGGGGCTTAGCTGCAGTCCAGTACTCGCCTAAGTGTTAGAAAAATCCTACCAAGTGATGAGCCAACCTCTCACTCGGAGGCTTAGATGCATTCCAGTACTCGCCTAAGTTTAAAAGGTCCTACCAAACGGTATGGGTAGGCCACAAACCCCCCGGGGTTGCACCGTCAAGAAGAAGGACGTGATTGTGAGAGCAATCCTCTCACTCAAAGGCTTATATGCAGTCCAGTACTCGCCTAAGTATAAAAAATCCTACCGAGTGGTGAGTAATCCTCTCACTCGGGGGCTTAGCTGCAGTCCAGTACTCGCCTAAGTATAAAAAATCCTACCGAGTGGTGAGAAATCCTCTTCCTCGGGGGCTTAGCTCCAGTCTAGTACTCGCCTAAGTATAAAAAAACCTACCGAGTGATGAACAATCCTCTCACTCGGGGGCTTAGCTGTAGTGCAGTACTCACCTAAGTTTGAGAAACCCAGCCGAATGGTGCAGGTCGACCACGACCCCTCCCCCCGGAGATGCACCATCAAGAAGAAGGACGAGATTGTGTGCACTGCCAAAGGCTCATCCAACAGTCGACACCAAGGCGAGCTGCTTTCAGGAATGTCACGACCATTGCTGAGTGCCTTGCTGATGAGCTAATCAATGCTGCCAAAGGCTTATTCAACAGCTAATGCCAAGGTGAATTGCTTTCGGGAACATCAAGACCATTGCTGAGTGCTTCGCTGATCAGCTAATCAATGCTGCTCAAGGCTCGTCCAACAGGTCGACTGCGGCCTCTTCCTCAGAAGCTGCATCGAGAGTACAAAAACCAATCCGAGAGAAGATAAACACAACATATTCAAAGGTAAGCCCGGGGCAGATAAATCCAAAGGTTTCTAACCGCAGATTAAAGTACTCAGGCATCAGGCCCGAAGGAGTTTCAACGATTACAAAATCACTCGGCATTCCGAGGCAAATGAGGGCGAAGCATAATGTTTTTTCGGTCACTCGGTAGGGGAAGGGCTGGCTGGATCGCAAAAGCTATCGAGGTCGATGCTATCGGCAATACAAGTGGCTGCCTCAAGGAAGGTGTCCATGAAGGACTGGAAGGAGTGCTTCTTAGTATTCACAACCTTGAAGGCCGCCAACTTATCTTCTCTCGCCTCCTTAAAGTTCACTCGAACCAATGACAGGGCAACGTCAGCACCATAGCAAGCAGATGACTTCTTCCACTCTTGCACTCGGCCAGGAATCTGATTGAGTCGAGTCATCAGCGACTCGAGGTCTTGAGAAAGTTCCGCCTGAGGCCAGAGTTCGGCGTCCACTCAGGTCATCGAAGCCTTCAGTCGAGCCAGATAGGCAACATCGCCGTCCAAGCGTGATTCCAATCACAGCAAGTTCATCGCAACGTCATCTTTCACGGGACAATTGATGGGGTCGAGACCTGTCCCGACCCGCCCGGTTTCATCTTCGAAGTCCTGACAAAGTTCTGTTCCATCGCAAAAAACAGTGAGTCGACAATATTACAACATACTTCGATCGATGACAATTAACCAATCGAGTGATTAAACCTTCAAGCTTCAGAACTAGTTTCGCGACAAGTTGTCCCAGATAGGACTCTAACTTGCCCGTCTTGGCTCTAAGGCCTCCAACTTTAGTGGTCAAGTTTTCCTTATCCTTCTTCAATTGCTCTACTTCTCGATTGGCTTCCGAGATGGCGGTTGTCGGTGTCAAAATCGGTGGATCTCGGGTAGTGGGTCCCGAACTGTGCGTCTAGACGGATGGTAATAGGAGACAAGGGACACGATGTTTTACCCAGGTTCGGGCCCTCTTGATGGAGGTAAAACCCTATGTCCTGCTTGATTAATATTGATGATGTGTGTTACAAGAGTAGATCTACCACGAGATCAAGGAGGCTAAACCCTAGAAGCTAGCCTATGGTATGATTGTTGTTCGTCCTATGGACTAAAGCCATCCGGTTTATATAGACACCGGAGAGGGCTAGGGTTACACAAAGTCGGTTACAATGGTAGGAGATCTACATATCCGTATCGCCAAGCTTGCCTTCCACGCCAAGGAAAGTCCCATCCGGACATGGGACGAAGTCTTCAATCTTGTATCTTCATAATCTTGGAGTCCGGCCGACCATGATACTTCGGCTATCCGGACACCCCCTAGTCCGGGACTCCCTCAGTAGCCCCCGAACCGGGCTTCAGCAATGACGAGTCCGACGCGTATATTGTCTTCGGCGTTGCAAGGCGGGTTCTCCTTCAAACTTCATGTTCCTGTCGAATAGTGTCCGGCTTCCTTATAAATGTTGCGCTCCTTGGCTTCTACGCCCAATAATGGCCTTCTTCCACGTGTCGTATGAATACGAAAAGCTAGGGTATTTTTACATTTTACCCCCTAGCCGTGCGAACGAGCCGCCTATAAGAGAGGCGAGGATCTAGATCCAGCTCACACCATTCTCCATCCGCAAGTTCTCATTGAAGCGCCTCTGACAAAAATCCATTCCATCATGGATAGTCGACGCGGCTCCTCCTATCACGCTCCCAGCCCTAAGCCAGGAGATTGGGGGAGATGCTCAGTTCCACACAGCGAGCTAGTGGCGCTCCAAACCGAGAGATATCTTCCCCCAGCTTTCATGGTTCCGGTTCGAGCCGGACTGGCCACCTTCAAGGGTGGAAAGCAGGCGGAGAGCGTCCCCAACCCTTCCAAAGGAGAGCGGGTATGCTTCGTCCCTTATCTAATAAGGGGACTCGGATTTCCCATACATTCATTTCTCTGGGGGCTCCTGGAGTTCTACGGACTCCAGCTTCACCACCTCACACCTGCCTCCATTTTGCACATCGCAGGCTTTGTAGCTCTTTGCGAGCTGTTCCTGGGCATCGAGCCCCATTTTGCGCTGTGGAAGAGATTGTTTTGCCTCGTACCCCGTTCTTATGAGGGGTCGATATATCAAGTGGGCGGAGCCGAAATATGGCGCATCGCCGGGACCGGATATCTATCCGGCACCCCGAAGAAGGTGTCCGAAGACTGGCCTTCGGAATGGTTCTACATGGAGGACGCCCCTCTACCGGATCCAGTTCGGATCGGCCTCCCGGAGTTCAGCAATGCTCCCTTGAAGAAATGCCTGAGTTGGCGCCCACGGAGCCCTCAACGGGAGGATGATGGGAGCGTCCATTATCTGATGGGCCGGATTAGGTTACTGGCCCACTCCGGATTGACCATGATTGGAATCATGGCCACGTGCATTATGCGAGGGGTGCATCCACTCCAATATAGGGGCCACCCTATGTGGGATTTCAACGGGGAAGACGACGCCACCCGTCATGGCCATAGAGGGCCGGGCTCGACAGCCGATCTGGCAAAGATCCTGTCCGGCTTGTACAAGGGGGAGGAGGAGGACTTTCTCCACACGAATCCATTGAACGGATTCTCCATGAATAACCCTCGGAGCTGGGTAAGCGGACGTTTATCTACCCGATCCATACTTCCAAAGTCAAGTATCTTACTTTGTGATTTCCACGCAGGAGCTGCGCCGGGACGTGGAGGGCATACAAAGCCTAACTCCACAGCCCGAGGATCCGGAATGATCCCTTGATCCGACCTCCGCAGAGGATTCGGACATAAAGGTGGAGCTGATTGACGGGGTGTTCCACCAACTTAGCATGGACAATGCCCTAGTCGCCATTATGGCTGACTACCCCAGTTTGTTTCCGGCCTCCCAGGTGACTAAGACCGAGGTCTTGACACCATCATTTGATCCATGCTCAACTCTGACCATCCTATACTGATGGTGCATCGCAGGAGGTGCCTTTAAGGCGGGAAGCCGAACCTGCGGCGGCTGACCAGCAAGGGTCAGTTCGGCCCAGCAGGCGGAAGAGGAGTGTGACGCGAATCGAAACGTCGCCGCAACGGTACGGCGCACCGTTGTTTTTAAGGGAAGGATCCCTAGGAGGTATATTAATGCTCATAACTTTTCCCAGGATAAAGAGCGCTCGCCGGACAGTGTCCGGAGAGGTTGCCAATCAAGCCTCCGCCAGCCATGCTCCATCGCGTGGTCCGGAAGTGGAGGCGAACACAAGGCAAGAGCCGGATGCTCCTCCGACGGAGGATGCCGACAGGCTGTCCGCCACCTGGTCTGAGGTGGAGAGCGCCATGAATCACAGGCGTCGCCGGACAGTTCTTCGTGACGCGTGTTTCTCCCAGGAGGCGTTGAATGCCTTTGATGCGGGAAATGCGCACCTCCGTGCTGCTCAAGATGGTTTAACCAGAGCCACGGAGCAGTATGTGAAGGACATACAGGTAAGTAATTTTAATAGTTATATATGCTAGTAGCCCCCGAGACTTAAAACAGTTAAAATAACTGATTTAAGGATCATTTATTATGTAGGATCTTACGGAGAAGAATACCCACCTGTCCTAGGAGCTCCAAGAGTGCAAGGCCCAACTTGAGGCCGCACTAGCCACCACAGGGGGAGCCATAGAGACCCCCGCTGGTAATACGTACTTTGAAAAGATAAGTAGTTAACAAAGTGCGGCGTGTGCGTAAATCTGACAATAATATTGCAGAGGGCGCCGGACTAGATCCGGACAAGCAACAACTACTGCGTCAGCTAAAGGCCGGCGAGAGGGTGCTTATGAAGGTGCAGCAGGAGAGAAACAAGCTCCAAGATGCCCACACCCAGCTAGGAGAAGAGCTGAAAGGTGTTCGGGCCCAGCTGTCTGGCCCCGTGAAGGAGAATCAGCGGCTTCATCGCGGCATTTATAGTAAGTGCTTGAGCAAATTCCTTTGAAAAGAAGAATTCGGCGAGGAAGTTGATTGACAAAAATGTGTCTTTAGGTGTGCTCACAGGTCGCCCTGCGGAGGAAATGCCCGGTTCAACGGGTGACCAACTTCCCGAGCTGGTGCAACTGCTCGAACGTGTTCGGCAGGCGATGAGGGCACCGTTCAGGCCTTATGGCCTTCCGTCTCCCTACCCGAGGGCCTTGGAGGGCTTGCTGAGAAGCTTCAGGGAGTACGGCGACGCCTCCGTCTGTGGAAGATATCGGCCTGTCGTCAAGGCGCCAGGGACGCCTGGGCCATGGTGAAGACGCGGTACCCGAAGGCTGACCCAAACCACATGGCTGAGGTCGGACCTGCGGGGCCTGATGGGAAGGAGATCCCTGTGAGCTTGATGTACGGCCAAGTAGAGCTGGCTGCGAAATATTCCCAACAGGACTGTAAATTAGACAGCCTGTTAGATGGGATTGAAGAGGAGTACAATCAGTCAGTTTGACAATGTAATTTAAAATGACATGTAAAATGCCTTCTAGCTAGATTGTAGATCGTTTGTCTTTGCGGACCTTTTCGCTTCAACCTCGGGACCCAACAGTCCGGAGTGTGTCCGAATACCCTTACGGTTATAGAAGAACCGAGGCATGCGTGGAGACAAGGCGTCGGGGTCATAATTGCTTTATCATACAGGTGCCCAACTAGCTATGTTATATTACATGGTTAGTAAGAAACATATTCCAGGGAGAATAGTTCCGTTAAGGGTTCCTTTCCCAGGGAGGCATGCCCTAAAGTGCATGTCCGGACTGTGAAAATAACAGAAAAAGCATCTTTGGGCAAATAAATAAGTAAGTAATAAATCATCTTTCAAGTCACCGACCGAATATTCTCTTAAGAACGCTAGCTTTCGGCTTTACCCAGTCTGAGGTACACATCCGGCTAACCTGGCAGTAACAATCGCAGAGGTGCTCCCTTTACCTCCTAGCCAAACAATCGGGAACCTAGGGGTAAGCACAGGAGCCAGGCAACCCAACTTGGCCAAAACTTAAGTCATATCGATGCATATAATGGTGAATAAAAGGTACATGCGGAAGTATGACACATGTGTTGGGCATGAAGCCCGTATAAATAAGCTTCTGTTAAAGAAGCCCCCAGGTATAATGAGTGCTAGGAGCACATCAAGTGTGTGCGAACAATGCGCAAATCAGCCTATCTAAGGTAGTGAAAAGAAGTGGGAAGAAGGAGGGGGACAAGAGACAGTGAAAATGTAAAAAGGTGGACGGAGGATTCAGACGAACTCTGAGTCCGGTGTTAGGCGTAGAATCTTCGGAGACGGGCTGCGTTCCATGGGTTCGGCTCGAGTCGGTTGTCAGATGCGTTACGTAGACGGTATGCTCCGCCGGTCAGGACTTGGTCGATGATAAAGGGACCTTCCCACTTGGGCTTAAGTTTGTCCTTTTTCTTGTCCGGCAGGCGTAGAACAAGTTTGCCAACATTGTAAGCTTTGGCCCGTACTTCTCTGCTTTGATATCTTCAAGCCTGCTGTTGATAAAATGCAGAACGAGCTTTTGCCACGTCCTGCTCCTCCTCTAAGGCGTCCAAACTGTCCTGCCGATCCATCTCGGCTTCTCTTTCTTCGTACATGCGCACGCGAGGTGAGTCATGAATTATATCGCAGGGCAGAACTGCCTCTGCGCCGTACACCATAAAAAATGGTGTGAATCCGATAGTTCGGTTTGGCGTGGTCCGTAGCCCCCAGAGTACGAAGCCGAGCTCCTCTACCCAGTGCGTGTTAGATTCCTTGAGGGACCGCACTAGTTTGGGTTTGATGCCGCTCATGATTAGACCATTTGCTCGCTCGACTTGACTGTTAGTTTGGGGGTGATAGACTGAAGCGTAGTCGAGCTTGATGCCCATGTTTTTGCACCAGAGTTTAACCTTGTCGGCCATGAAATTCGTGCCGTTATCAGTGATGATGCTGTGGGGGACGCTAAAACGGTGTACTACCCCGGATATGAAGTCTATCACAGGTCCGGATTCTGCCTTTTTAACCGGCTTGGCTTCAATCCATTTGGTGAATTTGTCCACCATGACCAATAAGTATTTGTGCTTGTGGGTTCCCCCTTTAAGGGGTCCAACCATGTCAAGCCCCCAGACCGCAAACGGCCAGGTGATGGGTATAGTTTTGAGGGTGGTGGGTGGCATGTGGCTCTGATTAGCAAAGAGCTGGCAACCGACGCATCATTGGAATAAGTCCTGAGCATCTGCCCGGGCTGTTGGCCAATAAAATCCTGTACGGAAGGCCTTGCCTACAAGGGCCCGGGCTACGGCGTGGTGCCCGCCGAGTCCGGCGTGAATTTCAGCCAGGAGATTTCGCCCTTCCTCTTCGGAGATACACCTTTGATGGACTCCGGTTGTGCTTTTCTTATAAAGTTCTCCCTCATGGACCTTGTAGGCTTTAGACTCGCCGAACTATGCAGCGTGCCTCATTTTGGTCTTCGGGAAGTTCCTGCCTAATTAGGTAGGCTAGGAATGGTTCCGTCCACGGGGCAATTACTGCCATTATTTCGTGGGCTGAAGGTGTTATTTCATTGGCTGAGCCGCCGATTGTGTCAGAATTGTCTGAGTTAGGTGATGCAGCTGGCTCCGGATTGTTATTTCTGGACTCCTCTTCCCATAATACGGATGGCTTAAAGAGCCGTTCCAGGAAGATGTTTGGAGGGATGGCGTCTCGTTTTGCCCCGATGCGTGCCAACACGTCTGCTGCCTGGTTATTACCCTGGGCTACATGGTGGAATTCGAGTCCTTCGAACCGAGCTGACATTTTTAGGACGGCGTTGCGGTAAGCTGCCATTTTCGGATCTTTGGCGTCAAAGTCTCCATTTACTTGGGATATTGCAAGGTTTTAATCCCCACGCACCTCTAGGCGTTGAATGCCCATGGAGATTGCCATCCAGAGGCCGTGTAGAAGGGCCTCGTATTCGGCTGCGTTGTTGGAGTCCATGTACATTATTTGAAGTACGTATTGGACTGTGTCTCCAGTTGGGGACGTCAAGACGACGCCAGCCCCCAAGCCAGCCAACATTTTGGATCCGTCGAAATGCATGATCCAATTGGAGTACGCGCCGTACTCTTTAGGGAGTTCGGCTTCGGTCCATTCGGCGACGAAGTCAACCAAAACTTGCGATTTTATAGCTCGCCGTGGTTTGTAGGTTATGTCAAATGGTAAGAGCTCAATGGCCAATTTTGCAATCCTGCCCATTGCGTCGTGATTGTTTATAATATCGTTGAGAGGTACTTCGGAGGCCACCATTATGGAACACTCTTGAAAGTAGTGTCGCAACTTCCGGGATGCCATGAACACCGCATACGCTATCTTTTGATAATGTGGGTACCAGGACTTGCATGGAGTTAAGACAGTGGATACGTAGTACACTGGTTTTTGAAGAGGGAATCTGTGCCCTTCTGTTTCTCGTTCGACGACGAGTACCGCGCTGACAACTTGATGTGTTGCTGCGATATATAATAAAATAGGTTTGCCCAGGTTGGGCGCGGCTAGGACCAGATTTGTTGCCAGTATGGCCTTGATTTCTTCGAGTCCGGCCGTGGCAGCATCCGTCCATTCGAAGTGTTCGGTGCGCCGAAGGAGGCGATAGAGGGGCAGAGCCTTTTCTCCCAAACGGGAGATGAAGCGGCTTAGAGCCGCTATGCACCCAGTTAGTTTTTGTATTTGCTTGAGGTCTTTTGGGATATCCAATTGTGACAGAGCTTGGATCTTGGCTGGGTTTGCTTCAATTCCTCTACCGGATACAATGAAGCCCAAAAGCTTTCCGGCTGGTACTCCGAAGACACATTTTTCCGGGTTGAGCTTAATGTCATATGCTCGGAGGTTGTCAAATGTCACCCTCAAGTCGTATACTAGAGTTTTGACGTGTTTGGTCTTGACGACCACATCGTCTATGTATGCCTCTACTGTTTTGCCTATCTGGGTAGCCAGACATGTCTGAATCATGCGCTGATATGTTGCGCCGGCGTTTTTGAGTCCGAAGGGCATTGTGTTGAAGCAGAATGGCCCATATGGAGTAATGAATGCCGTTGCGGCCTGGTCTTTTCTGCCATCTTGATTTGATGGTATCCGGAGTATGCGTCGAGGAAGCACAATGAATCGTGCCCTGCGGTAGCATCGATGATTTGGTCGATGCGAGGGAGAGGGAAAGGGTCCTTTGGACAGGCCTTGTTAAGGTCTTTGAAATCGACGCAAAGGCGCTAGGATTTGTCCTTTTTTGGTACCATTACTAGGTTGGCTAGCCAGTCCGGATGTTTTATATCTCCGATGAATCCGGCTTCCAAGAGTTTGGCTAGCTCCTCTCCCATGGCCTGTCTTTTGGGTTCGGAAAATCGCTGAAGAGCTTTTTTGACTGGCTTGAATCCTTTTAGGATATTTAGGCTGTGCTCTGCCAGCCTGCGTGGGATTCCTGGCATGTCTGAAGGGTGCCAGGCAAAAATGTCCCAATTTTCCCGAAGGAATTCTCGTACTGCGGCTTCTACATTAGGATTTAATTGTGCCCCAATGGATGCCTTCTTTGTGGGGTCCGTTGGATGGACCTGAAATTTGACTATTTCGTCTGCTGGTTTAAAAGAGGTGGACTTGGACCTCTTATCGAGTATCACATCGTCCCTATCCACCGTGGAGCGCAGCGTAGTTAGTTCCTCTGCCGCTAGGGCTTCGGATAATGCTTCTAGGGCCAGTGCGGCTGTCTTACTTTCAGCGCCGAGTGCTGTATCTGGATCACTGGCGAGAGTGATTATTCCATTGGGTCCGGGCATTTTGAGCTTCATGTACCCGTAATGGGGTATAGCTTGGAAGATTGTGAATGCCTCTCGCCCTAACAAGGCGTGATATCCGCTGCCGAATGGGGCCACTTGGAACGTGACCTCTTCGGACCTGTAATTGTCCGGCGAGCCGAACACTACATCTAGTGTGATTTTTCCTGTGCAGCGTACTTCTCGACTAGGGATTATTCCCCTGAAGGTTGTGCTGCTCCGCTCGATATGGCTCCAGTCAATTTCCATTTTTTGAAGGCTTTCTTCGTAGATGAGGTTTAAGCCGCTGCAGCCATCCATGAGTACCTTGGTAAGACGAAAGCCGTCCACTATCGGACTGAGGACCAATGCAGCTGGTGCTCTAGCTGTTCGGAATTTAGGTTCGTCGCTGGCATTGAAGGTGATAGCCGTGTCACTCCATGGATTTGTTGTTGCTACTTGGTAGACTTCGGCGAGGCTGCGGATTGTTCGTTTCCGCATGTTATTTGATGCGTAAGTCTCGAAGACTGTTAGTACCATACTGGTGCTGCTGGGCTGGTTGCCCGGGGCTAAAAAGCCTTCGCTACTTTTGGCCACCTGCCATAATATCCAACATACTCGAAGTCTATGTGTTGGAGTGGCGCCCTCCGTACTGTGGATTTTGCAGGGTCCGTTGAGCCATCCCTCCTGTACGGTTCCGTACCCTTTAGGGGGTTTTTGCTTTTTGGTTTTTAACCCAGGTGCTTGAGTATGACGCACCCTTTTATTTCGGACTGGGGTTGTATTCAGGGCCGGATTGTCCCAAAACCTAGTTTCGGTTTTCCAGGCACTCTCCATCACGCAGTATTTTTGTACAATGGTCGCTAGGTCGGCGAAGCATGTAACTTCGCGACGACTGATGGCGTTTATGATTCCCTTGACCGTGCAATTGTTTGCAGAAGATTGAAATCGCGCTTTCTTCATGGCAGTCCTTTATCCTTTTCATAACCAGGAGGAATCTGGCCCAGTAATGATGTACTGTTTTATCGGGATCTTGCCGTATTTGAGATAGATCGCTTATGTTTGGGTGGGCGGGTGGAATTAAGTTCGGAACCCCGCCCGATATGAGGCTCAAAGGCCAAGAAGCTTCCGGATTTGGAAGCTTATTTTGTTGGATGCTTTCCAACAAATCTGGTCCGATGCCTGACTTTAGGTTCAGTATTTGATTAGCGTCTGACCCTCCGCGGGAATCCGGACATAGTTGGTTTTTAACATAGAAGAAGAGTCGCCGCATTGTTCCTCTACCACAACAACGTGGTGGGTAACCTGGGGAGAGTTAATTTCTCTCAGATTGGTTTTAAGCCCAATCTGATCGTAGTCGGTAGCGACTCCCAGGGCGGCAATGCGATCCAAGAGCTCGTTTACGGAGGAGAGCTCAATCGGATCTAGCTGGTCGGCGAATTCCAAGATGACGTGAAGATCGCTTTTAATGACCCGAGAGGTCATTGTCGAAGCAGTGGCCGAACAGGTGGTCATAAGAAAACCGCCTAGCCGGATAGTCTGGCCGGCGGCCAAAGCTCCCTTGACGACGGTGCCGTCTTTAAAGACGGGAAAAGGCATCCTTCCTGATGGTGACGGCACAGAGGAACTCTCAATGAAAGCACCAATGTCGGTGTCAAAACCGACGGATCTCGGGTAGGGGGTCCCGAACTATGCGTCTAGGCGGATGGTAACAGGAGACAAGGGACACGATGTTTTACCCAGGTTCGGGCCCTCTTGATGGAGGTAAAACCCTACGTCCTGCTTGATTAATATTGATGATGTGTGTTACAAGAGTAGATCTACCACGAGATCAAGGAGGCTAAACCCTAGAAGCTAGCCTATCGTATGATTGTTGTTCGTCCTATGGACTAAAGCCATCCGGTTTATATAGACACTGGAGAGGGCTAGGGTTACACAAAGTCGGTTACAATGGTAGAAGATCTACATATCCGTATCGCCAATCTTGCCTTTCACGCCAAGGAAAGTCCCATCCGGACACGGGACGAAGTCTTCAATCTTATATCTTCATAATCTTGGAGTCCGGCCAACCATGATAGTTCGGCTATCCGGACACCCCCTAGTCCGGGACTCCCTCAGCGGTCTTCAACTTCGCGTTCTCCTCTTCCAACTTGCCAAATGAAGCCAGCTTCTGGTCCGCAAGCGTTGTCTTCTCACGTGCTTCCTTCTGAGCAGCAGCACGGTCCTGGTCCTTCTTCTCCAAAGCTTCCTTCATTCTCTCTAAAGAAACAACACTCTTTAGACGAGTCTGAAGTTGACGGTTTTCACTACTGATACGTCTCCAATGTATCTATAATTTTTGACTGTTCCATGCTATTATATTAACTGTTTTGGATGTTTATGGGCTTTATTCTACACATTTATATTATTTTTGGGACTAACCTACTAACCGGAGGCCCAGCCCGTATTGCTGTTTTTTTTGCCTATTTCAGTGTTCCGAAGAAAAGGAATATCAAACGAAGTCCAAATGGAATGAAACCTTCCGGAGCGTGAGAGGACTTGGAGTGCAAGTCAAGAAGCAGCCGAAGCTTCCACGAGATAGGAGGGCGCCCCCCCTATAGGGCGCGCCCCCTGTCTCATGGGCCCCTCGGGCGTCCACCAACGTACTTCTTCCTCCTATATAAGCCTACGTACCCTAAAAACATCCAGGGAGCAACCGAAACACAATTTCCACCACCGTAACCTTCTATATCCGCGAGATCCCATCATGGAGCCGTCGCCGGCATTCTGCCGGAGGGGGAATCCACCATGGAGGGCTTCTACATCAACACCATAGCCCTTCCGATGAGTTGTGAGTAGTTTACCACAGACCTTCGAGTCCATAGTTATTAGCTAGTTGGCTTCTTCGCTCTTTTTGGATCTCAATACAATGTTCTCCCCCTCTCTTGTGGAGATCTATTCGATGTAATCTCTTTTTGCGGTGTGTTTATCGAGATCCGATGAATTGTGGGTTTATGATCAGATTTATCTATGGATAATAATTGAATCTTCTATGAATTCTTTTATATGATTGAGTTATCTTTGCAAGTCTCTTCGAATTATCGGTTTGGTTTGGCCTACTATATTGATCTTTCTTGCCATGGGAGAAGTGCTTAGCTTTGGGTTCAATCTTGCGGTGTTCTTACCCAGTGATAGAAAGGGTTGCAAGACACGTATTGTATTGTTGCCATCGAGGATAAAAAGATGGGGTTTATATCATATTGCTTGAGTTTATCCCTCTACATCATGTCATCTTGCTTAATGCGTTACTCTGTTCTTATGAACTTAATACTCTAGATGCATGCTGGATAGCGGTCGATGTGTAGAGTAATAGTAGTAGATGCAGGCAGGAGTCGGTCTACTTGTTGCAGACGTGATACCTATATACATGATCATGCCTAGATAACGTCATAATTATTCGCTTTTCCATCAATTGCTCAATAGTAATTTGTTCACCCACCGTAATACTTATGCTCTTGAGAGAAGCCACTAGTGAAACCTATGGCCCCCGCGTCTATCTCTTATCATATTTGCTTCCAATCTACTTTTATTTGCATCTTTATTTTCTGCATCTATATTATAAAATACCAAAAATATATTTATCTTATCATATTATCTCTATCAGATCTCACTTTTGCAAGTGGCCGTGAAGGGATTGACAACCCCTTTGTAGTGTTGGTTGCGAGTTCTTTGTTTGTTTGTGTAGGTTCGTGGGACTTGTTGAGAAGCCTCCTACTGGATTGATACCTTGGTTCTCAAAAACTGAGGGGAATACTTACGCTACTGTGCTGCATCACCCTTTCCTCTTCAAGGAAAACTAACGCAAGCTCAAGACATAGCAAGAAGGATTTCTGGCGCCGTTGCCGGGGAGGTCTTCGCTCAAGTCAAGACATACCAAGTACCCATCACAAACTCATCTCCCTCACATTTACATTATTTGTCATTTGCCTCTCGTTTTCCTCTCCCCCACTTCACCCTTGCCGTTTTATTTGCCCTCTCTTTCCCAATCTTCTCCTCTTTCTTTCGCTTGCCTTTTTCCGTTTGCTCGTGTGTTGGATCGTTTACCTTGTCATTATGGCTAGCTTTGTTTTTATCCCTTCGTCTCCCGACTTTGAAGTTCTTCACTTGAAACAAAGACAAGGAGAAAATTTAAAAGATGCTTGGTTCAGGATGTTAGAATCCTATCGTAGTTGCGCTATAGAAGGAGATTTCAAGATTTTAATTCGCAATTTTTATGTTGGGTTAACCCTACCCCATAGACAACTCATTGATTTTACCGCAAAAGGGTGTTTTATTGAAGTTGATCCTAGTTTTGCGTATGAAATTATAGAAGGGATAGTAGGAGTACTTCCCCTACAAAAAGGATCACCCTTCTCTCATGAAGGAACTCAAATTTTAGAGAAACTATGTGAATTGCAAAAATTTGTTGAACCACTTAAGAATATTGGTGGAAATATCAACCGCATGAATAACTTGATTGCACTTTGTAATAAGCAGTTGGTGCCTTAGATCAAAAGATCTTAGAGCATGAAGGGAAACGCAAGGAGCCTCCCGGATCCGAGCATAACCCTATTAAAAAGCTAAGTTCCAAAGATGGCACTACTTAGATCTATCTTCGCTTTTATGCCTAGCTAGGGGCATTAAACGATAGCGCTAGTTGGGAGGCAACCCAATTTTCTTTATATTTTTTGTTTTTGCTCCTGTTCAGTAATAAATTTTGTTTCTACTTTCTGTTTATATGTGTTCTCATGTTTTATTTAGTGTTTGTGCCAAGTAGAACCTATAGGATAACCTATGATATGAGTTGATTTGATTCTACTGAAAAACTGAAACTTTGCGCTCACGAGAAAACATTCAATAAATCACAGGAACGAGATTTTGCATTGATTATTTTTGCTTATGTTCAATAAAAAAATTGTTTAGGACTTACTATTTTGGTAGGATTTTTGAGGTTCCATAAGTTTGTGTTAGTTACAGATTTCTACAGACTGTTCTGTTTTTGACAGATTCTGTTTTCGTGTGTTGTTTGCTTATTTTGATGTATCTATGGCTAGTATGTAAGGGTATGAACCATAGAGAACTTGGAATACAGTAGGTTTAACACCAATTTAAATAAAGAATGAGTTCATTACAGTATCTTATGTGGTGGTTTTGTTTTCTTTCACTAATGGAGCTTATAAGATTTCGTGTTGAGTTTTGTGTTGTGAAGTTTTCAAGTTTTGGGTAAAGCTTTTATGGACTATGGAATAAGGAGTGGCAAGATCCTAAGCTTGGGGATGCCCAAGGCACCCCAAGATATTCAAGGATAGCCAAAATCCTAAGCTTGGGGATGCCCCGGGAAGGCATCCCCTCTTTCGTCTTCGTTCATTGGTAACTTTACTTGGAGCTATATTTTTATTCGCCACATGATATGTGTTTTGCTTGGAGCGTCATGTATTATATTAGTATTTGCTTGTTAGTTTACCACAATCATCCTTGCTGTACACACCTTTTGGGAGAAGCCTATTTGATTAGGATTTGATAGAATACTCTTTGTGCTTCACTTATATCTTTTTGAGCTTGATAGTTTTTGCTCTAGTGCTTCACTTATATTTTTTAGAGCACAGTGGTAACTTAATTTTGAAGAAATTTCTAGTCTCTCATGCTTCACTTATATTATTTTGAGATTCTTTTAGAACAGCATGGTATTTTCTATGGTTACAAATTTGGTCCTAGAATGATGAGCATCCAAGTTGGGTATAATAAAAACTATCATAGAAAGTGCATTAAAACACTAGGATCAATTTGATGCTTGATAATTGTTTTGAGATATAAAGGTAGTAATGTTAGGGTCATGCTAGTGGATAATTATGAAATTGAGAAATACTTTTGTTGAAGTTCGCAAGTCCCGTAGCATGCATGTATAGTAAAAGTTGTGTGACAAATTTGTTGCATGAGGTGCTCTTTTGATTGTCTTCCTTATGAGTGGCAGTCGGGGACGAGTGATGGATTTTTCCTACCAATCTATCCCTCTTGGGGCATGCGTATTTGTACTTTGCTTCGAGGGCTAAGTAGGTTTTTGCAATAAGTATATGAGTTCTTTATGACTAATGTGAGTCCATGGATATACGCACACCCATCCTTCCACTTTGCTAGCTTTTCTTATTACCATGCAACTTTCGCCGGTATCTTGTACCCATCATTTACCTTCCTCAAAATAGCCACCATACCTACCTATTATGGCATTTCCATAGCCCTTTCGAGATATATTGCCATGCAACTTTCCACCATTCCGTTTATTATGACATGTTTCATCATTGTCATATTGCTCTTTGCATGATCATGTAGTTGACATCGTATTTGTGGCAAGGCCACCTTCATAATTTTGATACATGTCGCTCTTGATTCATTGCATATCTCGGTACACTGCCGGAGGCATTCATATAGAGTCATATCTTGTTCTAGCTTTGAGTTGTAATTTTTGAGTTGTAAATCAATAAAAGTGTGATGATCTTCATTATTAGAGCATTGTCCCAGTGAGGAAAGGATGATGAAGACTATGATTCCCCCACAAGTCGGGATGAGACTTCGGACTTTATAAAAATAAAAAAGGCCAAATAAGCCCACCAAAAAAAGAAGAGAAAAGAAGAAAAAAAGAGAAAGAAAAAAAAGAGAAAAAGAAAAAAATAAAATGAGAGAAAAAGAGAGAAGGGACAATTGCTACTATCTCCTTTTCCACACTTGTGCTTCAAAAAATAGCACCAAGATCTTCATGATAGAGAGTCTCCTATGTTGTCACTTTCCTATACTAGTGGGAATTTTTCATTATAGAACTTGGCTTGTATATTCCAATGATAGGCTTCCTCAAAGTGCCCTTGGTCTTCGTGAGCAAGCAAGTTGGATGCACACCCACTTAGTTTATTTTGTTGAGCTTTCATACATTTATAGCTCTAGTGCATCCGTTGCATGGCAATCCCTACTTACTCACATTGATATCTATTGATGGGCATCTCCATAGCCCGTTGATACGCCTAGTTGATGTGAGATTATCTTCTCCCTCTTTTTGTCCTTACAACCACCACATTAGACCACCATAGTGCTATGTCCATGGCTTGCGCTCATGTATTGTGTAAGAGTTGAAAAAGCTGAAGCGCGTTAAAAAGTATGAACCAATTGCTCGGCTCGTCATCGGGGTTGTACATGATGGGAGTATTTTGTGTGATGGAAATGAAGTATGGCCTAATTATATGATTTTGTAGGGATAAGCTTTCTTTGGCTATGCTATTTTGATAGGACATGATTATTTGCTAGTATGCTTCGAAGTATTATTATTTTTATGTTTTATAAGATTTTATCTTGAATCATTTGGATCTGCACTTTCATGCCACAATAAAGAAGATGACATTGAGAATTATGCTAGGTAGCATTCCACATCAAAAGTTCCTTTTTTATCATTTACCTACTCAAGGACGAGCAGGAATTAAGCTTGGGATGCTTGATACGTCTCCAACCTATCTATAATTTTTGATTGTTCCATGCTATTATATTACCTGTTTTGGATGTTTATGGGCTTTATTCTACACATTTATATCATTTTTGGGACTAACCTACTAACCGGAGGCCCAGCCTGTATTGCTGTTTTTTTGCCTATTTTAGTATTTCGAAGAAAAGGAATATCAAACGGAGTCCAAACGGAATGAAACCTTCGGTAGCGTGATTTTTGGAACGAGCGTGATCCAGAGGACTTGGAGTGCAAGTCAAGAAGCAGCCGAAGCTTCCACGAGATAGGAGGGCGCCCCCCCTATAGGGCGCGCCCCCTGTCTCGTGGGCCCCTCGGGCGTCCACCGATGTACTTCTTCCTCCTATATAAGCCTACGTACCCCGAAAACATCCAGGGAGCAACCGAAACACAATTTCCACCATCGTAACCTTCTGTATCCGCGAGATCCCATCTTGGAGCCATCGCCGACGTTCTGCCGGAGGGGGAATCCATCATGGAGGGCTTCTACATCAACACCATAGCCCTTCCGATGAGTTGTGAGTAGTTTACCACAGACCTTCGGGTCCGTAGTTATTGGCTAGTTGGCTTCTTCTCTCTTTTTGGATCTCAATACAATGTTCTGCCCCTCTCTTGTGGAGATCTATTCGATATAATCTCTTTTTGCGGTGTGTTTGTCGAGATCCGATGAATTGTGGGTTTATGATCAGATTTATCTATGGATAATAATTGAATCTTCTCTGAATTCTTTTATATGATTGAGTTATCTTTGCAAGTCTCTTCGAATGACCGGTTTGGTTTGGCCTACTATATTGATCTTTCTTGCCATGGGAGAAGTGCTTAGCTTTGGGTTCAATCTTGCGGTGTTCTTACCCAGTGACAGAAAGGGTTGCAAGACACGTATTGTATTGTTGCCATCGAGGATAAAAAGATGGGGTTTATTGTCACGCCCAATATGCGACGCTATCCAAAAGGAACTTGAAGGTCCCACCAAGGATAGACCCGCATATTGAAACGCTTTTGCAAGGTGGATATCATTACATCAACATTACATAATAGATGTGGATACATACAAAAGGCATACAATGCCACATGAATACAATATCACAATACATAAGAGCATCATCCGACTACGGATGAAACACAAACAGAAACTCAAATGACAACCACCCTGCTAGCCCAGGCTGCCGACCTGGAACCTATCCCCTGATCGAAGAAGAAGCAGAAGAAGAACTCCGAAACAAGCAAACATTGCTCTCGCGTCATGATCATCGCATAACCTATACCTGCAACTGTTGTTGTAGTAATCTGTGAGCCACGAGGACTCAGCAATCCCATTACCATGGGTATCAAGACTAGCAAAGCTAAAAGGGAATGGAAGGGGTAAAGTGGTGAGGTTGCAGCAGCGACTAAGCATATATGGTGGCTAACATACGCAAATAAGAGCGAGAAGAGAGCAAGCGGAACGGTCGTGAAGCTAGCAATGATCAAGAAGTGATCCTGAACTCCTACTTACGTCAAACATAACCCAAAAACCATGTTCACTTCCCGGACTCCGCCGAAAAGAGACCATCACGGCTACACACACGGTTGATGCATTTTATATTCGGATCTGGTGTCAAGTTATCTACAACCGGACATTAACAAATTCCCATCTGCCTATAACCGCAGGCACGGCTTTCTAAAGATTATACCCTGCAGGGGTGTCCCAACTTGGCCCATGATAAGCTCTCGCGATCAACGAAGGATATACCTTCTCCCAGGAAGACCCGATCAGACTCGGAATCCCGGTTTACAAGACATTTCGACAATGGTAAAACAAGACCAGCAAGACCGCCCGATGCACCGACAATCCCGATAGTAGCTGCACATATCTCGTTCTCAGGGCAACACCGGATGAGCAATTCGTACAACTAAAACCAAACCTCAAGTTTCCCTGAGGGGGCGCTGCAAAGGGCTCTAGTTTGGACCAACACTTAGACAAGAACTGGCCCGGGGGGGGGGGCTAAAATAAAGATGACCCTTGGGTTAATTACTCCCAAGGGAAATATAGGTGGTGGTGAGGCAAATGGTAAAACCAATGTTGGGCCTTGCTGGAGGAGTTTTATTCAAAGCGAACTGTCAAGGGGGTCCCATAAATCACCCAACCGCGTAAGGAACGCAAAATCCGGGAACATAACACCGGTATGACGGAAACTAGGGCGGCAAGAGTGGAACAAAACACCAGGCATAAGGCCGAGCCTTCCACCCTTTACCAAATATATAGATGCATTAATAATAATATAAGAGATATTGTGATATCCCAACATAATCCTGTCCACCATGGAGCAATCTTCAACTTCACCTGCAACTAACAACGCTATAAGAGGGGCTGAGCAAAGCGGTAACATAGCCAAGCAACGGTTTGCTAGGAAGGGTGTCAAAGGTTAGAGGTTCATGGCAATTGGGAGGCTTGATGAGCAAAAGATAGGTAACGCATCATAGCGATAGAACGAAGCAACTAGCATAGAAATGATAGTAGTGAGTTCCAGGGTAGCGGTCATCGTGCCTGAAATCCCTCTAGGAAGAAGAACGAGTCCATGAAGAAGATGAAGCCACGAAGACGAACCAAGCGTAGACGAACGAATCGTCACGGACGCAACGAAACGGGAACTAACGAGAAGAAGCACACAACAAGGTAAACACACCACACATATACAAGACATGATGCACAACCAAGCATGATGCATGACAAAGGCTACATGAAGCTACTCATGGCAAGAGATGATGCAAACAAGAGCAACACATCAAGGCAAGTTTAAATGAGGCCGGAAACAACATATAACAATTCCGGTAAGTCATATGCAAATTTCGAAGTGGGTCCAGATCTGAATAAACCTTATGTTCGAATTGTTAAACAGCAAGTTAAGATGCACAAATATGATCTACACGAGATTCTAGTCAAGTTACATATAAAGTTCATTTAATTCGGAGCTACGGCCTAGAAGATATGAGAAAAACAAGTTAAACATGGCATTGATGCAAAATGCATATAAACATCAAGCAAACACTCTCAAAACATGGATGCAACATGATAATATGAAGCTACATGCAATTCTAACCAAGTTTCATATAAAGCGCACTCAAAACAGAGCAACGGTTCAACACACACACACTCTATACAAGTTATAGCAACAATCTGTCCAAAACAGCAACTAGGCATATTGCAAGCAGCAAAACAATATGCTAAAGCACCCCAATATGAAAAAAGGCATGGTCATGATGTACAGGTAAAGCATAACAAAACATGAACACTGAGCTATCTCCAGAAATCACTAGAACATGCTCAAACACACATGGCAAGATTGCAAATAATATCAGTTCAGACTTTGCAGAAAATAACATCAGGTTGCAATGTTTAGAGCTATCAAACAACATGTTACAGGAACTTATCATGAAAAAGAAAGGCATGGCATGAATCTACTAAACCCATAGAACAAGAGTCCTTTACTGACCATAAGCCAAAAAGGATCGGAAGATAAGATGGCACCTATGTAAACATAGCAAGTTATAATACAGATTCAAATATGGCAGGAACAACAATAAGTAGGCACGTTGGTGAGCTTGAACCACTCACCACAAAGCAATACATGGCATGGCAAGGTAACCAACAGTGAGAAGACATATTTATGAAGCTAAGCATGGCAAGAGCAAGTCCATAGGGTACATGGGACACTAGCAACAATCATGGCAACAACTGAACTTAATGTTAACAGGATGACAGCAACATTATTTAGCAACTTTGGAGCAAGGAAACAACAAGCTACGGCAGGCTATAATTGCAACCAGGGGCATGGATGGATAGAGCGTAACATGTACAACAAAACACCCTTAGTGAACATCTCCAGATTATGCATAGAATGATTTGTAGCAGCAGGTTTACATAGCATCACGAAATAACAGATTCAGCCTAGCAAAACAGCAACAACGAGTACACTACTTAGCAAGCTTGATTCACTCACCACAAGTCATTTCATGACAAGATATTCATAGCATCGGCAAGAAGGCATGTTTATGAAACAAACCAAGGCAAGAACAAGTTCATAGCATGCAAGGTTCAACTACAACAACCTTGGCAAAATTGAATAACATGTAAACAATCTGCCAGGAAACATTTTGTAGCAAAAGTAGAGCAGGAAAATGACATGCTAGACTACTTCATAATTGCAAACAGGGGCATGAATGGATAGAGAACAACCATATTTTCAAAACACCCTTACTTAAGTATCTCAAAATATGCATGGATCTCTCTGTAGCATCAAGTTTACATGGCATCAAAATAACAGCAGAACAGGGACTGAAATCAGCAACATCACGAAGCCTAGTTTACATGCTTGTGCTAGTCACCACATTGATCACAAAAATACATGGTAAGCACCTCTGTAAATAAGACATGGCATAGTTCAAAACACATGTAGACATCAACCTCATAGGATGCACACATCAATCATGGCAAAAATGACAAATGAGCATGTTCTGTTAAGAAACAGGAACTAACATTATGAAGTACTCTTGCAACGATGATTCAGGCATCTAGATGACCTCAAATGAACATGATGCAATGGAATGAATTGAAGTACTCGTTGAGACGAACAACTTGACATATGACACGCACGAAACGGAGCAGTATGCATGGAGATATGATGCGATGAACATGGCATGATAATGTCAAAATACTTCGGGGACTTGGCCGATTATTACCATCTCAGAAAAGTCAACGGCGGCGCGGGAGTCGAGGATGGCCGGAGAACTCGCCGGAGATGTCGATGGAGGGGCCCGGGGTGGCCGGAGAGGTCGGGGACGAGGTTCTCCGGGCCGGATCGGACTGGATCCGGCCGGATCCCGGCAGGGGCGGCGCGGTGGAGGCGGAGGCGAGCTCGCCGGAGCTCGGGGCGAGGCCGGGCGCGGCACGGCGGCGCCGGCCGGCGAGGAGGTCGAG
>NC_041393.1:600582381-600589624 GCF_002162155.2 Triticum dicoccoides
CGGCGGAGACGGCGGTGGGAGCGACGTGGCGAGGTGGGATTGGCCGGGGGCGACGGGCGGACATGTCCGGTGGCGGCGGGGAGGATTAGGCTAGGGTTTCGTCCGTGAATTTCGGGGGGAGGGGGCTATTTATAGATTCTGGGAGCTAGGAGAGTCCAAATGAGGAGCGGTTTTCGGACACGCGATCGTGATCGAACGACCGAGAGCATGGAGGGGAGTTTGCTGGGTTTTTGGGCCACTTTGGAAGGGTGTTGGGCTGCAAAGAGAAAGGGGGGGTTTCGGGCTACGCGGTTAACCGTTGGAGTATCAAACGACCTCCAAATGGCACGAAACTTGACAGCCGGTCTACCGGTGGTATACCAAGGCCGCTTGGCAAGACTCGGTCCATTCCGAGAATGTTTAACACCCGCTCAAAATGAGAGACAAAAGGGGGACGCCGGAGGACATAGGAGTGCCGGATCGCAAAACGAACAACGGGGAAAAGGCTTGGATGCATGAGACGAACATGTATGCGATGCAATGCAATGCACATGATGACACAAAGCGAATGATTGACATGGCAAAATGCAACACGCAAGCAAATGACATGGCAACGACGGCGAATAACTGGCCGACACCTGGCGCATCGAATTCGGGGCGTTAGAACACTCCTCCACTAACAAGAGATCTCGTCCCGAGATCTTAGGACCGAGACGGATAGGAAAAAGGGATGAGGTGAAACAAGAACTCAAGGGAAGAAGCAAAGAATCGAGAGCACTCGAGAAGAAGAGAGGAACGACGAGATGGCGAGAATCGAAAGCTCACGGAATCAGATAGACTATGAAACGACTCCGGTTAGGACAAGATAGGAAAAGCATAAGGATGGAAGAATTTAGGTAGCACTCCGGCTGAAACATGGAGGAATAGAACACGAACTTGAGAAGATGGAATGACACTTGGCGAGAAGAACAATGCAATGCCTCCGAAAGAATTGAAAGAATTGAATGAAAAGAACTTAGAAGGAAAGATTGAACGGAGTTGTTAAGAAAATCAACAACGAAAAGAAACTCAAGATCAAAAGGTGATAACCGGCCACAAACGGAAATTATTGGATAGCTTAGAAGAACGAAGAAATGCAAAACTTCACTTCAAAAGAATATGGAGAATTAATTGCACTTCGAGACGCGAGAAGAAAAGATAGTTGAACTCCACCAACAAGAATCTTGATGAACTCTTGAGAGAATGAATTAAATCATGACGAACCACCATGAAGAACTCCGGTGACAAAAAGGTGATGATATAGAATGAAGGATATAAGAATAAGATGAGCCTTGCGATGATTCCGATGGGGGTTCCGACGAGATGGCCAAGGAAACTTTGAACTCTGGGAAAGAAAAGATGAAAAACACTGGAACTAGAATTTATTCATTAAGAACAAACTCCGTAGGAAGGGATTAATCACTTGGATGAAATAAGAATAAGATTTATTGTATGCTTATCCTTCATCAAATTAAATTGATGACAAGCAATGGATTTTGCATACTACTTATTCTTCTTGAAAACGGATTAAGGGGGAACATAGCACAAAACTTGAGAAAGTCTTCATGAACCACCGGTAGGATTGAAAGAATGAATGGATTGAATGATAAAGGGAAAAGAATCTTGAACGAACCACCGTAAGAATTAGAAAAATGACTGATGAAAGAGAATGATTCACTGGGAAGAATTAGAAGAACCAATAAGCAAGAGGGGATTTAGATGCACAAGAATGAAGAGATGACGAGCTGATTAAAGTATATTCGACAGATGCACCGGGATAAATAGAGAACGATATCTGGAATGATGCCTCCGGTGAAAAGAAACGGGAAAACAACTTCCGACATACTCCGGATGGGTAAGAAAAGAATATCTGACGATTGGAATAATTCGAGAGGATGATATGAAGCTAGAACCACGAATCTTCGGGAGGACGGACAAGGTTTATAGGAAAGACTCTTCTTCGATCTTCAAAAGACGACGGGAAACACCACCAAAATTACTGAAATACTCTGGGAGAATGAAAAGCAGAGAGGTTTAGCCAACAATGAAAAGAATTTGAAAACGATCTTAGAGATGGCATCTGACTGATGAAATTCATTCTTACGTCACACTTGAAAAGAATTTAGAATAACTCCGGGGAAATTAGAAGAGTCAGGTAAGATCCTGGAAAAAACCTGTGGGTTAGGGCCCACTAGAGAGAAAAACACCGTTGGAAAGGGATGATGAACAGATAGATGATGCACCGGAACAATTGAAATATTTGAATGAGGTGACAACCTCGCATGAGTTCAAACACAGACGAATCTCCTGAGATGTCTTGAACACTCCAGAAGGATAACCGGCGAGAGGCGAACGAGCAGGGAAAACACATGATCCAAGGAAAAAAATGTGATCAACCCGAAAAACTTGAACTGAATCCACCGGAAAAGAAAAGAGATGAAGAATGTCCACCGAGACGAGAATTCACCGGTTAAAATAATTTACGAAAGACTGAAGAGGCTCTGCATGAATGAACTTGATGGTCGGAAGAGACTCAAGCTCCGGGAAGAAAAAGGGTGGGAGGGCGGGAAAACAAAATCATCTTGGAAGGGGAAACGACGAATATGTTGAAGAGAAAACACCGGTTGAAATCATTGAGGAAAGAAGGCAAAGACCTCACACGAGTAGGATGGATACTCGATTATGGACTCCGGTTCCGAGAAGAAGAAAGGGGAGGGCGGGTGGGAAAAGAAGACAACTAAGGGCAGAGAAACAACTTCGTTGAGATTGAAATGAGGATTGAACTCAATGATGAAGAGGCTCGAGTCGACTTGACGAGAAATGCACCGGATGAAAAGAGTTGAGAACCAACAATCGGAAAACCAACTGCGTGATCCTAAAGAAAAATTTTTGAAGGGGGAGAGGAGTAATTCAAAACATCTACGTCAAGATTCCTTACCAGAGCGACGAAGGGGCTGAGGAGTAAAAAGAATTCCTACTCTCCGATATAACTAGACTCTGAAAACAGTTTTCTTCTAGAGTCAACAACGGCTAGACTACACGATCAATCAAGGGGGCTCCTAGGGTCGGTCGAGGCTCTGATACCAACTTGTCACGCCCAATGTGTGACCCTATCCAAAAGGAACTCGAAGGTCCCACCAAGGATAGACCCGCATATTGAAACGCTTTTGCAAGGTGGATATCATTACATCAACATTACATAATAGATGTGGATACATACAAAAGGCATACAATGCCACATGAATACAATATCACAATACATAAGAGCATCATCCGACTACGGATGAAACACAAACAGAAACTCAAATGACAACCACCCTGCTAGCCCAGGCTGCTGACCTGGAACCTATCCCCTGATCGAAGAAGCAGAAGAAGAACTCCGAAACAAGCAAACATCGCTCTCGCATCATGATCATCGCATAACCTGTACCTGCAACTGTTGTTGTAGTAATCTGTGAGCCACGAGGACTTAGCAATCCCATTACCATGGGTATCAAGACTAGCAAAGCTTAAAGGGAATGGAAGGGGTAAAGTGGTGAGGTTGCAGCAGCGACTAAGCATATATGGTGGCTAACATACGCAAATAAGAGCGAGAAGAGAGCAAGCGGAACGGTCGTGAAGCTAGCAATGATCAAGAAGTGATCCTGAACTCCTACTTACGTCAAACATAACCCAAAAACCATGTTCACTTCCCGGACTCCGCCGAAAAGAGACCATCACGGCTACACACGCGGTTGATGCGTTTTAAATTCGGATCTGGTGTCAAGTTATCTACAACCGGACATTAACAAATTCCCATCTGCCTATAACCGCAGGCACGGCTTTCGAAAGATTATACCCTGCAGGGGTGTCCCAACTTGGCCCATGATAAGCTCTCGCGATCAACGAAGGATATACCTTCTCCCAGGAAGACCCGATCAGACTCGGAATCCCAGTTTACAAGACATTTCGACAATGGTAAAACAAGACCAGCAAGACCGCCCGATGCACCGACAATCCCGATAGGAGCTGCACATATCTCATTCTCAGGGCAACACCGGATGAGCAGTCCGTACAACTAAAACCAAACCTCAAGTTTCCCTGAGGGGGCGCTACAAAGGGCTCTAGTTCGGACCAACACTTAGACAAGCACTGGCCCGGGGGGGGGGGCTAAAATAAAGATGACCCTTGGGTTAATTACTCCCAAGGGAAATATAGGTGGTGGTGAGGCAAATGGTAAAACCAATGTTGGGCCTTGCTGGAGGAGTTTTATTCAAAGCGAACTGTCAAGGGGGTCCCATAAATCACCCAACCACGTAAGGAACGCAAAATCCGGGAACATAACACCGGTATGACGGAAACTAGGGCGGCAAGAGTGGAACAAAACACCAGGCATAAGGCCGAGCCTTCCACCCTTTACCAAATATATAGATGCATTAATAATAATATAAGAGATATTGTGATATCCCAACATAATCCTGTCCACCATGGAGCAATCTTCAACTTCACCTGCAACTAACAACGCTATAAGAGGGGCTGAGCAAAGCGGTAACATAGCCAAGCAACGGTTTGCTAGGAAGGGTGTCAAAGGTTAGAGGTTCATGGCAATTGGGAGGCTTGATGAGCAAAAGATAGGTAACGCAGCATAGCGATAGAACGAAGCAACTAGCATAGCAATGATAGTAGTGAGATCCAGGGTAGCGGTCATCTTGCCTGAAATCCCGCTAGGAAGAAGAACGAGTCCATGAAGAAGATGAAGCCACGAAGACGAACCAAGCGTAGACGAACGAATCCTCACGAACGCAACGAAACGGGAACTAACGAGAAGAAGCACACAACAAGGTAAACACACCACACATATACAAGACATGATGCACAACCAAGCATGATGCATGACAAAGGCTACATGAAGCTACTCATGGCAAGAGATGATGCAAACAAGAGCAACACATCAAGGCAAGTTTAAATGAGGCCGGAAACAACATATAACAATTCCGGTAAGTCCTCATATGCAAATTTCGAAGTTGGTCCAGATCTGAATAAACCTTATGTTCGAGTTGTTAAACAGCAAGTTAAGATGCACAAAGATGATCAACACGAGATTCTAGTCAAGTTACATATAAAGTTCATTTATTTCGGAGCTACGTCCTAGAAGATATGAGCAAAACGAGTTAAACATGGCATTGATGCAAAATGCATACAAACATCAAGCAAACACTCTCAAAACATGGATGCAACATGATAATATGAAGCTACATGCAATTCTAACCAAGTTTCATATAAAGCGCACTCAAAACAGAGCAACGGTTCAACACACACACTCTATACAAGTTATAGCAACAATCTGTCCAAAATAGCAACTAGGCATATTGCAAGCACCAAAACAATGTGCTACAACACCGCAATATGAAAACAAAAGGCATGGGCATGATGTACAGGTAAAGCATAACAAAACATGAACACTGAGCTATCTCCAGAAATCACTAGAACATACTCAAACACACATGGCAAGATTGCAAATAATATCAGTTCAGACTTTGCAGAAAATAACATCAGGTTGCAATGTTTAGAGCTATCAAACAACATGTTACAGGAACTTATCATGGCAAACAAAGGCATGGCATGAATCTACTAAACCCATAGAACAAGAGTCTTTTACTGACCATAAGCCAAAAAGGATCGGAAGATAAGATGGCACCCATATAAACATAGCAAGTTATAATACAGATTCAAACATGGCAGGAACAACAATAAGTAGGCATGTTGGTGAGCTTGAACCTCTCACCACAGGGCAATACATGGCATGGAAAGGTAACCAACAGTGAGAAGACATATTTATGAAGCTAAGCATGGCAAGAGCAAGTCCATAGGATACATGGGACACTAGCAACAATCATGGTAACAACTGAACTTAATGTTAACAGGCTGACAGCAACATTATTTAGCAACTTTGGAGCAAGGAAAGAACAAGCTACGGCAGGCTATAATTGCAACCAGGGGCATGGATGGATAGAGCATAACATGTAGAACAAAACACCCTTACTGAACATCTCCAGATTATGCATAGAATGATTTGTAGCAGCAGGTGTACATAGCATCACGAAATAACAGATTCAGCCTAGCAAAACAGCAACAACGAGTACACTACTTAACAAGCTTGATTCACTCACCACAAGTCATTGCATGACAAGATAATCGTAGCATCAGCAAGAAGGCATGTTTGTGAAACAAACCAAGGCAAGAACAAGTTCATAGCATGCAAGGATGAACTACAACAACCTTGGCAAAATTGAATAACATGTAAACAATCTGCCAGGAAACATTTTATAGCAAAAGTAGAGCACGAAAATGACATGCTAGACTACTCCATAATTGAAAACAGGGGCATGAATGGATATATAACAACCATATGTTCAAAACACCCTTACTTAAGTATCTCAAAATATGCATGGATCTCTCTGTAGCATCAAGTTTACATGGCATCAAAATAACAGCAGAACAGGGACTGAAATCAGCAACATCACGAAGCCTAGTTTACATGCTTGTACTAGTCACCACATTGATCACAAAAATACATGGTAAGCACCTCTATGAAGAAGACATGGCATAGTTCAAAACACATGTAGACATCAACTTCATAGGATGCACACATCAATCATGGCAAAACTGACAAATGAGCATGTTCTGTTAAGAAATAGGAACTAACATTATGAAGCACTCTTCCAACGATGATTCAGGCATCTAGATGACCTCAAATGAACATGACGCAATGGAATGAAATGATATACTCGTTGAGGCGAACAATTTGACATAATACACGCACGGAACGGAGTAGTATGCATGGAGATATGATGCGATGAACATGGCATGATAATGTCAAAATACTTCGGGGACTTCGCCGATTATTACCATCTCCGAAAAGTCAACGGCGGCGCGGGAGTCGAGGATGGCCGGAGAACTCGGCGGAGATGTCGAGGGAGGGGCCCGGGGTGGCCGGAGAGGTCGGGGACGAGGTTCACCGGGCCGGATCGGACCGGATCCGATCGGATCCCGGCAGGGGTGGTGCGATGGAGGCGGAGGCGAGCTCGCCGTAGCTCGGGGCGAGGCCAGGCGCGACACGGCGGCGCCGGCCGGCGAGGAGGTCGAGGAGGCGCGCCCCGGCCGGTGAGGCGGCGGAGGGACGCCGACGCGGGGCGAGGTGGGGGCGTCGGCGCTCGGCGCGCGGGACAGGGCGGCAGAGGAGCGG
>NC_041393.1:600590286-600691383 GCF_002162155.2 Triticum dicoccoides
GGCCGGATCTGGGCCGCGCGGGCCCTGGCGGCGGAGACGGCGGCGGGTGCGACGTGGCGAGGTGGGATTGGCCGGGGGCGACGGGCGGACATGTCCGGTTGCGACAGGGAGGATTAGGCTAGGGTTTCGTCCGCGAATTTCGGGGGCAGGGGGCTATTTATAGATTCTGGGAGCTAGGAGAGTCCAAATGAGGAGCGGTTTTCGGCCACGCGATCTTGATCGAACGACCGAGAGCATGGAGGGGAGTTTGCTGGGTTTTTGGGCCACTTTGGAAGGGTGTTGGGCTGCAAAGAGAAAGGGGGGTTTCGGGCTACGCGGTTAACTGACGGAGTATCAAACGACCTCCAAATGGCACGAAACTTGACAGCCGGTCTACCGGTGGTATACCAAGGCCGCTTGGCAAGACTCGGTCCACTCCGAGAAAGTTTAACACCCGCTCACAATGAGAGACAAAAGGGGGACGCCGGAGGATATAGGAGTGCCGGATCGCAAAACGGACAACGAGGAAAAGGCTCGGATGCATGAGACGAACACGTATGCGATGCAATGCAATGCACATGATGACACAAAGCGAATGATGACATGGCAAAATGCAACACGCAAGCAAATGACATGGCAACGACGGGGAATAACTGGCAGACACCTGGCACATCGAATCCGGGGCGTTACATTTATATCATATTGCTTGAGTTTTTCCCTCTACATCATGTCATCTTGCTTAATGTGTTACTCTGTTCTTATGAACTTAATACTCTAGATGCATGTTGGATAGCAGTCGATGTGTGGAGTAATAGTAGTAGATGCAGGCAGGAGTCGGTCTACTTGTTGCGGACGTGATGCCTATATACATGATCATGCCTAGATAACGTCATAATTATTCGCTTTTCTATCAATTTCTCGACAGTAATTTGTTCACCCACCGTAATACTTATGCTCTTGAGAGAAGCCACTAGTGAAACCTATGGCCCCCGGGTCTATCTCTTATCATATTTGCTTCCAATCTACTTTTATTTGCATCTTTATTTTCTGCATCTATATTATAAAATACCAAAAATATATTTATCTTATCATATTATCTCTATCAGATCTCACTTTCGCAAGTGGCCGTGAAGGGATTGACAACCCCTTTGTCGCGTTGGTTGCGAGTTCTTTGTTTGTTTGTGTAGGTTCGTGGGACTTATTGAGGAGCCTCCTACTGGATTAATACCTTGGTTCTCAAAAACTGAGGGAAATACTTACGCTACTGTGCTGCATCACCCTTTCCTCTTCAAGGAAAACCAATGCAAGCTCAAGACGTAGCAACTACGCACATCTGCTTGTGTGAAGTCACTCGGTTCAAAGAGACAGAAGGAAAAAGCAGTGAAAGACGCGAGCTACTAAGTAGGCAAGAGTCGAGTGGTCACCTCCCATGATGGCCATCTCTTGTTGAGCAGCCTTGAGGTTCTTCTTTGCGAGTTCAAGGTCAAGTTCAACGCTGATATGCTTCTTCTTTAACTTGGAAAGTCAAGCTCCAAGATCACAAGACCTCTACAGTCAGCGAGAAAGATATGTCAGTCGATAGAGAAAAGAGACAATGACAGTGTAAAGTTACTCTGAGACTACTGTCGAATCAAATATTTAGCAGTAGTCTCGGGGACTACACCCAGTGGGTGCACTTAGCGTGCCCCCACTGGTTCAGATCAACACTCAGTAGGGTCTGCCTAGCGTGAGTAAAAAAAACAACAAAAGAAGAGAGAACATTCTAAGACCTTAGCCGACTGCCAACATTCGACCGTGGTCTCGGGGACTACACCCAGTGGGTGCACTCGGTGTGCCCCTACTAGTCCAGACAGATTACTAAGACTCAGCTCGAGTCGAGTGAAGTGGAAGATTTCCTAAACTCTAAACAAAGACACACCCTAGTGGGTGATCGGATATAAAACAACATTCAAAAGTTCAGCCGGAGTTTGCTGACCTGAACATTGGTCTGCAGGGTAGTGCTGGCATTGTAAGCCACCTGACTAGCCTCGTGCATCACCTTCACCTGCTCCATGACAAGGTTCACCTGGCGAAGAGCTTCCCTAGCAGCACTTGGCGAGTCGTCTGGGATCTGATATGCAGCGAAGAGTGATGGCTCCAAGGCGGTCGAAGCAGCTACTGGGTCAGACGCGTGGAGTTGCACTGGAGCGGCAGGAGTCGGAGCAGTCGACCCTGATGGACGATCAGTCGTCCGCGGGTTACTGAATGTGACGCTGGTCCGAACCGGATCTCCGGAATGTTCGACCACCGCCTCAAGCGCCGACGTCGACTAAGGGACTTGAACTTCAAGCCTCCTCCTGCTTGAGCTCCCACTCCTCCTCCTCCTCTCCTGTAGAGGCGCTTCTTCTTCTTCATCATCAGGGAGCACGACGACCTCTTGCGGAACTACGGAAAGAAAGAAATATCAGAAATTCAGCCGACTGAAGATTCACTCGACTTAATGAAACCTGGTCCAACGGACTAACCAGCTCGAGAGGTGGCCGCATCTTCGGTGTCCTTGTCTCTTGGCGCCTTGTCGATGTCCATGTCAGTAGAGCAGAGGTGGGCCTAGAAGGATACACGACCCAGTTGGTCAGAACAAAAACTTCAGTCGGCCTATATAAACACAAGTGAGATACTCACCCTGAAGCAATGGGGATGTCCATCTTGATCCGCGGCAGAGTCTTCTGAGCCTTTGGAGGAGCGACCTTGGGCTGCTTGGCGACCTTCTCTGTCGGCTCCGGAGTCGACATCCGAGTGTGCTTCTGAGTGTGGGTACTCGGAGCCACGTTCTTCCCACGCCCGCCCACTGGGTCATGGTGCTGCTTGGATCGGTGTTCGGAGCACGGCGGCGAGTCGACTTTTTCCTCGTTGTCCGACTCCTCGCTCTCCTCCTCCTCCTCTTCATCTGAAGACTCCCATTCGCCACTCTCCTCCATGCTGGACTCTCCCTCCTGGTCCTGCTCCAGAGCTTGTTCGCCGTTGGGCATCGAATACAACTCAGTGAAAACCTACAAGGCAAAAAGTCAAGTAATAGTCAGTCGAGATCAAGTATAGTCGGAACATATATGCAAGACAGTTGGAATAAAGAGCATACCTTGTCGGGCTGATTGTCGTCGCTGAAGGGGATGACTCGCCTGGCTCCTCTGGGGTTGTCCCGGTTGCCTGTGATGCTCCTCAACCACATGGCCACGGTCTTGGGTGGCACTTCTTTTGGATGGGCCCGAGCGGTATCGTCAAATCCGGGGTACAACCACATAGGATGGTCACGAGCCTGAAGAGGCTGGATGCGTCGACTGAGGAACACTTCCAGCAGGTCCAGGCCAGTGACACCCTCGTTAATCAGTTGGACCACTTTCTCCACCAACATCTTCGTCTCCATGTTCTCAGCAGCAGTCACCTTCAGTGGAGAAGGAGTCTGGACATGGTCGAATGTGAAGTGGGGAAGGCCAGTCGACTGACCTGGAGTCGCGACATCCTGGTAGTAGAACCAGGTCGACTGCCAGCCTTTGACCGATTCGGGGAGAGTCATAGCAGGGAAAGCACTCCTATGCCTCTTCTGAATACCCAAACCCCACACATCTGGATGACATGGGTCTTCGAGTCACTCGTTTTGGCTTTCTTCACCGACTGAGATCGGATGGTGAAGATTTGTTTGAAAAGACCCCAGTGCGGTTGACACCCCAAAAAGTTTTCACACATCGACACGAACGCGGCCAGATACGTGATGGTGTTGGGAGAAAAATGGTGGACTTGAGCACCAAAGAAATTCAGGAATCCCCGGAAGAAGGGGTGCGGAGAGAGTGAAAAACCCCAGTCAACGTGGGTGGCGAGCAATACACACTCACCCGGTCGAGGCTGTGGCTCCATCTCCCCCTCCGGTAGCCTTGCCGCTCCCTTGGCAATTAGTCCGGACTCTGCCAGCTCGTCCAGATCTTCTTGCTGGAGCGAAGACCGGATCCAATCGCCCTGGATCCAGCCTGGCGGCAGCCCCATGCGCGATGACGACCCGGTTCCGCTTCTTGCCTTTCGCCGCCCCCGTCGCCTTCTTTGCATGCTCCAGTGCCGTCATCTTGTCCTTCACCATGGCGGCAGAGCAGCAGCGTCGGGAGCAGAAGGCTGGGTGTGGTGGAGAAGCAGGGGAAGAAGAAAGAGGAACATGCGTGTACAGTGCAGACTCCTCGGCCCCGTCGCCTTATAAAGGGTAGCTTCCGAGTGGCTGACGCGTCGGACCGGGCGATCCTGTCAAATCCTACAACAGTCGCGTGCAACGTACATGGCGAAAAAGGCGGCACGGAAATCGAGGCATCACTGTTTATCCGCTCCGCCAACTTTGGCGCTCCCCGTCTCTCGCGCTCTCCGTCTCTCGCGCTCCCCGTCTCTCGCGCTTCCCTGCAGGCAATCGCACCAAAGATTCTACACTCCAAGACAGCACTTGGCAGATGGTGCTATAAGTTCAGTCGACAACTTTCTGAATGGATCAAGGCGACTGAATCGACGCCGAAGTACCAACATGAATTTTTCATCTTGCGGAAAACGCTCGCGATGTGCAAAGCTCGGAACAAGTTCAACTTCAACCTACTTTCCACTCAAACCTTAATCCATTCGGGGGCTACTGATGAGGACACAGACCTGGGGTAGGGTCATGGGCCTGACCCATACGACCTACCCAAGGTCACTACCCTAGAACTTAAGAAGTCCAAGAAGCAACAAGGGACCCCCAGTCAAATATGTCAAGTGTAATCCACTCGACCAGTCATACCACTTGGGTGACCCCCTACCTATTGTCACCCAACCATTCAAGGAATCACTCGACCTACCAAAGATCAGGAGTCACTCAGCATTGCAACGGGCAAGCATTCACTCCGTAGTCTTTAAGGTCATTAATAACACTTAAGGCTGGCGTTATCAGTAATGCCCCTACTTTATGTACATTGAGCCCCTTGTAATGGAGGACGGTAAGGGTCCCGGCATACTCTATATAAGCCACCTCCCTCCTCTGGCACAAGGGTTGGCACCCCTGTAACATCACACGCATATAATCCAATCGACCGCCTCTGGGCACCGAGACGTAAGGCTATTACTTCCTTTGAGAAGGGCCTGAACTCGTAAACCCCGTGTGTACACCTTCGCCATAGCTGAGATCTTGCCTCTCCATACCTACCCCCCTTTCTACTGTCAGTCTTAGAACCACGACAAGCGGTACTAAAAAAATACTTTCGTGCCTACCTCCGCTGAGCAAAACACGAGATTTTGGTCCGGAGCGGTACTACCTCTGAGGAGCCACGGTAGTACAGCTCTGGAGCGGTACTACCTCTCAGGAGCTGCGGTAGCACCACTCTAGAGCGGTAGTAAAAAAATACATCCGCTCTAGTCGCGGTAGTACCGCTGCAGCCTTTACCAAAACAACCACATCTTTTGCAAACAGACTCTGAATTCAACGAAACCAAGTTTGTTGGAAAGCTAACGACATGGTCTAACACAATATTGATACAAATAGCAATAATAAGCAAATGAGAAAAGGCCCATAAGAAAATGGTGAGAACCCTTTCTCAGATAAGACCCATAAAACCTCCAACACCGAAAACATCATAGAAGACGCATGCGAACTCCATTTTCGATGAACTCAAGCTTGTCATCAAGATGACCATAAGATCTAAGACTCACAAATATAACCAAACAAGAACCAAGAAACATGATGCAAGGATGCAATGGTTTGAGATCTCTACTAATGATACGATCAAGCTACCAACTTGAGAGCCCCCCTTGATAGTACGACAAACGATCTTATAACCCGGTCTCCCAACTACCACCACGAGACCGGTAAAATAGAAAACCTATCAAGGGCAAACCTTTGCATTGCAAATGGTCCACTTGAGCTAGATGATGACGATCTTGACTCCCTCAAGTTGGACCACCTTTCTTGATTGCGTTGGCTCGATGAAGACTAGATGATTGCTCCCCCATAGTCCACTATGGGTGAGCCACTCTTTGGCACATCTTCACAAGTCCATTGACACCACAATGGATGGCACGATTCAAGCACTTGATATCTTCGTGATGCTCCACTTGAACTTGCACACGGCAATCTTGATGACGATCACCACTTGATGTCATCCTTTCCATGGGTTGTATGATATCTTCCTCTTGACGCAAGTCCATGGACACGTACCTAACCCCACATAGAACTCTCACATAGACCATGGTTTAGTACACAAAGTGCAATGGATAATGCTTACCATACCATGCGATCACTTGATCCCTCTCGGTACATCTTCTATGTTTTGTGAGTTCATCAACTTGATTCACTCTTGATGTAGTCTTGATCAACCTTGAATCTTTCCAACTCTCTTCATTTGGATGATGTCTTTAAGGTAAACATGAATGATCACACAATCTTATTCTTCAAGACATGCTTGCAATAAGCTCAACACTCACATGACCAATCTTTGGATAATTCCTTAATAGCACCTTGGTCAACTCATAAACTCCTTGAAACAACACATGGACTTCAAGAAAAGCCTATGGACAAATCCTTCAAATATAACTCAAGACAACCATTAGTCCATATAGATTGTCATCAATTACCAAAACCAAACATGGGGGCACCGCATGTTCTTTCACCCGGATTCACTATGTGCGAAGTTGATAAAGGAAAAGTATTACCCTCAGGGACATATTCTTGATACGCATGCTAGTTCTGTGACTTGGCAAGGTATTTCACATGGTCTGGAACTTCTTAAGAGGGGGATCATTTGGCGGGTATGTGATGGATCTAGTATTAATATATGGAGGGATAATTGGATACCTAGGAGGCATGGCCTAAAAATCTCAGCTAGAAGGCATAATACCAGGTTGAAATTGCTATATGATTTATTCATGAGCGGCCGCAAGGGTTGGGGTGAAAATTTGATCAAGTATCTATTCTATCCACATGATGCGGAGGAAATTCTTAAGATTCGTATTTAGACCTCTAGGGATGGGGATTTTGTTGCGTGGCACCATGAGAAGAATGTATATTTTCTGCTAAAGTGCGTACAATTTTGCGCTTAATTTGAAGGATAGCCAGGATCCTGTTGGCCAATCTAGTGGCGAACCAGAGGGGGAAAGAGGGATTTGGGAGATAATATGGAAGGCTAATATACCTCAGAAAATCAAGATTTTTGCGTGGCGACCTGCTACCAATAGCTAGGCGGTCCAGATGAATAGAGTTAAGCACCATCAGACTGATTCATGTATGTGTTCTATTTGTGGGGTTGAAGATGAAGACATCTTTCATGCTCTGCTGAGTTGTTCTAAAGCTCATGCTCTTCGAATAGCCGTGAGAGAGCGGTGGAATATTCCGGATGAGGAGTTCTTCAAGTGCACAGGACCAGATTGGTTATTGATTTTGCTGGTGCAATTGGGTTTGCGGCAGAGGGAGCAAATCCTGTTTCTTTTCTAGCGAGCATGGCATTTGAGAAATGATTTAATTTTTGGGAAGGGGAAAGAATTCGTTAATGCCTCTGCACATTTTGTGGACAATTTTTGGACCACTTTCACATCTAGTCATGACACCGCTCAATTGGACGCTAGCAACAAATGTAACAAGAAGGTGAGCAGAGTTGTAGCGGATTATGCACCGTTAAAAGATCATGTGGTGTGGACTCCTCCCCCTAATGATCATATCAAGATCAATGTTGACGCTAGTTTTGTGGAGAGTTCTAATGCAGTCAGTGTGGGGGTCATAGCTCGTAATTCTTCTAGAGATATTATTGTTTCTTTGTGGGACTTTATTGATCGGTGTACCAGTGTGGATGAAGCTGAGCTCCGCGCATGCCTCGCAAGACTTTATATAGGTATCACCCTTCACCAATCTATTATTTTAGAGATTGCTTGTGCTTTCGTACATTCATTTCTTGCAAATGAAAAGCTTGACAGGACCCCTCTGGCTGATTTGATGGATGAGGCTCTGAGTATATCTAGGATGATCCATAATTTTAATATTGCAAAGATAAGTCGGACTGCCAATGGGGTGGCACATGAGATTGCTAAGTTTAGCTTTAGTTCTAGGTCCGATGGGATTCTTTTTAATTATGTTCTGTCCTGCGTGGTGTATGTTGTAACGAATGATTGCAAGAACATTTCTTTGGCTTAATTAATATATGGGGTGTTTAAAAAAAACCATGGAAAGGCGCACACATCGAGCCAGTCGAGCCGGCCCAATTTTAGTTGTACACGGTTTTGAGAACATTCTAGATGGTTTTAGTCGATTTTTGCTAGTTTTGGGAACCTTCTAAAATCTAGAGGGTTCCTGAGTCGAGTTTTTTCCCTTACTTTTAGACGTTCTCTCAATTTTTTCTTTCTTTATCTCATTTTTAATTTCTATTTTACCTTTTTATTTTTTATAAATTGAAAAAAATTCAAAAAAGGGTTCAAATTTTCAAAAAAAGATCCAAATTTGAAAAGTGTTCTATTCTTTACAAAAAGTTTAGGAATTTCATAAAAATTATTCACATTTTAGAAAAATGATCAGAATTACTCCCTCCATTCCCTTATACAAGGCCACAAACTCATATTACAGGTACCAAGATAAAATTTAATGATTGCTTTGCAAGTCAACTTTTCTTCTTGTTAACCGGGATCATTAATGCGCCATAAGCATGCAACGAATGAATGGAAAGGAAATAGCTGAGTGTCATTATGACTACATGCATGTAACTATTAAAAAATTGCTAGTAGGAGTAAACATCATTAATTTTTGCCTCGGTTATTGTTGGTGGCCTTATATTGATGCAAAATGTATTTTTGATAGTGGCCTTGTATAAGGGAATGGAGGGAGTACTAAAATTGTTCTCTGTTCTAAAAAAATGTTCAAATCTTCAAAATTCGTTCGAAAAATGACAAAAAATTTCGGACTTACAAGTTTATGTTCACTTTTTAAAAAATTGTTATTATTTCAAAAAAATCACTTTTGAAAATATGTTCAAAATTTCAAATTTTGTTTGAAAAATGTCTGGAATTTTAGAAAACTTTAGGTTTACAAATTTTGCTCTTGTTTTCTTTAGAAAAATGTTTACATTTTATAGAAAATTGTTTGAAATTATTAATTTTGTTCTTGTTTTTCAAAAACTATTTTCGAATTTTGAATTTTGTTCACATTTTCAAAAAGATGTTATTGTTCCAAAATGTGTTCAAATAATTCAAAAATCTATACGCCATAGTACATGGTATAGTAAATAGCATGCTACAATAAATATTCCACTACTCTTCACTATTTTAAATGTCCGCTCTTTTCATTTGTCACCAGGCAGTGGCAGACCTAGAAATAAAATGGAAGGTGTGCACACTTCAAAAAAAAATTGAGGTCTATTTTCGTTGTCTTGGATGGGCCTTAAAAATCAGAAAATTATTACATGATAAAAAGTATTTTCCAAAATTCTGGATGTGCCATGGCACACCTGGCACCCCCCTAGGTACACCAGTGTCACCTGGTATAAGGTCTAGTGGCTAGGAGCACGCTTAGAAGAGTTTGACGTCGCGAGTTCCTTGCAACAACACCCGTTTTGCGATTTTGCATGGGCTAGCTTGTGTTCCCTTCCCTGTGTGGAAGGTCGACTGTATAGGAGCTCTCTCCAACACAGCCCGCAAACGTCCGGATCGGGATGTTCGGACACACTTTGCCATTGAACCCAGATCTATATTTGTTCACAGACGCGTCCAAATGTCCATTTTCTCGCAAACCAGACGCAAACTAGAGGGGGCTTTGTGGAAGTCCGAACCACCGCCACCACATTGGACGCCAACAACTCCGGCACACCTAAAACCAAGGTGGAGCCTGACGGTGTAGATTTCCGTTAGCATCCTGAGTAGGAATACATAGTGTGGCTGCAAGTCACAGATTGGAGGCCGCACGGGGAATTTACACACGTTCGGGCCTCCATTGTGGAGTAAATATTTTGTACGGTGGTTGAATAACTAGTTGTAACATCCCAAATAGATTTAATTAAACATGCTTGTGTTTCTTGAGTTTAACTAATTTGACTAGGATTTGAAGATTTTAATTGAATGTTTAAATTGACAAGGAATTACAGCATTTCCCAAATATTCGTTTTGGATTTTAATTTGGATCACTAAAATATTCAAAGCAAAAATTTGACAAGAAACTTACTATTATTTAATTATTTAAATTAATAGGTTGGAAATACTTTGAATATTATTTAGTTATTTATTTGGAGTTCAAAAACATTTTGGAAATAATTTAGAATCCTAAATTAAGTTTACGAAAATATGTATGATGGCCAATGTAGGGTCCATTAAATTATTATATGTTTTTCAGTTAATATTTGGGCTGGAAATACTGTTCCCAATCTCGAAATATTATATATTTGATATCTTTGAATTTTAATAATTATCCAAATTGAATTGGATTGATTCAAAAATCAAATTCAATTTCAAAACAGGAAAAATAAAATCATGGCATAGGTTCTCTTATTCAGCGGACCCATGCCTCAATAGTTTCAAAGATCATCTCTAAGGACATTGTATTTAGATCATAGTTCTTCAACACTAAGATTCACATGGCCCGTTCTGAGGTGCATGGTTGCAATCCCCTTTGCTGCCAAACCTTCGCACAAAGATATTGTCGCATATGTCCTAGAACTTTGCATCGCGGTGCATGCTCCAAGACCTTGCATAGCCCTTTCGAGGGAACAAATGTTATGAGGGCGTGGCGAGAACATGTGCCCATTTCTAGGATTTAGGGTGACCCTTATCTGGATCCACAAGTTGTCTCATTTTCAATCAAAACCGGACCCACAAGTCGAGCCAAGAGACTAATTGATTCGTCTAGTTGTTTTGCCTGGGAGCATCTCTAATCGACCCCTTATAATTTGTTAGAGGAGATTAAATTCACTTTTTCACCTCTAAACTGCACCTAGTTGAACCCTTAAAACCGTTAGTTGAGGATATTTACTCCGGGGAGACCGCCCATCTGTGGAGTAAAAATTCCCCACACCACACTTCCCCTCCTCTTCCATTCCGCTGCCGCACAAGTCCTGTCAGCGTGCCCCCATCCACTCTGCTGCTGCCAAAATGGTCGGGTCCAAACACTGCCGATCCGCAGCGCGGATCAACACTGCCACGAGTCATCCCAAGCCGGTGGTCGTGACAACACTTCCTCCTGATGGGGAACATAGTAATTTCTAAAAAATTCCTATGCACACGCAAGATCATGGTGATGCATAGCAACGAGAGGGGAGAATGTTGTCCACGTACCCTCGTAGACCGTAAGCAGAAGCGTTAGCACAATGCGGTTGATGTAGTCGTACGTCTTCACGATCCAACCGATCCAAGTACCGAACGTACGGCACCTCCAAGTTCAGCACACATTCAACTCGATGACGTCCCACAAACTCCGATCCAGCAGAGCTTTGTGGGAGAGTTTCGTCAGCACGATGACATGATGACGGTGTCGATGATGCTACCGATGCAGGGCTTCGCCTAAGCACTGCTAAGATATTATCAAGGTGGAATATGGTGGAGGGGGGCACCACACACGGCTGGGAGAGATCAATAGATCAACTTGTGTGTCATGGGGTGCCCCTAGCCTCAATATATAAAGGAGGAGAGGAGGGGAGGGGCCGGCCCTCTCTATGGTGCGCCCTGGGGAGTCCTACTCCCACCGGGATTAGGATTCCCCCCTTCCATGTAGTAGGAGTAGGAGTAAAGGAAAGGGAAAAAAGAAGAGAAGGAAGAAGGGGGCGCAGCCCCTCCCCCTAGTCCAATTCGGACTAGGCCTTGGGGGGCACGCATCCTCCCCTCTCTCTTTCCCCTAAAGCTCAATAAGGCCCATATACTCCCCGGCGAATTCCTGTAACTCTTCGGTACTCCGATAAGTAACCGAATCACTCGGAACATTTCTGATGTCCGAATAAGTCGTCCAATATATGAATCTTTAAGTCTCGACCATTTTGAGACTCCTCGTCATATCCCCTATCTCATCCGGGACTCCGAACTACCTTCGGTACATCAAAACACATAACTCATAATATAAATCGTCACCGAACGTTAAGCATGCGGACCCTACGGGTTCGAGAACTATGTAGACATGACCGAGACACGTCTCCGGTCCATAACCAATAGCGGAACCTGGATGCTCATATTGGCCCCCACATATTCTAAGAAGATCTTTATCGGTCAAATCGCATAACAACATACGTTGTTCCCTTTGTCATCGGTTTGTTACTTGCCTGAGATTCGATCGTTGGTATCTCAATACCTAGCTCAATCTCTTTACCGGCAAGTCTCTTTACTCATTCCGTAATACATCATCCCGCAACTAACCCATTAGTCACATTGCTTGCAAGGCTTATAGTGATGTGCATTACCGGGAGGGCCCAGAGATACCTCTCCGACAATCGAAGTGACAAATCCTAATCTCGAAATACGCCAACTCAACAAGTACCTTCGGAGACACCTGTAGAGCACCTTTGTAATCACCCAGTTACATTGTGACGTTTGGTAGAACACAAAGTGTTCCTCTGGTAAACGGAGTTGCATAATCTCATAGTCATAGGAACATGTATAAGTCATGAAGAAAGCAATAACAACATACTAAACGATCAAGTGCTAAGCTAACAGAATGGGTCAAGTCAATCATATCATTCCCTAATGATGTGATCCCATTAATCAAATGACAACTCATATCTATGGCTAGGAAACTTAACCATCTTTGATTCAACGAGCTAGTCAAGTAGAGGCATACTAGTGACACTATGTTTGTCTATGTATTCACACATGTATTATGTTTCCGGTTAATACAATTCTAGCATGAATAATAAAAATTTATAATGAAATAAGGAAATAAATAATAACTTTATTATTTCCTCTAGGGCATATTTCCTTCAGTCTCCCACTTGCACTAGAATCAATAATCTAGTTCACATCGCCATGTGATTTAACACTAATATTCACATCTGTATGTGATTAATACCCATAGTTCACATCGTCATGTGATCAACACCCAAAAGGTTTACTAGAGTCAATAATCTAGTTCACATCGCTATGTGATTAACACCCAAAGAGTACTAAGGTATGCTCATGTTTTGCTCGTGAGAGAAGTTTAGTCAACGGGTCTGTCACATTCAGAGCCGTTTGTATTTTGTAAATATTCTATGTCTACAATGCTCTGCATGGAGCTACTCTAGCTAATTTCTCCCACTTTCAATATGTATCCAGATTGAGACTTAGAGTCATCTGGATTAGTGTAAAAGCTTGCATCGATGTAACTCTTTACGACGAACTCTTTTATCACCTCCATAATCGAGAAACATCTCCTTAGTCCTCACTAAGGATATTCTTGACCGTTGTCCAATGATATACTCCTAGATCAAAATTGTACTCCCTTGCCAAACTCAGAGCAAGGTATACAATAGGTCTAATACACAACATAGCATACTTTATAGAACCTGTGACTGAGGCATAGGGAATGACTTTTATTCTCTTTCTATTTTCTGCCGTGGTCGGGATTTGACTCTTATTCAATTTCACAGCTTTGCAACACAGGCAAGAACTCCTTCTTTGACTGTTCCATTTTGAACTGTTTCAAAGTCTTATCAAGGTATGTACTCATTGAAAAATCTTATCAAGCGTATTGATCTATCTCTATAGATCTTGATGCTCAATGTGTAAGCAGCTTCACCAATGTCTTTCTTTGAAAAACTCTTATTCAAGTATCCTTTTATGCTATCCAGAATTTCTATATCATTTCCAATCAACAATATGTCATCTACATATAGTATTAGAAATGCTACAGAGCTCCCACTCACTTTCTTGTAAATACATGCTTCTCCAAAAGTCTATATAAAACCATATGCTTTGATCAACTCATCAAAGCATACATTCCAACTCCGAGATGCTTGCACCTCCATAGATGGATCGCTGGAGCTTGCACATTTTGTTAGCACCTTTAGGATTGACAAAATCTTCTGGTTGCATCATATACAACTCTTCTTTAATAAATCCATTAAGGAATGCAGTTTTGACATCCATTTGCTAGATTTCATAAGATGTGGCAATTGCTAACATGATTCAGACAGACTTAAGCATCGATACGAGTGACAAAATCTCATCGTATTCAACACCTTGAACTTGTCGAAAAACTTTTTGCGACAAGTCGAGCTTTGTAGATAGTAACACTACTATAATTGTCTGTCTTCCTCTTGAAGATCCATTTTTTTCTATGGCTTGCTGATCATCGGGCAAGTCCACCAAAGTCCACACTTTGTTCTCATACATGGATCCCATCTCAGATTTCATGGCCTCAAGCCATTTTGCGGAATCTGGGCTCATCATCGCTTCCTCATAGTCTGTAGGTTCGCCATGGTCAAGTAACATGACATCCAGAATAGGATTTCCATACCACTCAGGTGCGGATCTTACTCTGGTTGACCTACGAGGTTTGGTAGTAACTTGATCTAAAGTTTCATGATCAATATCATTAGCTTCCTCACTAATTGGTGTAGTCGTCACAGGAACCGGTTTCTGTGATGAACTACTTTCCAATAAGGGAGCAGGTACAGTTACCTCATCAAGTTCTACTTTCCTCCCACTCACTTCTTTCGAGAGAAACTCCTTCTCTAGAAAGGATCCATCTTAGCAACGAATATCTTGCCTTCGGATCTGTGATAGAAGGTGTACCCAACAATTTCCTTTGGGTATTCTATGAAGACACACTTCTCCGATTTGGGTTTGAGCTTATCAGGTTGAAAATTTTCACATAAGCATCGCAGCCCCAAACTCTAAGAAACGACAACTTTGGTTTCTTTCCAAACCATAGTTCATAAGGCGTCGTCTCAACGGATTTTGATGGTGCCCTATTTATAGTGAATGCAGTTGTCCCTAATGCATAACCCCAAAACGATAGTGGTAAATCGGTAAGATACATCATAGATCGCATATCCAATAAAGTGCGGTTACAGCGTCCGGACACACCATTACACTGTGGTGTTCCATGTGGCGTGAGCTGTGAAACTATTCCACATTGTTTTTAAATGAAGGCCAAACTTGTAACTCAAATATTCTCCTCTACGATTAGATTGTAGAAACTTTATTTTCTTGTCTTGTAACGATGATTCTCCACTTCACTCTGAAATTCTTTGAACTTTTCAAATGTTTCAGACTTGTGCTTCATTAAGTAGATATACTCATATCTGCTCAAATCATCTGTGAAGGTCAGAAAATAACGATACCCGCCACGAGCATCAACACTCATTGGACCGCATACATCGGTATGTATTATTTCCAACAAGTCAGTAGCTTGCTCCATTGTTCCGGAGAACGGAGAGTCTTAGTCATCTTGCCCATAAGGCATGGTTCACAAGCATCATGTGATTCATAATCAAGTGATTCCAAAAGCCCATCAGCATGGAGTTTCTTCATGCGCTTTACACCAATATGACCCAAACGGCAGTGCCACAAATAAGTTGCACTATCATTATCAAATTTGCATCTTTTGGCATCAATATTATGAATATGTGTATCACTACGATCGAGATCCAACAAACTATTATCATTGGGTGTATGACCATCAAAGGTTTTATTCATGTAAACAGAACAACAATTATTCTCTGACTTTAAATGAATAACCATATTGCAATAAACATGATCAAATCATATTCATGCTCAATGCAAATGCCAAATAACATTTATTTAGGTTTAACACTAATCCCGAAAGTATAGGGAGTGTGCGATGATGATCATATCAATCTTGGAACCACTTCCAACACACATCGCCACTTCACCTTCAACTAGTCTCTGTTTATTCTGTAACTCCTGTTTCGAGTTACTAATTTTTAGCAACCGAACAAGTATCAAATACCCAGGGCCTACTATAAACACTAGTAAGGTACACATCAATAACCTGTATATCAAATATACCCTTGTTCACTTTGCCATCCTACTTATCCACCAAATATTTAGGGTATTTTCGCTTCCAGTGACCATTTCCTTTGCAGTAGGAGCACTCAGTTTTAGGCTTTGGTCCAGCTTTGGGCTTCTTCATGGGAGTGACAACTTGCTTGCCATTCTACATGAAGTTCCCTTTCTTTCCCTTTGCCCTTTTCTTGAAACTAGTGGTCTTGTTAATCATCAACACTTGATGCTCTTTCTTGATTTCTACCTTCATCGATTTCATCATCATGAAAAGCTCAGGAAACGTTTTCATCATCCCTTGCATATTATAGTTCATCACGAAGTTCCAGTAACTTGGTGATGGTGACTAGAGAACTCTATCATTCACTATCTTATCTGGAAGATTAACTCCCACTTGATTCAAGCGATTGTAGTACCCAGAGAATCTGAGCACATGCTCACTAGTTGAGCAATTCTCCTCCATCTTTTAGTTATAGAACTTGTTGGAGACTTCATATCTCTCAACTCGGGTATTTGCTTGAAATACTAACTTCAACTCCTCGAACATCTCATATGGCCCATGACGTTCAAAACGTCTTTGAAGTCCCGATTCTAAGCCGTTAAGCATGGTGCACTAAACTATCAAGTAGTCATCATATTGAGCTAGCCAAACATTCATAACGTCTGCATCTGCTCCTACAATAGGTCTGTTACCAAGTGGTGCATCAAGGACATAATTCTTCTGTGAAGCAATGAGGATAAACCTCAGATCACGGACCCAGTTTGCATCATTGCTACTATCATCTTTCAACTTAGTTTTCTCTAAGAACACATATAAAACATAGGGAAGCAACAACGCGAGTTATTGATCTACAACATTATTTGCAAAATACTATCAGGACTAAGTTCATATTAAATTAAAGTTCAATTAATCATATTACTTAAGAACTCCCACTTAGATAGACATCCCTCTAATCATCTAAGTGATCACGTGATCCAAATCAACTAAACCATGTCCGATCATCACGTGAGATGGAGTAGTTTTCAATGGTGAACATCACTATGTTGATCATATCTACTATATGATTCACGCTCGACCTTTTGGTCTCAGTGTTCCGAGGCAATATCTGCATATGCTAGGCTTGTCAAGTTCAACCCGAGTATTCTGCGTGTGCAAAACTGTCTTACACTCGTTGTATTTGAACGTAGAGCTTATCACACCCGATCATCACGTGGTGTCTCGGCACGAAGAACTTTCGCAACGGTGCATACTCAGGGAGAACACTTATACCTTGAAATTTAGCGAGAGATCATCTTATAATGCTACCGTCAATCAAAGCAGAATAAGATGTATAAAAGATAAACATCACATGCAATCAAAATATGTGACATGATATGGCCATCATCATCTTGTGCCTTTGATCTCCATCTCCAAAGCATCGTCATGATCTCCATCGTCACCGGCATGAGACCATGATCTCCATCATCTTGATCTATATCAATGTGTCATCACATGGTCGTCTCGCCAACTATTGCTCTTGCAACTATTGCTATCGCATAGCAATAAAGTAAAGCAATTATTTGGCGCTTGCATCTTATGTAATAAAGAGACAACAATAAGGCTTCTGCCAGTTGCCGATAACTTCAACAAAACATGATCATCTCATACAACAACTTATATCTCATCACGTCTTAACCATATCACATCACAACATGCCCTGCAAAAACAAGTTAGACCTCCTCTACTTTGTTGTTGCAAGTTTTACGTGGCTGCTACGGGCTTAGCAAGAACCATTCTTACCTACGCATAAAAACCACAACGATATTTCGTCAACTTAGTGTTGCTTTAACCTTCTCAAGGACCGGGCGTAGCCACACTCGGTTCAACTAAAGTTGGACAAACTGACACCTGCCAGCCACCTGTGTGCAAAGCACGTCGGTAGAACCAGTCTCGCATAAGCATACGCGTAATGTCGGTTCGGGCCGCTTCATCCAACAATACTACTGAACCAAAGTATGACATGCTGGTAAGCAGTATGACTTGTATCGCCCACAACTCACTTGTGTTCTACTCGTGCATATAACATCTACGCATAAACCTGGATCGGATGGCACTGATGGGGAACGTAGTAATTTTAAAAAAATTCCTATGCACACGCAAGATCATGGTGATGCATAATAACGAGAGGGGAGAGTGTTGTCCACGTACCCTCGTAGACCGTAAGCGGAAGCGTTAGCACAAAGCGATTGATGTAGTCGTACGTCTTCACGATCCGACCGATCCAAGTACCGAACGTATGGCACCTCCGAGTTCAGCACACGTTCATCTCGATGACGTCCCACAAACTCCGATCCAACAGAGCTTTGCGAGAGAGTGTCGTCAGCACGATAGCGTGATGATGGTGTCGATGATGCTACCGACGCAGGGCTTCGCCTAAGCACCGCTACGATATTATCAAGGTGGAATATGGTGGAGGGGGGCACCGCACACGGTTGGGAGAGATCAATAGATCAACTTGTGTTTCATGGGGTGCCCCTAGCCTCAGTATATAAAGGAGGAGAGGAGGGGAGGGGCCGGCCCTCTCTATGGCGCGCCCTGGGGAGTCCTACTCCCACCGGGAGTAGGATTCTACCCCTTCCATGTAGTAGGAGTAGGAGTCAAGGAAAGGGAAAAAAGAAGAGAAGGAAGGAGGGGGTGCAGCCCCTCCCCCTAGTCCAATTCGGACTAGGCCTTGGGGGGCGCACAGCCTCCCCTCTCTCTTTCCCCTAAAGCCCAATAAGGCCCATATACTCCCCCGCGAATTCCCATAACTCTCCGGTACTCCGATAAGTACCCGAATCACTCGGAACCTTTCCGATGTCCGAATATAGTCGTCCAATATATCGATCTTTACATATCGACCATTTCGAGACTCCTCGTCATATCCCCGATCTCATCCGGGACTCTGAACTACCTTCGGTACATCAAAACACATAACTCATAATATAAATTGTCACCAAACGATAAGCGTGCGGACCCTACGAGTTCGAGAACTATGTAGACATGACCGAGATACGTCTCCGGTCAATAACCAATAGCGGAACCTGGATGCTCATATTGGCTCCCACATATTCTACGAAGATCTTTATCGGTCAAACCACATAACAACATACGTTGTTCCCTTTGTCATTGGTATGTTACTTGCCCGAGATTCGGTCGTCGATATCTCAATACCTAGCTGAATCTCGTTACCGACAAGTCTCTTTACTCATTCCGTATTACATCATCCCGCAACTAACTCATTAGTCACATTGCTTGCAAGGCTTATAGTGATGTGCATTACCGAGAGGGCCCAGAGATACCTCTCCGACAATCGGAGTGACAAATCCTAATCTCAAAGTACGCTAACTTAACAAGTTCCTTCGGAGACACCTGTAGAGCACCTTTATAATCACCCAGTTACGTTGTGACGTTTGGTAGCACACAAAGTATTTCTCCGGTAAACGGGAGTTGAATAATCTAATAGTCATAGGAACATGTATAAGTCATGAAGAAAGCAATAGCAACATACTAAACGATCAAGTGCTAAGCTAACAGAATAGGTCAAGTCAATCACATCATTCTCTAATGATGTGATCCCATTAATCAAATGACAACTCATATCTATGGCTAGGAAACTTAACCATCTTTTATTCAACGAGCTAGTCAAGTAGAGGCATACTAGTGACACTATGTTTGTCTATGTATTCACACATGTATTATGTTTCCGGTTAATACAATTCTAGCATGAATAATAAAAATTTATCATGAAATAAGGAAATAAATAATAACTTTATTATTGCCTCTAGGGCATATTTCCTTCACCTCCACCCATATGGTGCTTCCAGCTTTCCTGTCCTCCCAGCGTCATCGCCGCCACATGGGAAATACCTCGACATGCGACATTCGTGGTGGGGGATGTGGTTCAGGGAGATCATTGATGTCTACTACACAACCTTCTTCTTGTAGACGTTGTTGGGCCTCCAAGTGCAGAGGTTTGTAGGACAGTAGCAAATTTCCCTCAAGTGGATGACCTAAGGTTTACCAATCCGTGGGAGGCGTAGGATGTAGATGGTCTCTCTCAAACAACCCTACAACCAAATAACAAAGAGTCTCTTGTGTCCCCAACACACCCAATACAATGCTAAATTGTATAGGTGCACTACTTTGGCGAAGAGATGGTGATACAAGTGCAATATGGATGGTAGATATAGGTTTTTGTAATCTGAAAATATAAAAACAGCAAGGTAAATAATGATAAAAGTGAGCGTAAACGGTATTGCAATGCTAGGAAACAAGGCCTAGGGTTCATACTTTCACTAGTGCAAGTTCTCTCAACAATAATAACATAGATAGATCATATAACAATCCCTCAACATGCAAAAAAGAGTCACTCCAAAGCCACTAATAGCGGAGAACAAACGAAGAGATTATGGTAGGGTACGAAACCACCTCGAAGTTATTCTTTCGGATTAACCTATTCAAGAGTTCATACTAGAATAACACCTTAAGATAAATATCAACCAAAACCCTAATGTCACCTAGATACTCCATTGTCACCTCAAGTATCCATGGGCATGATTATACGATATGCATCACACAATCTCAGATTCATCTATTCAACCAACACAAAGTACTTCAAAGAGTGCTCCAAAGTTTCCACTAGAGAGTCAAGACGAAAACGTGTGCCAACCCCTATGCATAGGTTCATGGGCGGAACCCGCAAGTTGATCACCAAAACACACATCAAGTGGATCACGTGATATCCCATTGTCACCACAGATAAGCACGACAAGACATACATAAAGTGTTCTCAAATCCTTAAAGACTCAATCCGACAAGATAACTTCAAAGGGAAAACTCAATCCATCACAAGAGAGTAGAGGGGGAGAAACATCATAAGATCCAACTATAATAGCAAAGCTCGCGATACATCAAGATCGTGCCATAGGGAGACCATGAGGCTACTCGTACATACCCTCAGCCCCGAGGGTGAACTACTCCCTCCTCGTCATGGAGAGCATCGGTATGATGAAGATGGCCACCGGTGAGGGATCCCCCCTCTGGCAGGGTGCCAGAACGGGCTCCCGAGAGGTTTTTGGTGGCTACAGAGGCTTGCGGCGGCAGAACTCCCGATCTATCTTCGTATACGATGGTTTTAGGGTATATGGGAATATATAGGCGAAAGAACTCGGTCGGGGGAGCCACGAGGGGCCCACGAGACAGGGGGCGCGCCCAGGGGGTGGGCGCACCCTCCTATCTCCTGGACTCCTTGAAGCTTCCCTGGCTTGTACTCCAAGTCTCTCGGATCATGTTCGTTCCAAAAATCACACTCCCGAAGGTTTCATTCTATTTGGACTACGTTTGATATTCATTTTCTTCAAAACACTGAGATGGTGGCTTATAATTTTGCCTCCCAACGTACTCACCTTTTGGTGATGTTAACAATGATAGTTCTTGCTAATTTACATCCAATTGGATATATATATCAGGATCTTTCCAATAGGAGGTGCTTGCCAAAGGATAAAATGAAAAGGGAAAGATGAAGATCACCTTGACTCTTGCATAAAGTAAAAGACATAAAGTAAAAGATAGGCCCTTCGCAGAGGGAAGCAGAGGTTGTCATGCGCTTTTATGGTTGGATGCACAAAATCTTAATACAAAAGAACGTCACTTTATATTTCCACTTGTATATGGACCTTTATTATGCAGTCCGTCGCTTTTATTGCTTCCATAACAAGATCATATAAAGCTTATTTTCTTCACACTAATAGATCATACATATTTAGAGGGCAATTTTTATTGCTTGCACCGATGACAACTTACTTGAAGGATCTTACTCAATCCATAGGTAGGTATAGTGGACTCTCATGGCAAAACTGGGTTTAAGGATATTTGGAAGCACAAGTAGTATCTCTACTTGGTGCAAGGAATTTGGCTAGCATGAGGGGGAAAGGCAAGCTCAACATGTTTGAATGATCCATGACAATATACTTTAACTGAGATGTGAGAAAACATAACCCATTATGTTGTCTTCCTTGTCCAACATCAACTCTTTAGCATGTCATACTTAATGAGTGCTCACAATTATAAAAGATGTCTAGGATAGTATATTTATATGTGAAATCTATCTTCCTTCAATATTCTTTCATGAATTGTTCAAATGACCAATACAATGTGTGCTAACCTTCAATAAATTTACAACCTCTACTTCTTAGATGTGAAGTCATTACTCCCCATGGGATAAGCAAATGAAACATATATAATTTCAGATTTATGACATTCAACTCATTTAACCATTTACTCATAGGATATAAGTGAATCACACGAGTAAATGACAAACTACTCTAAAAAGATATAAGTGAAGATCAATGAGTAGCTAAATAATTATGTATCTATGTGAAGACTCTCTCCCATTTAAGAATTTCAGATCCTTGTATTGTATTCAAACAGCAAGCAAAACAAAATAAAATTACATTGCAAGGATAGCACAACTCATGTGAAGAAGCAAAAACTTAGGTTCAACCGATACTAACCGATAGTTGTTGAAGAAGAAAGGTGGGATGCCTACCGGGGCATCCCCAAGCTTAGATGCTTGAGACTTCTTGAAATATTATCTTGGGGTGCCTTGGGCATCCCCAAGCTTGAGCTTTTGTGTCTCCTTAATTCCTCTCATATCATGGTTTCTCTTTTTATCAAAAGCTTCATCCACACCAAACTCAACATGAACTCGTGAGATAGGTTAGTATAAACCAATGCAAAACCTTATCATTTTCTACTGTAACAAATCACTAAAATTATTATTCAACATTGCATAGTAAATGTCTCTACATATTTAATACTCCTATCCTCAAATAGAATCATTAAACAAGCAAACATATGCAAACAATGCAAACATAACAGCAATCTGCCAAAACAGTATAGTCTGTAAAGAATGCAAGAGTATCAATACTTCCCTAACTCCAAAAATTATGAGGAAAATATTACGCTGTAGAAGATTTATCAGAGCTCATTATGCAAATAGTTTCAACATTATATAATGTTCTGACTTTTCTAGGGAATTTTTGCAATAGCGGTAAACTTTCTGTTTTCAAACAGCAACATGTATACTAGCAAAATAAGCATGGCAAAGGCTATCCTTGACATTTTTATTGAAAATAAAGATGCAAAACATTATTCTAAATAATAGCAAGCAAATACTAACAAAAGAAAAAGATGCTCCAAGCAAAACACAGATCATGTGGTGAATAAAAATATAGCTCCAAGTAAAGTTACCGATGAACGAAGACGAAAGAGGGGATGCCTTCCGGGGCATCCCCAAGCTTAGGCTCTTGGTGGTTGTCGGTGTCAAAACCGGCGGATCTCGGGTAGGGGGTCCCGAACTGTGCGTCTAAGGCTAATGGTAACAAGAGACTGGGGACACGATGTTTACCCAGGTTCGGGCCCTCTCGATGGAGGTAATACCCTACTTCCTGCTTGATTGATCTTGATGATATGAGTATCACAAGAGTTGATCTACCACGAGATCAGAGAGGCTAAACCCTAGAAGCTAGCCTATGGTATGATTGTTGATGGTAATGATGATCAGTCCTACGGACTAAACCCTCCGGTTTATATAGACACCGGAGGGGGCTAGGGTTACACAGAGTCGGTTTACAAAGGAGGAGATCTACATCTGGATCGCCAAGCTTGCCTTCCACGCCAAGGAGAGTCACATCTGGACACGGGACGAAGTCTTCCATCTTGTATCTTCATAGTCCAACAGTCCTGCCAAAGTACATAGTCCGACAGTCCGGATACCCCCTTATCCAGGACTCCCTCAGTAGCCCCTGAACCAGGCTTCAATGACGATGAGTCCGGCGCATAGATTGTCTTCGGCATTGCGAGGCGGGTTCCATCTCCGAATACTCCAAGATAAATTCCGAACACAAGGACCATGTCCGGCTCTGCAAGATAACCCTCCATATATCACCGTAGAGAGAATAATAATAATCCACGAATCCAATCTGCTGACAATTCTTCGAAGAGTGACATCACGCCACGGTCTGGTTTTTATTCGAACTGTTCTTACAACTTGCTACCGCACACACCACAAGGCAGTTTCTTTGGCACGTCCCGTCAAAGCAGAGATCGTGTTCCCCTTATTACGGGATTCTCATCAATACGGGTATGGGTAATCCAACCGTGCTCGTTGGCATAACCCCATGTTTTTAGGCAAGTCCCGAACGACCACGTTCGGGGACGCTTGATATTCTTCCCCCTTTATAAGGGAGCCGAGGCCTATCCCTCTGTCTCCACGCTCGCACATCTTGCACCCTGAGCCCCAAAACCTAAAGCCCGAGCTTAAGCACCCCGGATCTTCGATCTTGTCCGGATCTGGCCATCGAGGCGGATGGATGGCTTCCTTTGTCACAGAGGAGGATATTGCGAAGCTTAGGAGGCTGGGTATTTGACCGCCGATGTCAAGCACAGGCTTCCTGCTCCCGAATAGGTTATCCCCACTTCTGAGACCAACGAGAGCATCGTATTTGTCTCCCACTTCCTCCGGGGCTTAGGTCTTACTCTTGATCCCTTCGTGAGGGGGCTCATGCACTACTACGGGCTAGATTTCCACGATCTAGCTCCGGATTCCATCCTCCACATCTCGTCATTTATCATTGTGTGCGAAGCCTTCCTTCACATTGCCCCCCACTTTGGCTTATGGTCAAGACTTTCAATGTGAAGCCGAAGATAACTGAGGAGCGACACGCGGAGTGTGGAGGTGCCATAATAAGCAGGAACGCTGATGCCCCGTGGCCTGAAGGCTCCTTCCCGGAGGTATCTGACTTATGGCAACGGAGGTGGTTCTATGTCACAGCTCCCCGAGGCTCAAAGTGGGCAGCCGCGCTTGCCTTCCACTCGGGCCCTCCACCTCAACTGGCATCGTGCCAACGTGGGACTAAACAGGGGGCCTGCGAACGATGTACCAATGCTACAAGGCCGCATTCGGGAGCTCCTCGAGAGGGACATTAGTCTCGTCAAAATAATCCAAGTAATGCTAGTCCGGCGGATCCTGCCGTGCAAACGCCGGCCTCTCCGGATGTGGGAATTCAATCCAAAAGGTCCGCGGACCATTCAACACTTCCTCGGCGTGACACCCGAAGGGATATATAAGTTGTTCTTCGGACCACGAATAAAGTGTTCGGACACCACCGAGGATGCGGGCCTGACCTGCAATCGCCTCGATACCCAAGTAAGTAACCCTATAAGCGAACACCTTGCTTATATTTGTCATAGCATTGATGTGAACAGTATCCGCAACCAGGATTGTCTTAGTAAGGCGGAGAGGATCAGGTGTCCGGCCCCTCTTCCCGAAGGTTCGCCTGGCCCGGCAATGGCCAGGATCCTTGAACGGACACTAAGTCGGGTGCCGCCAAAGAGGGCTGAAGGGGAGAGCGGGGAGGCCAAGAGTGGGCCTCACACATTGCGCATCCGAACCGGGGGAATCGGCGCCTCCACGAAGGAGGAGAATCAGGAGGCGATTCTGAGATTTCCTCCCCCCGCGGGAAGAAGAGGGCCGCCTCCGATGATTTCGAGACGGGGGCGCCTAAACAAGGGAAAGGAACTTCGCCAAAAGGACCTGCCCTGAAGGGCGTCCTCACCGCATAGTGCCCGCAAACGGGCCAGCCCTCCATCGAGCTGTAAGTTTAATTAAGCCAGGATCTTATTGCTTTTTCCTCTGAGAGTAATAACCGGGACCTGTTTTTTTTGTAGCCCGGCCAGCAGTTCATCTCAACAGGGTTCGTCTTCGGGGGATCTTCTTCCGAAGATGATAGAGAGTGAAAACCCACCTGCCTCTCTGCCCCGTGAGGCGGGCGACCCTGAGGTGTCGTCACGGAGGAGTCCGGATCCAATTGGGCCGGAAGCTAACACTTCGGCCGCCCCGAGCCCAGCATGTTCGGCTCTTGTGGCGGATAATGGAAAAGGTCCGGGAGAGTCCGGTGTCCGGCCGAACACGCTGACGGGCCTCCTGGAGTCAGTTGATCTCTTGGAGGATCATCGTACCCTAATGGGTATGGTGTCGGAGAAAATGTCCTTCGCCACAAGTGGTTTAAACGAAGCTTTTAGGAGCCTGCTCAAAGGCTTTGAGGTAAGCTGCAATTTTTGGTTGAGCCGCACGCGATACATGTGCGCTGTGTAGATAGTAGCCCCTGAGGCAGTGGATGCCAGCCCATGGCGGCAACCGGGGGATGAAACTCCCAGATAATGATCGCACTTGTATATTGATGTGCAGGTTACTAAGGGTTTGGCAATAGACCAGGCCGCTGAATGCGCAGAATTGAGGCGGCAGATTGACGTTGTGGAGGCCGACGTCACGCTTGTCAACAAGCGATTCGAGGAGTCACAGAGTATGCTTTCCTATATCCAGATCTATTTTTGCAAGAAGGTTGAAATATTAATGTGATGTTATGTAGTTGCAGGCGGAGCTGCTGCCGTTGAGGCCCTGAGGGCGGAGCTTGCTCTAGCCAAGGAACAGGCTCGGATTAGCAACGGCTGCTCTAAAGGCAGCCGAAGATTTAAAGGCCGAACAGGACGCTCGTCTTCGAAGCGAGGAGAAGATAGCCGAGATGGCTGTGGAGCTGAGGGACGCCGCCGGCCGGTATGAGCTTCTCGAAAAGGAGAATCAAACATAGGTGGCCGACCTGAAGAAGGCGGTGGATTCTGCTAAAGAGATGCGCTCTTAAATTAGAGACGCACAGGAGGAACTTCGACAAGCCGGAGAAATCGCGGCCGGAAGTACTTATGTGTTGCGGATGTAGTTTTTAGATCCAAAGTATGCTCCGTTGGATAAGCTATGGAGCGCCGCAGATGAGTATGCGGACTTGGCGAAGAGTGCGGCTGATGCGACCAAGTTATTCAAGGATCATGAGGATAACAAAATGGAGAGGCTATTCTGGTCGCAATTTAATGCTCCAGCGCGCTCCTTGCCCTTAAGTGAGAAAATGGCCGCTATAGCCGAGCTCCATAGGCTGTCCGGCCTTGCGATGAGGTCTTTAATAGACCATCTGTGGCCGAAGGAGTCGAAGCCGGACAGTTACTTTGGTTTGGTGCAACGATTATTTGGCGCCAGAGTGTAGGTTGATGCCATGAAGAGATCGGCGTGCATAGAGGGTGCGCGGATGGCCTTTGCCCGTGTGAAAACATATTTGGCGGATATGGAGGCCACCTGTATTGCAACCCAGGGTCCGGCAGAAAGTCAAGACCCTGCCGAGCACTATTTTGAGCAGGTCATAGACGGTGCTCGTAGAATAGAGGCCCAGTGCTTCAAGAATGTCATGTTTGAGTGACGAAATTGTAAAAAAACTATGTGTTTGATTATAGAGGCTGCTTCTTTTGTTTTTATATACTTTTGCCTAAAAGTACTATAGTGTCTCCTATAGGGCTATTTTTATATGCATATAATCGTGAAAATTAGCAGTCGTTGGCTTCAGTCCCCACGCACATAATGCGGGGGTGTTCGAGAAAATATGCGTGAACACACTTGATCCAACGTCTTGGTCCATTAAGGAGGTGATCGCACGTCGAACCAGGCAACCGGACTATATAGCTGTAACACTTTCGCTTAGCCATAGGACTTGAAAGGTGGGGCTACTATATAACCCCTGGTACTTCCGCGTGCATCCGGATACGGTGCGCGTACTTGACCGGTAGACCGGTCCTTCGTTAATGCGGAGGAATCCTATAAATTTCGATGAGTCCTTGAGTGGTTGATCAGTCTCTCGCTATATCATGACAGTCAGTTTTTGGCTTTCTCTACTGAGGTGCTCATCTAGAATAACCAGGGCACAATCGCAGCAGTTCTCCTTTGTCCGCCTTAGCTGATAGAACGGAATGTAAGGCAGCAAACCCAGGAGCCGGGCTAACCCAACATTTGACCAAAGACATGATTCGGAGCTGATGCATATAAGGCCAAACTCGTGACGTCGAACACTCCTGAAGGTATTCGGACTTTATAACATACATTGGGCTGAATAATGCCCTTGACCCCGTGGTTCCAGTTACGCGCACTTATCTGTCGTGGCAAAAATCCTACCACGCCAGTTTCCCTTACAGGTGTACGAAATACCCAAGGGACGTTGAGCAACAAGAGACAGTAAAAAGGTTTACGTAGGGGCTTAATCTAAAAAGAAACCTGTGGGTGGGGCCCTGCTGCACGTCTGCGCCTGTGTCTCCGTTGTGCCGTATCCTGGAAGGGTGTCGCACTGGTAGTGTCCGTGGGAATGAAAGAAAAAGAAAACGTGCGAAAAGTTAGTTATGCTTGAGAAATGTTCGAGATCTGGCCTGTTAACGAGGCAAACCGAACTTTGGGATTGTGCTACATGTTTGCAGCCCCTCGTTTTATTAGTGGGGACACATGTGCAGCCCCTGGCTCATGTTTATCCGGGCCATTATGAAAATGGTGTACTGGACTTGTCTAACCATGTCTGTGGTCTTGACGACCGGTCATGCGTTCCGGTGGGAGAGGCCGCCTAGAGTCCGGCAGCGGGAACTGCCGCATACTGTTCTGTGTTTCCGCTGACCATGATGATGCCGCGTGGACTGGGCATTTTGAGTTTAAGGCAGGCGTAGTTTTGTATTGCGTTAAAGCAAGCGAAGGCCGGTCTTCCAAGCAATGCATGATAGTCGCTGCTGAAGGGAGCGATGTTGAAGAGTAATTTCTCGCGTCTGAAATTGTCGGGAGAACCGAATGTTACTTCTAACACGAGGGAGCCCCAGCAATGGGCCACGATGCCTGGAATTACTCCATAGAAGGTGGCATTATTTTGATTTATTCTGGATGGGTCTATCCCCATCCTGCGGATGGTGTCTTGATATATCAAATTAAGAGTACTGCCTCCGTCCATTAGGACGCGAGTAAGATGGTATCCATCAATTATTGGGTCGAGCACCAAGGCAGCCGATTCTCCATGCCGGATACTGGCCGGGTAGTCCCTGTCATCAAAAGTGATCGGGCATGTTGCCCAGGGATTAAATTGGGGGGCTACGAACTCTGCGTGAGTTGCGTGTACCATGTATACCGTTTTGACTTCCGGTGGGAATTGTTTCTGGCCTCTAGTGTTCGGCTGGCGAGGCTCATCCTTGTCTTTGCTTGGTGTCTCCCTTCCCTTATGTTTGGTGTTTAACTTGCCGGCCTACTTGAAAACCCAACATTCTCTGTGGGTATGATTAGCAGGTTTGTCGGAAGTGCCATGGATTTGGCACAATCTGTCCAGGACTTTGTTCAGGCCGGATGGTTCCTCTTTACTGCCATTAAATGGCTTTTCCCCTTGACCAGGTCGAGGGCCCCTGAATCCGGCATTGATCGCTGTGCTATCAGGACTGTCGTTATTCCGACGTGTGTTCTTAGTGTGCCGTGTGGCTTCCCGTTGCCGTCTCGGATTTCAGATGTGCCTGGGTCACTGGTGCCTTTACGGCCAACCAGCTGTCCTCGCCCATAGAAAATCAGGTCATGAGGCTTGTTAAGGCTGCCATCATTCTTGGCTTTTCTTGGCCGAGGCGTCTGGCAAGCCACTCGTCTCAGATACTGTGTTTGAAGGCCGCTAAGGCTTCAGCGTCCAAACAGTCGACAATTTGATTCTTCTTAGTGACAAATCTGTTCCAAAGCTTGCGGGCTGACTCTCCGGGCTGCTGTATTATGTGACTTAAATCGTCAGCATCAAGAGGCCGGACGTATGTCCCTTGGAAGTTGGCCTTGAAAGCATCCTCAAGTTCCTCCCAACTTCCAATTAAATTTTCGGGGAGGCTTTTCAGCCAATGACGAGCTGGTCCTTTTAACTTGAGGGGGAGTTATTTGATGGCGTGGAGTCATCCCCATGAGCCATGTGTATGTGAAGGATGAAATCTTCAATCCAGACCCCGGGGTCCGTCATTCCGTCGTATGACTCTATATTCACGGGTTTGAATCCCTGTGGAAATTCATGCTCCAGCACCTCGTTCGTGAAGCACAGGGGGTGCATAGCCCCTCTGTATCTGGCCGTGTTGCAGCATGCTGCCAGCTATTGTTGCTCCCGGTGTTGATTTCGGACTGGTATTCGATCAACATGATTGTTGTGGTGACCATAATCCCGCGTCGGAGCCTGTTCTCTGGACCCATAGATGTATCTGGCCGCACTGGCCTTTTTGTCCAGGAGCTCTCGTAAATCGTGTGCGGTATCAGTGGCTGCTCTATCGCGGCCATGAGTTGGCTAGTTCGACTGAGTAGCAGTATTGTTTTTGGACCGAACGGGTGATGCGGCTTCGTTGTCGAATTCGAGTAGCAGTTTGCGCTTTGGGTAGCTCTTTGTGTGGCGATTATCACCATGTTTTCCTTCGGTGTCCAGCACCTTATTCCATCGTTAGTTGAGCATATCCTGTGCGACCTTCAGTCTTTGCTTCTGCTTCTTCAGGCTCCATGCTGTGGCCAGGAGTTTTCTACGGAGTTTGTCTTGTTTTGACCGTTCTTCCGGGATGATGAACGCATCATCAACCGGAGTGTTATCTTCTTTGGAGGTAGCATGATGAGTTCGGCCCTCTGAATGGCGATCGGGTGTCTGCTCCGGGCTGTGTTCGGCATGACCTGGTTTATCCTGCTCCATCGCTGGGTCACTATGGTCATTGTTGCCTTCGAAATCAACCAGAGTGTCATCCTATTTCGGGTTGTTATCGCTATTTTTACTGTGATTGGACCTAAGGCGGCGCCTACGCCATCAATTTTGCTTTTGCCAGGGGGGTTTATCTTCCGTTGTGTCCATTTTTTCAATATTGTCTTCTTTGGGGGTGTCCACCATATATATGTCGTATGATGAAGTGGTAGTCCAGCGCCGCGTGGGCGGTGGTTCCGGATCTTCCCCTGCATCCACGTCCATAGTGTCGATGTTATTGGGGTCGATATCAAGCATGTCTGTTAGGTCATCGACAGTGGCTATCAAGTGGGTGGTGGGTGGGTCTGTTGGGGAACGTAGTAATTTCAAAAAATTCCTACGCACACGCAAGATCATGGTGATGCATAGCAACGAGAGGGGAGAGTGTGTCCACGTACCCTCGTAGACCGAAAGCGGAAGCGTTATGACAACGCGGTTGATGTAGTCGTACGTCTTCACGATCCGACCGATCCAAGTACCGAACGTACGGCTCCTCCGAGTTCAGCACACGTTCAGCTCGATGACGATCCCCGGACTCCGATCCAGCAGGGTGTCGGGGATGAGTTCCGTCAGCACGACGGCGTGGTGACGATGATGATTATCTACCGACACAGGGCTTCGCCTAAGCACCGCAACGATATAACTGAGGTGGAATATGGTGGAGGGGGGCACCGCACACGGCTAAGGAACGATCACGAAGATCAACTTGTGTGTCTTGGGGTGCCCCCCACCCCCGTATATAAAGGAGAAAGGGGGGAGGCTGGCCGGCCCTAGGGGGCGCGCCAAGGAGGGGGGAATCCTCCTCCTAGTGGGAGTAGGATTCCCCTTTCCTAGTCCCACTAGGAAGGAGGAAGGGGGAAGGAAAGAGAGGGAGAGGGAGAGGGAAAGAGGGGCCGCGCCCCCCTCCCTAGTCCAATTCGGACTCCCCATGGGGGGGGCGCCACCTCCTGGGCTGCTGCCCTCTCTCTCCCCTCAGGCCCACTAAGGCCCAATACTTCCCCGGGGGGTTCCGGTAACCCCTCCGGCACTCCGTTTTCTCCGAAATTACCCGGAACAATTCCAGTGTCCGAATATAGTCGTCCAATATATCAATCTTTATGTCTCGACCATTTCGAGACTCCTCGTCATGTCCGTGATCACATCCGGGACTCCGAACAACCTTCGGTACATCAAAACTTATAAACTCATAATAAAACTGTCATCGTAACGTTAAGCGTGCGGACCCTACGGGTTCGAGAACTATGGAGACATGACCTAGAACTGTTTCCGATCAATAACCAATAGCGGAACCTGGATGCTCATATTGGCTCCTACATATTCTACGAAGATCTTTATCGGTCAAACCGCATATCAACATACGTTGTTCCCTTTGTCATCGGTATGTTACTTGCCCGAGATTTGATCGTCGGTACCCAATACCTAGTTCAATCTTGTTACCGGCAAGTCTCTTTACTCGTTACGTAATGCATCATTCCGTAACCAACTCATTGGCCACATTGCTTGCAAGGCTTATAGTGATGTGCATTACTGAGAGGGCCCAGAGATACCTCTCCGACAATTGGGGTGACAAAACCTAATCTCAAAATACGCCAACTCAACATCTACCTTTGGAGACACCTGTAGAGCTCCTTTATAATCACCCAGTTACGTTGTGATGTTTGCTAGCACACAAAGTGTTCCTCCGGTAAACGGAAGTTGCATAATCTCATAGTTGTAGGAACTTTGTATAAGTCATGAAGAAAGCAATGGCAACATACTAAACGATCAAGTGCTAGGCTAACGGAATGGGTCAAGTCAATCACATCATTCTCCTAATGATGTGATCTCTTTAATCAAATGACAACACATGTCTATGGTTAGGAAACATAACCATCTTTGATTAATGAGCTAGTCAAGTAGAGGCATACTAGTGACATTAAGTTTGTCTATGTATTCACACATGTATCATGTTTCCTGTTAATACAATTCTAGCAAGAATAATAAACATTTATCATGATATGAGGAAATAAATAATAACTTTATTATTGCCTCTAGGGCATATTTCCTTCAGTCTCCCACTTGCACTAGAGTCAATAATGTAGATTACACAGTAATGATTCTAATCACCCATGGAGTCTTGGTGCTGATCATGTTTTGCTCGTGGAAGAGGCTTAGTCAATGGGTCTGCAACATTCAGATCTGTATGTATCTTGCAAATCTCTATGTCTCCCACCTGGACTTGGTCCCGGATGGAATTGAAGCGTCTCTTGATGTGCTTGGTCCTCTTGTGAAATCTGGATTCCTTTGCCAAGGCAATTGCACCAGTATTGTCACAGAAGATCTTCATTGGTCCCGATGCACTAGGTATGACACCTAGATCAAAAATGAACTCCTTCATCCAGAGTCCTTCATTTGCTGCTTCTGAAGTAGCTATGTACTCCGCTTCACATGTGGATCCCGCCACGACACTTTGTTTAGAACTGCACCAACTTACAGCTCCACCGTTTAATAAAAACACGTATCCGGTTTGCGATTTGGAATCGTCCGGATCAGTGTCAAAGCTTGCATCGACGTAACCATTTACGACTAGATCTTTGTCACCTCCATAAACGAGAAACATATCCTTAGTCCTTTTCAGGTATTTCAGGATGTTCTTGACCACTGTCCAATGATCCACTCCTGGATTACTTTGGTACCTCCCTGCTAAGCTTATTGCTAAGCATACATCAAGTCTGGTACACAACATTGCATACATGATAGAGCCTATGGCTGAAGCATAAGGAACATATTTCATTTTCTCTCTATCTTCTGCTGTGGTCGGGCATTGAGTCTGACTCAACTTCACACCTTGCAATACAGGCAATAACCCTTTCTTTGCCTTATCCATTTTGAACTTTTTCAAAACTTTATCAAGGTATGTGCTTTGTGAAAGTCCAATTAAGCATCTTGATCTATCTCTATAGATCTTGATGCCCAATATGTAAGCAGCTTCACCGAGGTCCTTCATTGAAAAACTTTTATTCAAGTATCCCTTTATGCTATCCAGAAATTTTATATCATTTCCAATTAACAATATGTCATCTACATATAATATCAGAAATGCTACAGAGCTCCCACTCACTTTCTTGTAAATACAGGCTTCTCCAAAAGTCTGTATAAAACCATATGCTTTGATCACACTATCAAAGCGTTTATTCCAACTCCGAGATGCTTGCACCAGTCCATAAATGGATCGCTGGAGCTTGCACACTTTGTTAGCACCTTTTGGATCGACAAAACCTTCCGGTTGCATCATATACAACTCTTCTTCCAGAAAACCATTCAGGAATGCAGTTTTTACAGCCATTTGCCAAATTTCATAATCATAAAATGCGGCAATTGCTAACATGATTCAGACCGACTTAAGCATCGCTACGGGTGAGAAAGTCTCATCGTAGTCAACCCCTTGAACTTGTCGAAAACCTTTTGCAACAAGTCGAGCTTTGTAGAAAGTTATATTACCGTCAGCGTCAGTCTTCTTCTTGAAGATCCATTTATTCTCAATGGCCTATAGATCATCGGGCAAGTCAACCAAAGTCCATACTTTGTTCTCATACGTGGATCCTATCTCAGATTTCATGGCTTCAAGCCATTTTTCGGAATCTGGGCTCATCATCGCTTCCTCATAGTTCGTAGGTTCGTCATGGTCAAGCAACATGACTTCCAGAATAGGATTACTGTACCACTCTGGTGCGGATCTTACTCTGGTAGACCTACGAGGTTCAGTAGAAACTTGATCTGATGTTTCATGATCAATATCATTAGCTTCCTCACTAATTGGTGTAGTTGTCACAGGAACCGGTTCTTGTGATGAACTACTTTCCAATAAGGGAGCAGGTACAATTACCTCATCAAGTTCTACTTTCCTCCCACTCACTTCTTTCAAGAGAAACTCCTTCTCTAGAAAGGACTCGAATTTAGCAACGAAAATCTTGCCCTCAGATCTGTGATAGAAGGTGTACCCAATAGTCTCTTTTGGGTATCCTATGAAGATACATTTCTCCGATTTGGATTCGAGCTTATCTGGTTGAAGTTTCTTCACATAAGCATCGCAGCCCCAAACTTTAAGAAACGACAACTTTGGTTTCTTGCCAAACCACAGTTCATAAGGCGTCGTCTCAACAGATTTTGATGGTGCCCTCTTTAACGTGAATGCGGCCGTCTCTAAAGCATAACCCCAAAACAATAGCGGTAAATCAGTAAGAGACATCATAGATCGCACCATATCCAATAAAGTACGATTACGATGTTCGGACACACCATTTCGTTGTGGTGTTCCGGGTGGCGTGAGTTGCGAAACTATTCCGCATTGTTTCAAAAGTAAACCAAACTCGTAACTCAAATATTCTCCTCCTCGATCAGGTCATAGAAATTTTATTTTCTTGTTACGATGATTTTCCACTTCACTCTGAAATTCTTTGAACTTTTCAAATGTTTCAGACTTGTGTTTCATCAAGTAGATATACCCATATCTGCTCAAATCATCTGTGAAGGTGAGAAAATAATGATACCCGCCGCGAGCCGCAATATTCATTGGACCACATACATCAGTATGTATGATTTCCAATAAACCAGTTGCTCGCTCCGTAGTTCCGGAGAACGGCGTTTTAGTCATCTTGCCGATGAGGCACGGTTCGCAAGTACCAAGTGATTCATAATCAAGTGATTCCAAAAGTCCATCAGTATGGAGTTTCTTCATGCGCTTTACACCGATATGACCTAAATGGCAGTGCCACAAATAAGTTGCACTATCATTATCAACTCTGCATCTTTTGGCTTCAACATTATGAATATGTGTATCACTACTATCGAGATTTAATAAAAATAGACCACTCTGTAAGTGTGCATGACCATAAAAGATATTACTCATATAAATAGAACAATCATTATTCTCTGATTTAAATGAATAACTGTCTCGCATCAAACAAGATCCAGATATAATGTTCATGCTCAACGCTGGCACTAAATAACAATTGTTCAGGTCTAAAACTAATCCCGATGGTAGATGTAGAGCTAGCGTGCCGACCGCGATCACATCGACTTTGGAACCATTTCCCACGCGCATCGTCACCTTGTCCTTAGCCAATCTTCGCCTAATCTGTAGTCCCTGTTTCGAGTTGCAAATATTAACAACAGAACCAGTATCAAATACCCAGGTACTACTGCGAGCATTAGTAAGGTACACATCAATAATATGTAGATCACATATACCTTTGTTCACTTTGCCATCCTTCTTATCCGCCAAATACTTGGGGCAGTTCCGCTTCCAGTGTCTAGTCTGCTTGCAGTAGAAGCACTTAGTCTCAGGCTTAGGTCCAGACTTGGGTTTCTTCTCTTGAGAAGCAACTTGTTTTTTGTTCTTCTTGAAGTTCCCCTTCTTCTTCCCTTTGCCCTTTTTCTTGAAACTGGTGGTCTTATTGACCATCAACACTTGATGCTCCTTCTTGCTTTCTACCTCCGCAGCCTTTAGCATTGCGAAGAGCTCGGGAATAGTCTTGTCCATCCCTTGCATATTATAGTTCATCGCGAAGCTCTTGTAGCTTGGTGGCAGTGATTGAGGAATTCTGTCAATGACACTATCATCAGGAAGATTAACTCCCAGTTGAATCAAGTGATTATTATACCTAGACATTTTGAGTCTGTGTTCATTGACAGAACTATTCTCCTCCTTCTTACAGCTATAGAACTTATTGGAGACTTCATATCTCTTAATCCGGGCATTTGCTTGAAATATTAACTTCAACTCCTGGAACATCTCATATGCTCCATGACGCTCAAAACGTCGTTGAAGACCCGGTTCTAAGCCGTAAAGCATGGCACACTAAACGATCGAGTAGTCATCAGCTTTGCTCTGCCAGACGTTCTTAACATCGTCAGTTGCATCTGCAGTAGGCCTGGCACCCAGCGGTGCTTCCAGGACGTAATTCTTCTATGCAGCAATGAGGATAATCCTCAGGTTACAGACCCAGTCTGTGTAATTGCTACCATCATCTTTCAACTTAGCTTTCTCAAGGAACGCATTAAAATTCAACGGAACAATAGCACGAGCCATCTATCTACAACAAACATAGACAAGCAAAATACTATCAGGTACTAAGTTCATGATAAATTTAAGTTGAATTAATCATATTACTTAAGAACTCCCACTTAGACAGACATCTCTCTAGTCATCTAAGTGATCACGTGATCCAAATCAACTAAACCATGTCCGATCATCACGTGAGATGGAGTAGTTTCAATGGTGAACATCACTATGTTTATCATATCTACTATATGATTCACGTTCGACCTTTAGGTCTCCATGTTCCGAGGCCATATCTGTATATGCTAGGCTCGTCAAGTTTAACCTAAGTATTCCGCATGTGCAACTATTTTGCACCCGTTGTATTTGAACGTAGAGCCTATCACACCCGATCATCTCGTGGTGTCTCAGCACAAAGAACTTTCGCAACGGTGCATACTTAGGGACAACACTTCTTGATAATTTAGTGAGAGATCATCTTAAAATGCTACTGTCAATCAAAGCAAGATAAGATGCATAAAGGATAAACATCACATGCAATCAATATAAATGATATGATATGGCCATCATCATCTTGTGCTTGTGATCTCCATCTCCGAAGCACCGTCGTGATCACCATCGTCACCGGCGTGACACCTTGATCTCCATCGTAGCATCGTTGTTGTTACGCCATCTATTGCTTCTACGACTATCGCTACCGCTTAGTGATAAAGTAAAGCAATTACAGGACGTTTGCATTTCATACAATAAAGCGACAACCATATGGCTCCTGCCAGTTGCCGATATCTTCGGTTACAAAACATGATCATCTCATACAATAAAATATAGCATCACGTCTTGACCATATCACATCACAACATGCCCTGCAAAAACAAGTTAGACATCCTCTACTTTGTTGTTGCAAATTTTACGTGGCTGCTACGGGCTGAGCAAGAACCGTTCTTACCTACGCATCAAAACCACAACGATAGTTTGTCAAGTTAGTGCTGTTTTAACCTTCGCAAGGACCGGGCGTAGCCACACTCGGTTCAACAAAAGTTGGAGAAACAGACACCCACTAGTCACCTGTGTGCAAAGCACAGCGGTAAAACCAGTCTCGCGTAAACATACGCGTAATGTCGGTCCAGGCCGCTTCATCCAACAATACCGCCGAACCAAAGTATGACATGCTGGTAAGCAGTATGACTTGTATCGCCCACAACTCACTTGTGTTCTACTCGTGGATATAACATTAACGCATAAAACCTAGGCTCGGATGCCACTGTTGGGGAACGTCGTAATTTCAAAAAAATTCCTACGCACACGCAAGATCATGGTGATGCATAGCAACGAGAGGGGAGAGTGTGTCCATGTACCCTTGTAGACCGAAAGCGGAAGCGTTATGACAACGCGGTTGATGTAGTCGTACGTCTTCATGATCCGACCGATCCAAGTACCGAACGTACGACACCTCCGAGTTCAGCACATGTTCAGCTCGATGATGATCCCCGGACTCCGATCCAGTAGGGTGTTGGGGATGAGTGCCGTCAGCACGACGGCGTGGTGACGATGATGATGTTCTACCGACGCAGGGCTTCGCCTAAGCACCGCAACGATATGACTGAGGTGGAATATGGTGGAGGGGGGCACCGCACACGGCTAAGGAACGATCACGAAGATCAACTTGTGTGTCTTGGGGTGCCCCCCCACCCCCGTATATAAAGGAGCAAGGGGGGAGGCCGGCCGGCCCTAGGGGGCGCGCCAAGGAGGGGGGAATCCTCCTCCTAGTGGGAGTAGGATTCCCCTTTCCTAGTCCCACTAGGAAGGAGGAAGGGGGAAGGAAAGAGAGGGAGAGGGAGAGGGAAAGAGGGGCCGCGCCCCCCTCCCTAGTCCAATTTGGACTCCCCATGGGGGGGGGCGCCACCTCCTAGGCTGCCGCCCTCTCTTCCCTCAGGCCCACTATGGCCCAATACTTCCCCGGGGGGTTCTGGTAACCCCTACGGCACTCTGGTTTTCTCCGAAATTACACGAAACAATTCCGGTGTCCGAATATAGTCGTCCAATATATCAATCTTTATGTATCGACCATTTCGAGACTCCTTGTCATGTCCGTGATCACATCCGGGACTCTGAACAACCTTCGATACATCAAAACTTATAAACTCATAATAAAACTGTCATCGTAACGTTAAGCGTGCGGACCCTACGGGTTCGAGAACTATGTAGACATGACCTAGAACTGTTTCCGGTCAATAAGAAATAGTGGAACCTGGATGCTCATATTGGCTCCTACATATTCTACGAAGATCTTTATCGGTCAAACCACATAACAATATATGTTGTTCCCTTTGTCATCGGTATGTTACTTGCCCGAGATTTGATCGTCGGTATCCAATACCTAGTTCAATCTCGTTACCGGCAAGTCTCTTTACTCGTTACGTAATGCATCATTCCATAACCAACTCATTGGCCACATTGCTTGCAAGGCTTATAGTGATGTGCATTACCGAGAGGGCCCAGAGATACCTCTCCGATAATCGGAGTGACAAAACCTAATCTCGAAATACGCCAACTCAACATCTACCTTTGGAGACACCTGTAGAGCTCCTTTATAATCACCCAGTTACGTTGTGACGTTTGGTAGCACACAAAGTGTTCCTCTGGTAAACGGAAGTTGCTTAATCTCATAGTTGTAGGAACTTTGTATAAGTCATGAAGAAAGCAAAAGTAACATACTAAACGATCAAGTGCTAGGCTAACGAAATGGGTCAAGTCAATCACATCATTCTCCTAATGATGTGATCTCTTTAATCAAATGACAACACATGTCTATGGTTAGGAAACATAACCATCTTTGATTAATGAGCTAATCAAGTAGAGGCATACTAGTGACATTAAGTTTGTCTATGTATTCACACATGTATCATGTTTCCGGTTAATACAATTCTAGCATGAATAATAAACATTTATCATGATATGAGGAAATAAATAATAACTTTATTATTGTCTCTAGGGCATATTTCCTTCAGGGTCGCGATTTTCTTCGTCCTCCGTATCCCACACGGGCCGGACATAGTTCGGCCAGGAATCTTCTGACAGAGAGAGAGATTTTAATGAATCCAGCATGTCTCCGAAGGGTGAGTGCTGAAAGATATCCGCGGTGGCGAACTCCATGACTGGAGCCCAGTCAGATTCGATGTGCACGAGTGCGCGCGGTCCGGAACACACCGCTGGAGATGAGTCCGTGGGTCCGGAGACAGAGATCCCTTTAGGAGAGGAGTCTGTGTTTGGCTCCAATGCCGAGGAGTGTGCGGCTTCTGGGCGGGGTCCATCCACCCGTCCTTGGAAGGCACGACCCACTCTGGAGCGAAGTTCGGAGTGGTAGCAGGTGCGATGTTCCGAATACTGTCCGACTGCCGATCTAGGTCGTGTACGTCGTGATTGTTCGGTGCTCCTGACACAGGCCTGAATCCGTCGAAGATCAAGTCTCCGTGGATGTCGGCGGTGTATTTTTAGGTTTCCAAACCTGACCTGATGGCCGGGGGCGTAGCAATCGATCTACTCCAGATGGCCAAGCGAATTGGCTCGCAGTGCGAAGCCACCGAACACGAAGATCTGTCCGCAGAGAAAAGCCTTACCCAGGACAGCATGGTTGAAGGATGGAGGAGCCATCTAGCCTTGTAGCGACGACACAGAGGAACTCTCAATGAAAGCACCAATGTCGGTGTCAAAACCGGCGGATCTTGGGTAGGGGGTCCCGAACTGTGCGTCTAAGGCTAATGGTAACAGGAGACTGGGGACACGATGTTTACCCAGGTTCGGGCCCTCTCAATGGAGGTAATACCCTACTTCCTTCTTGATTGATCTTGATGATATGAGTATTACAAGAGTTGATCTACCACGAGATCAGAGAGGCTAAACCCTAGAAGCTAGCCTATGGTATGATTGTTGATGGTAATGATGATCAGTCCTACGGACTAAACCCTCCGGTTTATATAGACACCAGAGGGGGTAGGGTAACATAGAGTCGGTTTACAAAGGAGGAGATCTACATCCGGATCGCCAAGCTTGCCTTCCACGCCAAGGAGAGTCCCATCCGGACACGGGACGAAGTCTTCCATCTTGTATCTTCATAGTCCAATAGTCCGGCAAAAGTACATAGTTCGGCAGTCCAGATACCCCCTTATCCAGGACTCCCTCAGTTGTCCTTGAATATTACCTTGGGGTGCTTTAGGCATCCCCAAGATTAGGCTCTTTCCACACCTTATTCCATAGTCCATCGAATCTTTTACCCAAAACTTGAAAACTTCACAACACAAAACTCAACAGAAAACTCGTAAGCTCCGCTAGTATAAGAAAATAAAACCACCACTTAGGTACTGTAATGAAATCATTCTAAATTCATATTGGTGTAATATCTACTGTATTCCAACTTTTCTATGGTTCATACCCTCCGATACTACTCATAGATTCATCAAAATAGGCAAACAACACATAGAAAACATAATCTGTCAAAAATAGAACAGTCTGTAGTAATCTGTATCAAACGTATACTTATGGAACTCCAAAAATTCTACCAAATTAGTAAGTCCTAAGCAATTTATGTAACAATCGAGAGCAAAAATAATCAGATCAGAAGAACGTTTCTGTGAATTATCAAACCTAATTTACTAGGTGAAAAATTTCTGTTTTTCAGCAGGATCAACACAACTATCACCGTAAGCTATTCTATAGGTCTTACTTGGCATCTTATTGAGACAAAAGCTATAAAACATGATTACTACAGTAGCATAATCATCTGAACACAAAAAAACAGTAAGTATAAATATTGGGTTGTCTCCCAACAAGCGCTTTTCTTTAATGCCTTTCTAGCTAGGCATGTTGATGACAATGATGCTCACATACAAGATAAGAATTGAAACATAACGGGAGCATCATGAAGCATATGACTAGCACACTTAAGTCTAACCCTCCTCCTATGCATAGGGATTTTGTGAGCAAACAACTTATGGGAACAATAATCAACTAGCATAGGAAGGTAAAACAAGCATAGCTTCAATATTTTAAGCACATAGAGAGGAAACTTGATATTATTGCAATTCCTACAAGCATATGTTCCTCCCTCATAATAATTTTCAGTAGCATCATGAATGAATTCAACAATATAACCAGCACCTAAAGCATTCTTTTCATGATCTACAAGCATAGAAAATTTACTACTCTGCACATAAGCAAACTTCTTCTCATTCAGAATAGTGGGAGTATCATAAAAGACTTGAATACTATAAATTGTTTCCACATTAAAAGAGTAATGTTGAGAAAAAGGGTAATCATGACAAGTTTATAAATATAATCATCACTACTTTTTATAGCATAAGTTTCATCACAATAATCATCATAAGTAGCAACTTCGTTCTCATCATAATCGATTGAAACCTCTTCCAAGATAGTGGAATCATCACTAAATAAAGTTGACACTCTTCCAAATCCACTTTCATATTCATCACAATAAGATTCAACATCCTCCAAAATAGTGGGATCACTACTTCCTAAAGTTGACCCTCTTCCAAACCCACTTTTATCAATATAACCATCATAAATAGGAGGCATGCTTTCATCATAACAACTTTGCATATCAAAACTTGGGGGACAAAAAATATCATATTCATCAAACATAGCTTCCCCAAGCTAGTGGCATTGCATATCATTAGCATCATGGATATTCAAGGAATTCCTACTAACAGCATTGCAATCATGCTCATCACACAAAGATCTAGTACCAAACATTTTAATGCATTCTTATTCTAGCAATTGAGCACAATTTTCCTTTCCATCATTCTCACGAAAGATATTAAAAAGATGAAGCATATGAGACAAAGTCAATTCCATTTTTTGGTAATTTTATTTTATAAACTAAACTAGTGATAAAACAAGAAACAAAAAGATTCGATTGCAAGATCTAAAGATATACCTTCAAGCACTCACCTCCCCGGCAACGGCGCCGGAAAAGAGCTTGATGTCTACTACACAACTTTCTTCTTGTAGATGTTGTTGGGCCTCCAAGTGCAGAGGTTTGTAGGACAGTAGAAAATTTCCCTCAAGTGGATGACCTAAGGTTTATCAATCTGTGGGAGGTGTAGGATGAAGATGGTATCTCTCAAACAACCCTGCAACCAAATAACAAAGAGTCTCTTGTGTCCCCAACACACCCAATACAATGGTAAATTGTATAGGTGCACTAGTTCGGAGAAGAGATGGTGATACAAGTGCAATATGGATGGTAGATATAGGTTTTTGTAATCTGAAAATATAAAAACAGCAAGGTAACTAATGATAAAAGTGAGCGTAAACGGTATTGTAATGCTAGGAAACAAGGCCTAGGGTTCATACTTTCACTAGTGCAAGTTCTCTCAACAATAATAACATAGATAGATCATATAACAATCCATCAACATGCAACAAAGAGTCACTCCAAAGCCACTAATAGTGGAGAAAAAACAAAGAGATTATGGTAGGGTACGAAACCACCTCAAAGTTATTCTTTCGGATCAATCTATTCAAGAGTTCGTACTAGAATAACACCTTAAGATACAAATCAACCAAAACCCTAATGTCACCTAGATACTCCATTGTGACCTCAAGTATCCGTGGGCATGATTATACGATATGCATCACACAGTCTCAGATTCATCTATTCAACCAACACAAGGTACTTCAAAGAGTGCTCCAAAGTTTCTACCGGAGAGTCAAGACAAAAACGTGTGCCAACCCCTATGCATAGGTTCATGGGTGGAACCCGCAAAGTGATCACCAAAACATACATCAAGTGGATCACGTGATATCCCATTGTCACCACAGATAAGCACGGCAAGACATACATCAAGTGTTCTTAAATCCTTAAAGACTCAATCCGACAAGATAACTTCAAAGGGAGAACTCAATCCATCACAAGAGAGTAGAGGGGGAGAAACATCATAAGATCCAACTATAATAGCAAAGCTCGCGATACATCAAGATCGTGCCATAGGGAGAACACAAGAGAGAGAGAGATCAAACACATAGCTACTGGTACATACCCTCAGCCCTGAGGGTGAACTACTCCCTCCTCGTCATGGAGAGTGCCGGGATGATGAAGATGGCCACCGGTGAGGGATCCCCCCTCCAGCAGGGTGCCGGAATGGGCTCCCGAGAGGGTTTTGGTGGCTATAGAGGCTTGCGGTGGCGGAACTCCCGATCTATCTTCGTATACAATGGTTTTAGGGTATATGGGAATATATAGGCGAAAGAACTCGGTCGGGGGAGCCATGAGGGGCCACGAGACAGGGGGTGCGCCTAGGGGGGTGGGCGCGCCCTCCTATCTCCTGGCCTCCTCGAAGCTTCCCTGGATTGTACTCCAAGTCTCCCGGATCATGTTCGTTCAAAAAATCACGCTCCCGAAGGTTTCATTCCGTTTGGACTCCGTTTGATATTCCTTTTCTTCGAAACACTGAAATAGGCAAGAAAACAGCAATATGAGCTGGGCCTCCAGTTAATAGGTTAGTCCCAAAAATAATATAAAAGTGTATAATAAAGCCCATAAACATCCAAAACAGATAATAATATAGCATGAATGCTTCATAAATTATATATACATTTAAGATGTATCAATCACAACCCGTGAAACACATAAGAATATTTGGATTTGATCTTTCCACTCGATGGTGTAGGAGACGCGAGAATACGACATAATTCGGTGTGCCTTCAAGGCACCAACGCCAAGCGCAACTTCCCCGATGGTCTGCCATAGTTGGCGCCCGTAAAAACCTTGGTGGCCACCGCACGGGAGATGCGGGAAGACTTGGAGGCCTTCGACCGCCTCGAGGCATAGCAAGCTGGCTAGCGTATATGGCGGAGCTCCACCACCTGGAGCATGTCTTATACGTCTCCAACGTATCTATAATTTTTGATTGTTCCATGCTATTATATTACCTGTTCTGGATATTTTATATGCATTAATATGCTCTTTTATATTATTTATGGGACTAACCTAATAACCTAGAGCCCAATGCTAGTTTCTATTTTTTCCCTTGTTTTTGAGTGTTACAGAAAAGGAATATCAAACAGAATGAAACTTTACGATGATTTTTTTTGGACCAGAAGACATCGACGGAACTTTGAGTCCAAGTCAGAAGAGCCCCGAGGGCTCCACAAGCCCTTAGGGCGCGTCCTGGGGGGGTGCCTTGTGTGCCCCCCGGGAGTCCACCGACCTCCCTCAGAGTTCTATAAGTCCCCAGATATTCCCAAACGACCATAAGCTTCCACCAAAATACTTTTCCGCCGCCGTATCCTTCTGTCCCCATAAGATCCCATCTTGTGGCCTTTTTCGGCACCCTACCTGTCGGTGTCAAAACCGGCGGATCTTGGGTAGGGGGTCCCGAACTGTGCGTCTAGGCGGATGGTAACAGGAGACGAGGGACACAATGTTTTACCCAGGTTCGGGCCCTCTTGATGGAGGTAAAACCCTACGTCCTGCTTGATTGATATTGATATTGTGGATGTTTACAAGAGTGGATCTACCACGAGATCAAGGAGGCTAAACCCTAGAAGCTAGCCTATGGTATGATTGTAATGGTTGTTGTTGTCCTACGGACTAGAGCCATCCGGTTTATATAGACACCGGAGAGGGCTAGGGTTACATAGAGTCGGTTACAATGGTAGGAGATCTACATATCCGTATTGCCAAGCTTGCCTTCCACGCCAAGGAAAGTCCCATCCGAACACGGGGCGAAGTCTTCAATCTTGTATTTTCATAGTCTTGGAGTCCGGTCGATGATGATAGTCCGGCCGATGATGATAGTCCGGCCGATGATAGTTCGGCTGATGATGGTAGTCCGGCTATCCGGACACCCCCTAATCCAGGACTCCCTCAGTAGCCCCTGAACCAGGCTTCAATGACGATAAGTCCGGCGCGTGTATTGCTTGGCATTGCAAGGCGGGTTCCTCCTTCGAATGATAGAAGATTGTGAACACCAGGATAGTGTCCGGCTCTGCAAAATAAATTCCACATTCCACCGTAGAGAGAATAATATATACACAAGTTCAATCTGCTGACATTTTTTGTGGCATGACGTCACGCCACTACCAAGCCATTACTTGAATCGTTTTTTAATCTACCACCTCAGCGCATTTAGCGAAGCGGTTTCCTTGGCACGTCTTGTCGAAGCAGAGATCGTGTTTCCCCTTAATCCGGGATTCTCATCAATACGGACGTGGGTAACCCAACCGCGCCAGTGATGGTGACGCTTGGGGGATAAGCGAGTTTTACCAGGCCGGTGGGGGACGCATAGACTTCGCCCGCTCATATAAGGGATAAGGATTCACCTTTTCACCTACGCCTTCTTCCTCCTTTGCTTATCCATCTCCGTGCACTCGAGCTCCAGCGCCCAAGCCCGCACATCCCGTCTCAACCTTCCCCAGTCATGTCTGGAGCGGGAGGCAAGTGGATGACCTCCTCCGTTACGGAGGAGCACATCGAAAGACTGCGCAGCACCGGATACCTGTCCGGCGACATCACGCACCGGCTGCCCGACGAGGGGCAGCTCATCCCCACCCCCAGGCCCCATGAGAGGGTCGTTTTTCTTCCCCACTTCCTCCGCGGACTGGGCTTTCCACTTCACCCCTTTGTCCGAGGGCTCATGTTCTACTACGGCCTGGATTTCCATGATCTGGCGCCGAACTTCATCCTCAACATCTCGGCGTTTATTGTCGTGTGCGAGGCCTTCCTCTGCATCTAGCCCCACTTCGGCTTGTGGCTCAAGACCTTCAATGTCAAGCTGAAGGTAGTGAAGGGCACTCAAGCGGAGTGCGGAGGCGCCATGTTGGGCAAGATGCCCAACGTCCTTTGGTTCGAAGGGGCCTTCGTGGAATCCGTCAAGGGGTGGCAATCGGGGTGGTTCTATATCACCGAGCCGTGCGACCCTAAGTGGGCGGTGGCCCCCGAGTTCAGATCTGGTATCCCCACGCAGCTCGCCTCCTGGGAAGAGAAGGGCTTGCTGTGGGGTAGTTCGGAGGAGGTGACGGGACTCCAAGCCTGTATCCAGAAGCTGGTGAAGAAGCTCAGGCTGGTTAACGTGGTCCAAGTCATGCTCGTCCACCCGGATTCTCCCATGCCAAGAGCGGGCATTCAATCTGTGGGAGTTCAATCCGGAACAGCACCAGGCGCTGAGCGGGCTCTTCGACACGACGTACGAAGGCGCCTGGAGGGTGCTTTTTAAGGGCGCCGAAGCCCCCACATCCGCGACTGAAGATCGCGGATTTCACTCGCAGCGCCAAGCCGACGAGGTAAGTGATTCTACCCCTTTACAGGACACTTGCTTTTCATAGTTTGACTCTATGCGGGTTTTAATTTCCCCTTTTCCTTTGATAGGACTGGATGAGGAAGGCGGAGCAGATTATCTGCCCGGCTCCTATGCCAGAAAACCCAGTAGACGCCCGTCTAGCGAGGCTGCTGGTTCCGGCACCGCATGTGGTGCCGGAGAGGAAGGCCAAGAAGGAGGCCACGGGTGCTTGAAAGAGTTCCCGTTTTCAGGTGTCTGACGACTCCGGGGTGGACTCCTCCCCCGAAAACGAGGAGGAGAAAGAGGACTCTCTCCCAGAGGGGGGAGAGAGGAAGAGGAGGGCTCCCCCAACAGGGGAGGCCGAAGGGTCCAAGAGGGGAAGGACTATTCCCCCGGACAGCTCCGCCAACATCAATGTTGGCGAGGAAGAGAGGCCTTCAAGGGCCAGGCCTCCGGCGAGATCGTAAGTATCCGGATTCCTGAATGAGTTATAATTTCTTTTTCTGCGTCACATAGTGTCATTCTGATGCCGCATGCTGCCTGTAGTCCGGCCAATGATGATCTCCCCGCTTCATCGAGCGGGTCATTGGCTCCGTCGGAGGTAGACTCCATCCCGACCGCCTCCACCCCTCGCGACACCGAGGATGCCGAGGTGGGATCCCAAGAAGGGACCCCTCAGGGGGAGGCTCCGGAGGCGCCACAAGGCGGCCTCCCGGACTTTGTGCCAGACTCCATATCAGAACCCGCAGTGGTTCCGAAGTCCGGCCGGCGGCCCCTTTGCACGAAGGGCAAGACCGTGATGCCGGCGGCTTCCGTCCAACCGGAGGCGCCGGACAATTAGTTGGAGGCGCTCCAGAGCGCTTCCATCGAGGAAGAACACCGCACTATTATGAGTGCGGTGATTCAGAAGGTACAGCTCGCCAAGAGCGGGCTGACCGAAGCCTGCAGTAGCCTTCTATCAGGCTTTGAGGTAAGAAGTTAAAAATATGAAATGTAATACCGCATAGACAGTAGCCCCTGATGCTCGGTTCGGTGTTCGGAAAGAAAAGCCGGACTGAGGATCTGAAAAAAAAGATATACGCAGGGTTGCTAAAAAATTATGTCAATATGGGTTGCAGGCTACGCTGCTGACCTCTGCCACACTGACTGCGGAGGTCGGTGCTTTGAAGCAGGAGCTCGAGCGGTCCGAGCAAGAGCTCGGCCGCGCCAAGAAGCAGCTCCAAGACAAAGAAGGTGAGTAACACCACTTTGAAATTGTACCTTACAGAAAAGGATTTAGGTTGCAACAAAAAATAACAAGGATAACATGGGTACTGCAGGGGCCACGAACGAGGTGGCGACCCTGAAGGAGGCCGTGTCTGCGGCCGAACGCAATGTGGCCGCGGATCGAGCAGAGCGAGAAAAGCAGGAGGCACGGGTGACAGTGGTTCAGCAAGAGCTCCAGGCTCTCATGGAAAGGCATGAGAGTTTGGAGCGTGACTCAAAGACTCGAGAGTTCAAGCTTGCCTCGGCTCTCGAAAGTGCCAAGACTGCCAAGGCCGAGGCCCATAAGTCCCTTCAGGAGATTGAGTTGGTGAGGAAGATAGCGGCGGGTAAGGCATTTTTCATGCAAAGCAAGCATGTGAATGTAAATTACGTGTTACTTACCCGAATTCGGAGCTCTCCAGGGGCATTTGTAGATCTGCCTCGCAGCGTATCTGATGCCGCCGCTTCTACCGAGCCGAGGAGGGGAGCTCAACGGAGAAGGTCTTCTGGTCTTAGTATGCTGAGGCCGGCCATCCGGTGCCCCCTAGCGACCAGCTGAAGCAGCTGGTCGAGCTCCACAAGGTGGCCGAGGAGGCCATGAAGGGCCTCATAGTCCGGCTGTGGCCTGGAGAGGCCATGCCTGGGAGCTACTTCGGCCTCGTGCGACGGTTGGTGGATGCGTGCCCCTAGGTGGAGGTTATCAAGCGCTCCGCCTGTATTGAAGGTGCTCGTCGGGCCCTTGCCCGCGCAAAGGTGCATTGGGGCAAGCTGGATGCGGAGAAGCTAATCACTGACGCGCCGCCAGTGGGCAAGGAATATCGTACGCCTGAGATGTACTATAAGACTGTCCTGAAGGGTGCCCGCAAGATTGCAGATGAGTGCCCCAGGGATGTAATTATTGAGTAAATTCGCAATGTGTTATCCTATGCGCTGAAAACTTTGTTCATATGCGCTAAGCAACTCTCGTTAATTTAAAATATTACCTTCTGTGCGGCCGTTTATTAAATCTGAGAGATGGCAAGTCGTCGGCTTCAGCCCCCATGCCACGAGTGCTGGGGTGTTCGGGATAAACTTAAGCACTCTTGTTCCCATTGTTGGGTCCATCTAGGGAGGCGCTCAACACAACGAACAAGGCAACCAGACTTATAGTGCTTGAACACTCTCACTTAGCCATAGAATTCTATAATTTTAAATTTCGGCGAAGCCCCTAGTATTCGGAAGACCGAATTAGGGGCGCTATCCACGCCTTCGTCGGACATTATCCGGAACTTCGCTCGAAGCGGCGTAGGTCTTTAAGGACCCGAAAGGACCTCTCGAACAGCGACCAGTCTCTCGCCTTATCATGACAGTCAGTTTTAGCTTTCTCCACTGAGGCGTCAACCCGGCTCAACTGGGGCGCAATCGCAGTGGTTCTCCCAGTGCTACCTTAGCCGATAGAACAGAAACGTAAGGTGCCAAACATGGGAGCCGGGAAAACCCAACTATTGACCCAAGACATGATTCGAAGCCGATTCATATAATGCTATAAGTTCGGGGTGCTGCACTTGTGAAAGTGTGCGGACTTTATCACACCATAATGCGGGGAACAAAAGCCCCTGGTGTATTTGGCCGTACCAAAATGTACGGATGCAACATGTCATTAATGAACATATATATAATGTAATGCAATTATGGGCAAAAAGTGCTTCATTTTATTCGAGAAGATCTGTTATGAGTACGGAATGATACAAATAGTGCGGAAAGCAAGGGATTGGACGAATTAAAGGCGTCTCCCTCCAGGGGTAGGCCGCGGAATGGTGTATTTAACAAATTTAATGCTCGTAATGGAGACCACCTGAGTGTTCGTCGCGGCCTTTGTCCCTCCCTGGCTGTTGCATCATGAGTTCAGTAGGTTCGCCGCCGGACAGGGTTCTGTATAAAAAAAAGAGAAAAATAAAAGATAAAAAGAGCGACACACTTGGGAGCCCCTGGTATGGTTGAACCGCACTCTGGGTCTGTTGTGGTTGTGCCTCTCCCCCTATGCCCATGGTATCTCCAGGGCGAAATTATGTACGCGAGGAGTTTGTCTTACAATTGAGTGAGGGCTGGGGTTGAGGCCGCATTGCTACGCGTGCTCGGAACGTGCCAGGTGGTCTTGGTTGATGTTGCTCCGGGCGCGTTTGGTCGTGTCCGGTCGTTTAACGGCCGGACTCGAAAATTGCCTTAAAAGGGTGCTCTGTACTTCTGCCGCGAGAGCCGCTGTATGTTCCTCCATTCGGAGGGAGCGTTCCGTGTTCCCATTGACCGTGATGACTCCACGAGGGCCTGGCATCTTGAGCTTAAGGTATGCATAATGCGGCACCGCGTTGAATTTTGCGAACGCGGTTCGTCCGAGCAGAGCGTGATAGCCACTGCGGAACGGGACTATGTCGAAGATTAACTCCTCGCTTCGGAAATTATCCGGGGATCCAAAGACCACTTCCAGTGTGACTGAGCCTGTACAACTGGCCTCGACACCTGGTATGACGCCTTTAAAGGTTGTCTTTGTAGGTTTAATCCTTGAAGGGTCTATGCCCATCTTGCGCACTGTATCCTGATAAAGCAGGTTCAGGCTACTGCCGCCGTCCATCAGGACTCTCGTGAGGTGAAATCCCTCGACGATTGGGTCTAAAACCAATGCGGCGAATCCGCCATGGCGGATACTGGGTTGAATTTTGGGGCGACTGGCTCCATCGCGTATACGTCCCTTAGTGCACGCTTCCGCTCCCTCTTGGGAATATGCGTTGCGTATATCATGTTTACCGTCCGAACTTGAGGGGGGAATCCCTTTTGTCCTCTGTTGTTCGGCGTCCGGGTCTCTTCCTCGTCATCGTTGTGTAGCCCCTTGTCACTGTTTTCGGCGATTAATTTGCCTGCCTGTTTGAATACCCAACAATCTCTGTTGGTGTGGTTAGCTGGCTTTTCGGGGGTTCCATGTATTTGACAGGAGCGGTCGAGTATTCGGTCCAAATGGGATGGGCCCGGAGTGGTTCTTTTGAATGGCTTCTTCTGTTGGCCGGGCTTGGAGCCTCGGAATCCGGCGTTGACTGCCGTATCCTCATTGCTGTCGCCGTTAATGCGGCGTTTGTTTTTGTTTCGACGCAACCTGCCATTGCGGTCCTTGGTATCCGGACTGCCAGCGTTTTTGCTAAGGTTGTTGCTGCGAGCTAGCCAGCTATCCTCTCCCGCACAGAAGCGGGTCATGAGTGAAGTGAGGGCTGCCATGGATTTAGGCTTCTCCTATCCTAGGTGCCGGGCCAGCCACTCGTCGCGGATGTTATGTTTGAAGGCAGCGAGGGCCTCTGCATCCGGATAGTCGACGATTTGATTTTTCTTTGTTAGGAACCGTGTCCAGAATTGCCTGGCCGATTCGTCTGGCTGCTGGATTATGTGGCTTAGGTCATCTGCGTCCGGTGGTCGCACATGGTGCCCTGGAAGTTGTCGAGGAATGCGGCTTCCAGGTCTTCCCAGCATCCAATTGACTCTGTGGGCAGGCTGTTAAGCCAATGCCGAGCTGGTCCTTTAAGCTTGAGTGAGAGATATTTGATGGCGTGAAGATCGTCGCCGCGGGCCATATGTATATGGAGGAGATAATCCTCAATCCAAACCGCGGGGTCTGTTGTGCCATCGTAGGATTCGATATTAACGGGTTTAAACCCTTCAGGGATTTGATGATCCATTACTTCGTCAGTGAATCATAGTGGGTGTGCGGCGCCTCTGTATTGAGCAATATCGCGACGTAGCTCGAGAGTGCGTTGTCTGCTGTGTTCGGCCCGGCCGGAGTAGTTGTATCCGGCGCGACGGTATTCGTCGTGGGTCTTGGGGCGCCCGCGTGATCCATAGATAGATCTGGATTGTCTTGCCTTGTCCTCCAATATATCTCGCAAGTCCGGTGCGTTCCCCCGTGGCTTCATGCTTTTTGAGCGATGCCGGGGTACGGTTTTGGTGGAGGGCTTGCATGCCTCTCTGTCGCGGCCACGAGGTGGTCGGTCTGCCGTATTTTGCGCTGGTGATGCGGGTTTGTATGCTTCCTCCTCTAGTCGGGGGAGCAACTTGCGTTTTGGGTAACTTTTGGAGGGGCGTTCGAGTTCATACTCTTCGGCCCCGAGGACCTCGGTCCATCTGTAGGCTAGTAGGTCTTGATCAGCTGGGAGCGGTTGCTGCTTTTTCTTTAGGCTGTTTGCCGTGGCCATTAGCCTATGTTTGAAACGCTCTTGTTCGACGGGATCCTCAGGCACGACGAATTCATCGTCGTCGAGGCTTGCCTCGTCTCCGGAGGGAGGTAAGTAGTTATCATCCTCGACCTCTTCGTCTGCCGCCCTCTCGTGAGGGCTTGCTTCTGCCTCCTCCTGCGCTGGATCGTGCTGGAGGGGGTTGTCTTCGGCACTTTCCGGGGTGCTATTATCTCCTGTGCCGGAATCTCCATTCTTGCTGTGGCGGGATTTAGAGCGGCGCCGCTGATGTCGGTGCTTGGGCTGTTTCTTTAAGGAATCGGCCTCGGCTGCGTCTTTGCCGTGTCCACCATGTATATGTCGTATGACGAGGTGGTCTTCTAGTGTCCTGTAGGCACTGGTTCTTGATAGTCTCCGGCATCGTCGTCCATACCGTCAATGTCTTCGGAGTCGTAGTCGAGTACGTCGGTTAGATTGTCGACGGTGGCTACGAAGTGGGTGGTAGGTGGGCTCTGAATTTCTTCGTCGTCCGCGTCCCAACTGTCCTGGCCGTAGTTCGGCCAGGGCTCTCCGGATAGCGAGAGATGCTTCAGCCAATTTAAGATATCGCTGAAGGGTGAGTGCTGAAAGATGTCCGCAGCGGTGAATTCCATGATCGGCGCCCAATCGGATTCGACTGGCAGGGGCGCAGGAGGTTCGGAGTCCGGCAGAGAGTCCGACACCTCAGAGTCATGAGCTTTGTGCGGGACAAGGTAAGTGTTCGGCTCCATCGCCGTAGAAGTTGCAGCTCCCGAGGCGGTGTCCAGCCATCTATCCTCGATCTGAGCGATCGGCTCCGGACTATGGGTCGGAGCGGATTCGTGTGCGGCCTCCAAGGTGCTGTCCGACGGCAGAGGTAGGTCGTGCCCATCGTGACAGCGCGGCACGCTCGGCTGTGGCTCAGGTCCATCGAAGATCAAGTCCCCGCGGATATCGGCCGTGAAGTTTAGGCTTCCAAACCTGACCTGACGGCCAGGGGCGTAGCTTTCGATCTGCTCCAGATGGCCAAGGCAGTTGGCCCGCAGTGCGAAGCCGCCGAATACAAAGATCTGTCCGGGGAGAAAAGTCTCACCCAGGACTGCTTCGTTGTCGATTGAAGAGGCCATCAAGCCTGTCGGTGACGACACAGAGGAACTCTCAATGAAAGCACCAATGTCGGTGTCAAAACCGGCGGATCTCAGGTAGGGAGTCCCGAACTGTGCGTCTAGGCGGATGGTAACAGGAGACAAGGGACACGATGTTTTACCCAGGTTCGGGCCCTCTTGATGGAGGTAAAACCCTACGTCCTGCTTGATTGATATTGATATTGTGGATGTTTACAAGAGTGGATCTACCAGGAGATCAGGAGACAAAGAAGCTAGCCTATGGTATGATTGTAATGGTTGTTGTTGTCCTACAGACTAGAGCCATCCGGTTTATATAGACACCGGAGAGGGCTAGGGTTACATAGAGTCGGTTACAATGGTAGGAGATCTACATATCCGTATCGCCAAGCTTGCCTTCCACGCCAAGGAAAGTCCCATCCGGACACGGGGCGAAGTCTTCAATCTTGTATCTTCATAGTCTTGGAGTCCGGTCGATGATGATAGTCCGGCCAATGATGATAGTCCGGCCGATGATAGTTCGGCTGATGATGCTAGTCCGGCTATCCGGACACCCCCTAATCCAGGACTCCCTCACTACCGGAGGGGGACTCGATCACGGAGGGCATATACATCAACTCTATTGCCCTTCTAATGAAGCGTGGGTAGTTTACCACAGACCTACAGGTCCATAGCTAGTAGCTAGATGGCTTCTTCTCTCTCTTTGATCTTCAATACAATGTTCTCCTCGATGTTCTTGGAGATCTATCTGATGTAATCTTCTTTTGCGGTGTGTTTGTCAAGATCCAATGAATTGTGGATTTATGATCAGCTTATCTATGAATATTGTTTGAATCTTCTCTAAATTCTTATATGCCTGATTTGATATCTTTGTAATTCTCTTCGAATTATCGGTTTGGTTTGGCCAACTAGATTGGTTCTTCTTGCAATGAGAGAGGTGCTTAGTTTTGGGTTCAATCTTGCATGATTTCACCTGACAAAGTAGGGGTAGCGAGACACGCATTGTATTGTTGACATCAAGGGTAAAAAGATGGGGTTTTCATCATATTGCTTGAGTTTATCCCTCTACATCATGTCATCTTACTTAAGGCGTTGCTCCGTTCTTTATGAACTTAATACGTACTCTGGATGCATGCTGGATAGCGGTCGATGCGTGGAGTAATAGCAGTAGATGCAGACAGGAGTCGGTCTACCTGACACAAACGTGATGCCTATATGCATGATCATTACCTTGGATATCGTCATAACTTTAAACTTTTCTATCAATTTCTCGACAGTAATTTGTTCACCCACCGTATTATTTTCCTTCAAGAGAGAAGTCTCTAGTGAAACCTATGGCCCCGGGTCTATTTTCTATCATATATTTTCAGATCTATAAACCGAAAACCCAAAAATACCTTGCTGCAATTTATTTACTTTTATTTTGTTTTACATTTTAGTAATCTTTTATATCTATCTCTATCAGATCTCACCTTTGCAAGTGACCATGAAGGGATTGACAACCCCTTTATCGCGTTGGGTGCAAGGTTTGATTGTTTGTGCAGGTGCATAGATCTTAACTGAGGGAAATACTTATCTCTACATTATTGCATCACCCTTCCCTCTTCAAGGTAAAAACCAACACAAGCTCAAGAAGTAGGAAGAAGAATTTCTGGCGCCGTTGATGAGGAGATCTACATCAATCTTACCAAGTACCCACCATAAAATCTCATCTCTTGCATTACATTATTTGTCATTTGCCTCTCATTTTCCTCTTCCCCACTTCTAAAATGATTTCAGAAAAATACAAAAATATTTGCCTTTTTATTCTCCCTTCTTCCGTTCATCTTTTCATTTGCTTTCCGTTTGCTCGGTTATTAGATAGCTTTGTTGCTATCATGTCTCAATCTGGGGAGGTTATCGCTAAAACTTTTGATGGTTTTGCTAGTATAAATCTTGACGAAAAACTTGGGTCTTGCTCTTTGGATCATGAAACTGAAACCCCACCTAATTATAAAGAAAAAACTTTTCATGAGGGAGACGTAATATTATTGGGAAAAGTGTTATCCAGGATTGCACGGGAACAATGCCTATTAATAAGAGATCTATTCTTCTTGATACAAATTGCTATGTGGATGCTATTGTCATGCTTGTTGATAAATTAGAGAGAAAATTTGTGCACATCCATCCCGCTTTGCAAAAAGGTGTTTTATGAACTCCCCAATATTAATCATCCTAAGGCTAAAAAGATTGCTACTATCATTCTTATGTGGGTATTTGATTTTATAGTGCAAGAGGCTAGAGAAATTTTTGCTTTCTCAAATAAATATGTTGAACATCCTCCGATTGAAGAAATTATCCATGATAAAGAAACTTTGCATAGTTTGGAATCTAGAGATTATAAATCTTACAGCGACAACCTTAGGAGGAGAGTTCCCTACTCAGAAATTATTCAAACCTTGTACCTTGAGAATTATGAAAATTTTGATTGGGTAACAAGGGCGATTTATGTAGGATTTAACGATGATTAGTTGGAAAAGATGACTAGGGAACCCGTTAAAAATGAAATACATATTTTATATGATGATATATATGGTGATGATCCAGATTATGAGTTTATGAATGTCAAAATCACTAATCAAGATTTTGAGAAAAGCTGAATGCCTTGGAGCTGAAAGAGATGTACTTGAATGGCCGAAGGTACACCTGGTCCAGTGAGAGAACGGAGGTCACTTTGGAGAAGATCGATCATGTATTCAGCACGACATTGTGGGAAGAGCTATACCCAACATGTCACCTCACTTCCCTTGGATCGGCGGTGTCAAATCATTGCCCCCTGCTTCTTGACTTGACATCAGACTTGGGCATGGGGAACCGCTTCAAGTTTGAAGCTTTTCGGAAAAAGGCAAAAGGGTTTAATCAAATGGTGCTAGACGCTGGAGCTCCATCCCGCATGATGGAAATCCATATGTGGTCTTGGACCACAAGTTGAGGGCAACAACAAAAGGCTTACAAAAGTGGAGTGACAAGTGGATAGGAAATGTCAAGATGCAAATTGGAATAGCAATGGAAGTCATATTTAGATTGGAAAAGGAAATGGACTCCAGAGACTTATCTCCTCAAGAGATCGGGCTACGCTGACTGCTTAAAAAGAAGCTGCTTGGATTGTGTTCGCTCGAAAGATCAATCGCAAGGCAGTGATCAATAATACTGGTTTTTCAGGAAGGAGACATGAACACAAGTTTTTTCCATCAGCTTGCATGTCACAGGAAAAGAAGGAACATGATCACCGCAATCAAGCATGGGAACACAATTGCCACTAATGAAGATGAGATCGCTGAAGAAGTTGATAGCTACTACTCGAATGTTCTCGGGACAGCGTCAGCAAGGGCTCACTCCATTAACCTGGAAGCACTGCAGTTGCCAATGAGGAACCTAGAGCACTTGGATGTCCCATTTTCAGAGGAGGAGGTGGAAAGGGTGATTAAAGCAATGCCCTTGACAAAGCACCCGGTCCAGATGGTCTTACGGGGCGATTCTACGCGTCATGTTGGCAGATCATCAAGGCCAATCTAATGAGAGCACTTCAGGCTTTCTACGAAGGTGATATGCGAGGCCTTCCAGCAATAAACAAGGCCATAGTCACACTCCTGCCCAAGAAGGATGGGGCGGTGGACGTCAAGGATTTTCGACTGGTGAGTCTGGAGCATGGTATCATGAAAATAATTGACAAGATCCTGGCGGCAAGAATTGCAGTGGAGCTACCGGCTCTAGTGGGAAAGCATCAAAGTGCATTTGTGAAAGGGCGCTCGATCCATGTCAACTTTATGTTTGTGCAATGCACGGTACGGAGGCTGCACGCTCTCAAAACCCCGACGGTAATGATCGAGTTGGATATCTCAAAGGCGTTCGATTCGGTCCAATGGCCCTTCCTCATAGAGGTCCTACAAGCAATGGGTTTTGGGCGCCGATGGAGGGATTGGGTCTGTGGTATCTTGGCTACTTCCTCCACACGAATATTGGTCAATGGCACACCAGGAAGGCAGGTCCTAAACTGCATTGGGCTGAGGAAAGGAGACCCAGTTTCCCCTATGCTCTTTATCACGGTCATGGAACCGCTGCAACGTATGTTCGAGCTGGCGACAGAGAGGGGACTGTTGACACCACTTGCGAGCGTGGGAATGAAGCACATGTTATCAATGTACACGGATGACATCATGCTGTTCGTTCGGCCATTGGAGGAAGATCTCCAGGCTTGTGTCTCGCTCTTAAATCTCTTTGGAAAGGCATCGAGTATGCGTGTTAACATGGCCAAGAGTGCATCTTATCCAATCCGTTGTACGACAGATATTATGGACAGGGTGGAGAGGATTACAGGGTGTGGAGCGGCCACTTTTCCATGCAAATACTTAGGCTTGTCGCTCACCATACAGAAACAATCTACGACGCAGCTAGCCGGCCTGGTGGATCAACTGGCGAATGCACTTCCGAGATGGAAAGCTTCAAAACTGCCACGAAGTGGGAGGATGCTGCTGATCAAGTCTGTGCTATGAGCGATTCCGCTACATGCCATGGTTACACTCGACTTGCCACAGAAGACGATCAAAGCCATGAACAAGATATGTCATGGTTTTCTCTGGTGTGCCAAGGCCTAGGCCAGTGGAGGGCACTACGCTGTGGCATGGGAGGAGGTTTGCACGCCTATGTGGGCTAGTGGACTCGGGATCCCGAACTTAAAATGGATGAATGTGGCGATGCTGGCCCGGTGGCCATGGTTACAAAAAGCTGACGGATCGCGGCCGTGGGCGGAGTTCAAGATCAAGTTGCCCGAGGCTTCAAAACAAATCTATCGCGGGGCTATGCGGACGACAACAGGAAGCGGCACGGACATGCTATTCTGGGAGGATAAATGGATAGATGGGGAGAGGATTCAGGATATCACCCCGCAGCTTTATGCCATGGTGAGAAACCGGACGAGGCTAAGCTGTATAGTAGCCCAAGCCTTGCATGGCCACAGGTGGGCGAGAGATGTCGGGCCGGAGATGTTCACGGAGGTGCTAAACGAATACATGCAATTATGGACAAGGTTAGTGGAGGTGGAGCTGGATCCAGGCGAGCAGGACCTGGTGACGTGGTCTTGGAGCAGAAATGGGGAGTTCACTACAAAATCTGCCTACGATGCCAATTTTTGGGGACGGCAAGTTGCGCCAACATAAATAAATTATTAAATAACTTTTATCAGAAATCAACTCAAATAAATACGCATATGCAATATTTGTGATCATATCCAAGGTAGCCATGTCCTCATCACATCCCTCTTGTGGAGGGTGTGTTGGACCAACATATATGATGGGTTCCTCACACACCATTAAGAGGTTGTGAAGAGGGCACATACATGTGCCTTGTGCTTCGTCTTGTGATCATGTACAAGAAAGGGGCGATGACATATCTGGGAAGCCGTGCCCTTCTAGTAGGGATTGTGTTAGATCTACTAGCAATATCAATAAAATATGAATATGATATTTGTTCTTTATGTTCTTGCTTGCATGACTGGTTCATGAAATTGTTGCTTCATTCCATTATCATTTATAATACGATACCATGTTTTTTCTACTATTTTATGGGTTAAACGTAGCAAAAATTGTTCAATTATTCAATAAGTTTTAGGTCAATTTGACACGTGGTGGTAGTTAGAGGCAATCTCTTCACAAATTACAACACCTTCCTTACATGAATGTACTGAGAAGGAAGGGGGGAATTTTAGAAGAAACTGCTACGTGATAACACTTTGCGTGCTGGCAATGGAGGGGCACGGCGTTTTGGCTACCAAGCTTAAATGAGCCTGGGAGGGAAAAATAAAAATGCTAAATAAATTCAAAACATTCTGGCTTTTTGTGGAAAAAGATGCCCAAGTCCGTGATATACATGCCACATTTCAGAGCATTTGGATGTCTGAGTAGATCTCAGCAAAAAAGACAAATTGGAGTCTATGAAGAAGTTTACCGTTTGTGCACTGTTCGCACCCGATTTTTTTGTTGAGAACTACTCATATGCCCAAGTGCTTTGAAATTTGGCATGCACCTCAGTGACTCAAACATCTTCTATGCAAAAAACCGTTTTTTATTTCTAGTATTGTTTTTGGATTTACTGTTCACTAGGTGCAGATGAGTCTGGGCTCAAAACTGGATATTCGGCACTGGAGGGCATATTACTAGTCCATGTTTCATTCAGTCTGGAAATATCTATTTAATTTTTGTGTGGGGAGAAATATATATTTAGTTACATTTAAATTTTATAGTTATTAGTCTTGAACTCTAGACATACCTGACAATTTGCTACATCTGTATACTCTACAAACACTACCAATGCCATGTAATACATATAAGAAATACATTTATAATACATTAGTTAGCATAACTTAGTTTTTGGAATTATGTTTCTTATATTTATGGTGAAAACAATGTAACAGATGATTTTTCTTCTTGAAAAGACCCCCCCCCTAAAAATAATATAAGCAAGTTTTACAACCAAACAAAGTATCAATTTAACGCTACAAATGTATTTTTGGTGATATGTATGGAAATTATATGAATTTTTTACCTAATCATAAATGATGATTTTGAGTTGTTTAATATTGTTAATTATACGAAAAAAACAAGTTCAATTAGGAGAAGGTAAAATAGTTTAGTATAAATAGAAAGATGTGTACGTTTGTGTGAAATGCGCTTCCTATATTGACTTGGAGTGGTGCTTGAGTATTTGTCAAAGAGACTGAGGTAGATAGAACAAGTCAAAATAGAGTAAAGGGGGACGAAAGAGCTGAAATCCATGAATGTGACCAGAAATGTCTACAGAGATTATGTCAACAACAAAGTAATCCCAGCAATTCAAGATAAGTGGCCCGTCGGAGATGAGAAAACAACCATTTTCATCCAACTGAATAATGCCAAACCACCAAAAATCAAGGAACAAACCGACCTTGAAATTCGATTGTTATAGCCACCAAACAACCCCGTGTTCAATGTTTTAGACCCCCACTTCCAAAACTCTCTCTAGTCCTTCATAGATTGTAGATCACCAAGAAATATACAGGAATTGCTCGAAGGAGTGGAAGAAGAGTTCGAGCACTACGAGGTTGATAAGTTGTTCAAAAGCTTTGTGACACTGCAATCAGTTAACTTGAGGTTATGAAAGACATAGGAGGAAATAAGTATAAGATTCCACCTTGCACAAGGATTGTCGACCGAATGATGGAAGGGGAAGAATAGGTCTATTTTGTGACACTCAGTGTAATACCCCAATAATTATGCTACAGTGATCTCCCCCTAATGGTGGCCATGTCATCATGATTACTATGCAAATTGCCAGTTGCCCAAAAAATCAAAGTCAAATTTAAATTTGATTTGCAAGTCAAAATATTACATCTTCAAAGTGTAAACAAAATAGTTCATACTTTCGTAAATAGTCCCCAAGTAATTTTGTTAAGGGAAACAACATCACTAAAAGTCCCAAAATGCGCCTGGAAATTATTTAAGTTAACCAACAACAATTAACTTGGCCTTTCCAATTTATAAAAATACTTAAACGATTCTAAATGCTCTGAGAATTTTTTTACAACCCTAAAATATTGCAATGGGATTATGTGCCAAGTTTCAACCCTGGCAAAATTCATTTAGTACACAAACTAAATGCAAAACTGAGGCAAAATTGCAAAACAGGAAAATAGCAAAAAGAAAAAGAAAAGGGAAAAGACTACACTATGCACTTAGGCCTGCTGGCAACAGTTCATGGCCCAGCCCGCCGAGCCCCCATCTCCTTCCTCCTATTCACCAGGGGTCGTGCGTGCGCGCCCTGGCCGTCCACGCTCGATGCCATCGACAGATGACCGCCACTGCGATGCGACATGAGCCGCGTGTGGATAAGACCTTTCGCCCGGGTCCACCCAACGAAACCCTAGCCACTTTCCCCTCACCACTCACTCTCTCTTGCTCGATCCCGAGCTCTCACCCCACCGATGTGTTTGCAAGCATTGCCATCCTCGTCTACATCGTCTGATGCCAACTGTTGGAGCTGGGAGCCCCTACATCGACACCATCTTCTTCCTCCTCTGGTGTCGCCGCCATCACCGTTGATCCGCCGCCTTTGTTGCAGTCATTTCCCCTCCGTTCCCCACCATTTCCGTGCCCGTAGCCATCGTTACCACCATCGCCATAGCTCATCGCCGTGGTTGAGCTCGCCGCTGTGGCCACAGCTCATGGAGCTCATATCCGAGCTTCGCATCAAGCTCCCAAGCCTCATCAGAGCACAACACAACCACCAGCTCCCCTTCCCGTGCTCTGTAGCCCTGATCCCGTTCTCGCCCAATTCCGACTGCCACTGCCGTCGACGCGACGCTCACCTCCGGCCATCCCCAGCTGCTCCCACCTCCACCACTGGACGCGGCTCGCTTCATGTGTTCGAATGCGCCCAACTGCGCTCAAAACCATGTCGTGTGCATGTTTTTCAGCAGGCTCCAGTGCGGCGCTACCACGGATTTGGTCACCGACGCACACCGATGTTTAAACGCTGATGTCACCTACTCATCAGGTCATTAGCGACTAACCGATGTGCTAACAACCACCGACATGTGGGGCCAAAAGCTGTAGCGATTAGACTAATTTAATTAACTCGGTTAATTTGTAAGACACTGACAGTGGCCCCTCTGCTAATTAAACTAATCTAATTAACATGTTAACCCATGTGTCAATGACATACTCGCCCCACCTGCCATAATTGACTAGTCAATAGTCCACATTGTTGACTACTTACCAGGCTACTGACTGTGTAGTGGACCCAGTCAACTGGGCGCACTGTTAGCCACGGATGCACACATATGGGTACACTTTCTGTGTACCCGTACCATATATATTTAATATGATATCAAATTAAAAAAATCCAGTAAATTCCTGAAATTGTTTAAAACTTTGAAAAATCATATAAAATAATCCGCAACTCAGATGAAAATAATTTATATATGGAAAATAATCAGAAAAATGAGACGAATCTGTTTATGCCCTCCACATACCTGTCACATGCCTCTAAGACTGCAAATATGAAACCTTCCCCTCTGGTTCGTTTGTCTGATAACTGCCTAAAGCTGGGAAAATATTCATATATATTTTTCTTCTCTGTCTGTAACACGTAGCACTGTATTAGGCCACCCCTGGCATAGCATGCTACCATGTCATGCAATGTGATGCATTTGTTTTCTTGGTATTTATTGTTTATTCCCCCCTTCTCTCCAGTAGACCCCGAGATCGATGCTGCTCCTGAGTAAGACTACGCTCATGATGTCCATCCCCTTTCAGCGGAGCTTCCACACAAGAAAAACCTCCTTGATCATTCCTATATCACCCATTCTTTCTCTATCATTCTTGCATTATATTTAGCTACTGTTGTTCCATAGCTCCTATTTTGATGCATAGCCTGCTTTTGTAATATGCTTAGTATAGTTTGGTTAGTGATCCATTAGTGGCCCGCACCCCTTGTTCGGGTTGCCATGCTTTGCTTCCGGATGACTCGATCAATGTGATCGAGGTGCAGAGGCCGACACATCACTGGCAACCCCCTTAGTTGTACCACTCTGCAGAGTTACTGTCCAGTGACGAGGGTAATACCTCAAATCTCACTCCTGATGATATCTCTATAGTATACTTAATCAGACGTGGATTACCGAGGGTGATTCCTCATTCACCACTCCCAATGATGACTGTCGTGCAACACCTCAAGTGTGAACCCTTCGAGGGTGATTCCTCCAAGGTCACCTTGACGGTTATGTCGAGTAGGAATCTATGGAGGGTGATTCCTCATATTTCTCCTTGATGCTATGAACACACGGATACCTTAACCTTCACCTCAGTCCTTTATTGAAGTCGGGTTGACCCACGGGGTACCCGTGAGAGTTACTGAAGTCGGGTTGACCATGAGGGTACTCGCAAGATAATGACGCGGCACGACCGGGCAGACAGAGACCGCCCTAGAGAGGGATGGGCCTGATCCTTGTCGTCAATTCGCGAGACGGGGCGACAAGATCACTGATCGTTTCCGCGAGCTCCCTATACACTAACGGGTTTGGATATGTGATCTGACTAGGCCTCTGGCCTTTTTGCACTAACCACGACGTGGGAATAAGTATGGGCACTGGGCTTCATAGATTTCTCCCGAAAGCTTTGTCAGGCATCCAGTTCAGCATTGCGGCACGGCCGGGATGGTGCCATCCAGGACATAGGTGGTGCTTGGACCCGACCCTACTCGCAATGACCTGGAGTGCTTAAGGGTGAGAGGCCAAACAACCCCTTCATGCTTAGGATTTAGACCAGCGAGGACCTCTCCGTGGAGCCTAGGTAGGACTACAGTGTGTCGGTCAGCCGAGGCCGGGCATAACCAGGAAAACTATGTTCTACCAGAGTTAATCGAGTGTGTTGGGTAAGTTGGTGCACCCCTGGAGGGAAGTAATATATTCGAATAGCTGTGTCCATGGTCGGACGCTCGGAGTTTTATCCCGACCTACTACAACTAGAAGTGGATACTTGTGACACTAAACTGATATGATGGCTCCGTGATCGCCTCCTCGCGGAGTAGACGAGGAAGGATATCTAGGTGTTTCTATTATATACTTGTTACTATTCTCTCTTCTGTTGCTGCAAGATGCTGCAAGAGACTAGTCTTCGTTAGGCTAGGTCTTTCCTTCTATTCTGGCATTTTTTGCAGTATAGTTCTCAAGCAAACCCTTCCCTTGATACGGATGCATACTTAGCATAGATCTGATGTAAGTATTGTGAGTACTTTGGATGAGTACTCAAGGTTGCTTTGTTACCCCTTTTCCCCTTTACCTGATTGCTACGATCAGATGACGGATCCCGGGAGCCGGATGATCCTGCTGAGGACTACTACTACACCGACGGAGCCTACTACTACATGAAGACCGACGACCAGGAGTAGATAGGAGGCCCTAGGTAGGAGGACTGCGCCTTTTCGATCTAGATGTCGTTGTTTTGCTCAGCCTTCCGAAGGCAAACTTGTCTAATTATGTATATAGTCAGATATTGTTACTTTCGTTGACTTATGTATTCGAGCCTTCGTGGCCCTGGCTTGTAATATAAAGCTCTATGTTTGAATGTGTGTCTAGAGTTGTCTTGTGATATCTTCCGCGAGTCTCTGATCTTGATCATGCGCATTTGCGTGTATGATTAGTGCATGATTAAGTTGGGGGCATCACACTCAACTATTTAGTGAGACCATGACCATTATAAAAGAAGAGCAATTGAGTGATCAAATAAAAGAAAAGGAGTAGCTAGAGAAAATAAACTAAAGAAAAGGAAAGGAGTATGTCATGTGTATTGGATTATTGAATTATTTCGGAAACAATTGGATTAATTGGTTTATTGGAATAATTTGAAATTTATTGATTTTGTTTAAATTATTTTGATTTACTGAATTTATTTGGATTTATTGGTATTATTTGGAATTCATTTGAATTTATTTGAACTCTTAGTATAGCTACTCCTAGTACTACATGGTCACTACACTACTACTCAAATATTCTAACTACATTTGGTTCTAAGGAGAGCAAACAATTCTCAATATTACATTAATTAAGAAGCACTAGTATAAATATCTCAATAGTCCATGGCAATATATTTTTCTTCTAAAATCCGGAAACAGAAATTACTGCTCAAGGTTCTATAAATTACTTACTCCAAACTTACTGTGTTATGGCACTTGAAAAATTTACAACAATTCATTTTACTCCAAGCATGAATTGAGACTATCTAGAAAGCTAGCACTACTCCAGCAATTCATTTCCGGTACTGAATTTCTAAAGTAGATTTTCTACTCCAAGCTCAAGGCTAGACATCTGAATTTACACTGACTTTTAATTTACACTAATTAAAAGCACACATTCAGAAAGACACATCCACATAGGCCCACCAATATCCATTCATTCAAGCAGAAAGAAAGAAAAAAGGTCTAAAGAAGAATGAATCGCTTCTCCATTAATTTTATTCACACATGATAAATTCTGTACAATTTGAGATAGAAAGTTGCCACGGGATTAAAGAGGACTAACATGGTTATTAAAGAAGAAGAAATAACATCCTTGGTTGTAAGGTAATGATAAAATACCTAGACTAAAATATGGCAATGGACACCGAATAATTATAGAGCATAATTCTAGGTTGTATGTAAGGTAACAATCCAGTCATCTTGGGAAAGGTGGCAAGATTTTGCCAAAAAGGAAAATGAGCATCTAGTGAGGTGCCTGCAGGTTCGAATTAGACCAAACAAGCAAAGGGATTAAGAGGTTTATTGGAAGTTCAAAGCATCTCACAACTTGAGTTAATCTTCTCCTAGCAAACATTGCAGAAAGTGAGAAGCAGAAAAAATGGGCTATAGCTCGACCAAAAGGCAAAACAGATCAATGATGTACATAAGTGTTCTTCTGTGCATGAAAATTCTATAGAAATGAAGTGCTCAACTTTATTTCTATAGCAATACAGATTAATGTTCTCAGTTGAAATATCTTTCAAGAAAAAAAATGTCCTCAGCAGATATATCTTTCTATACGATTTTATTTAAATTGTTTTGATTTACTGAATTTATTTGAATTTGTTGGAATTATTTGGATTAATTTGGAATTCATTTGAATTTTGTACCCCGATTTGTTGTGGTTGGCACGTACCGACCGACGGGGCCACAGAAGATGAAGGAGAGTGCCAAGAAGATTCCACTTAGTCTAGATTAAAAGAAGTTCAGAACCAGGTACGCCGACCACGATATTTGGAGTTTGTAGTAGGTGATTTTGAACTCTTAGTATAGCTACTCCTAGTACTACATGGTCACTATATGGCCACTACACTACTACTACGTTTGGTTCTAAGGAGAGCAAACAATTCTCAATATTATATTAATTAAGAAACACTAGTATAAATATCTCAATAGTCCATGGCAATATATTTTTCTTCTAAAATCCAGAAACAGAAATTACTGCTCAAGGTTCTCTTAATTACTTACTCCAAACTTACTGTGTTATGGCACTTGAAAAATTTACAACAATTCATTTTACTCCAAGCATGAATTGAGACTATCAAGAAAGCTAGCACTACTCCAGCTATTCATTTCTAGTACTGAATTTTTAAAGTAGATTTTCTACTCCAAGCTCAATGCTAGACATCTGAATTTACACTATAGCAATACAAATTAATATTTTCAGCAGAAATATCTTTAAAAAAATGTTCTCAGCAGAAATCACATTTCAATGCCAAAAGGCAAAGCAAAGATAAAACATTTATGTGAATCTTATTTTGAGGAGTACAATATCTTCGAATCTGAAACAAATTTGACACTTAAGCTACCCTGAATCTAAAAGCTTGAACTTTACTAACAACAGAGAAATGAGCTCCAGACGATGGCGGTCTTGAGTGGCTGGACGGCAAGACGGGGTGGCTAAACAGGATTGGATGGCGAGACGGGGTGGACGGCGGCATCGACCTACGCTCTGTCCCGGAGAGCAGCTCTGCCATGACGCAACCGAGCGACCAGGCGACCACGAGCATATCGGTTGCCATGTACCAGCGCGTGCCAGCCTGGCCGCACGGTGGTGGCGCGCTTGCCATGGACATCCCGAGGTCGCATATGGCATATCTTCACCATGCCCTCGCCGCCGACGAGGACGTTCCCGGGCTTGATGTCTCGGTGGACGATGTCGCGCTCATCATCCTACCGGCACCGCTCAGGAGCTGCCGCATGACATCCTCTCCAGTGGCACGGTGGCACGCCTGGACGACGACTCCGAAGCCGCTCGTCCCGAACACGCGCGTCAGCTCGACCAGACCGTTCTCTGAGGAGGAGGTCAAGACAGCCCTGTTTTCAATGAACAGTAATAGAGCCCTTGGACCTAATAACATACATGCTGAATTTTATCAGCATTGCTGGAAGATAGTCAAAAAAGATATAATGGGATTATTTCTGGCCTTTTATGAGGGGAGGTTGGATGTGCATAGGTTGAACTATGGCATTACCACTCTGCTTCCTAAGATCAATGGAGCTAATAAGATACATCCATTCAGGCCAATTTGCCTGCTTAGGTGTCCTTACAAATTGATCACCAAAGTGCTTGATAGTAGAGCTGCCCTTTTTGCTGATGTGTTGTTCAGTAAACATCAGAATGCTTTTATAAAAAATAGGCATATTGTGGATGGAATTATGTCTCTTCATGAGATCCTACACTATACTCATATTAGGAAGAGAGTGGGGATTTTCTTGAAGTTAGATTTCGAAAAAGCTTATGACAAGGTGAACTGAGATTTTTTTGATTAAAAGCTTAGAAGATAGAGGTTTTGGTAGTACTTGGTGTGGATGGATGAGGAAAATCATCCAAAATGGCACAGTCAGTGTTAAGTTGAATAACACGATGGGGCCGTATTTCCAGAGCTTTAAAGGAGTGAGGCAAGGAGATTCTATCTCCCCGTTCCTATTCAATATAGCAGCCAAATGCCTGTGTAAAATGGTGTTTCAAGCACAAAAACATGGGTTGATAACTGGCTTAGCACCTGAACTAGTGGAAAATGGTGTGGCTATCCTGCAGTATGCAGATGATACGGTGCTATGCATCGAGCATGACCTGGAAAAAGCCCTGAATCTGAAATTACTGCTATATATGTTTGAGCTAATGTTTGGGTTGGAAATTAATTTCCAGAAAAGTGAGATTTTGTGTGTTGGGGGGATGACAATATTTTGACAATATATACTGATATGTTTAATTGCCAGATTGGGCACTTCCCCATGAAATATCTAGGTGTACCAGTAAGTTACTCTTCTTTGAGAGGGGTGGATTGGGAATTTCTGGAAGAGAAATATATAAGAAGATGTGAATCTGGTTTAGGAAGCAATGCTTCTTCAGGAGAGAGATTGACCCTACTTAATGCTGACATTTCAAGCATTGCTTTCTACTACCTGTCCATGTTCCTGCTCTCAAAAACCCTAATAGCAAGATTGGATAAGCATAGGAGAAGATTCTTCTGGCAAGTTACTAAGAATAGAAAAAGATACTATTTGGTTAAATGGACTAGAATCTGCCAATCCAAAAGTAAAGGGGGTTTGGGAGTTAAGGACCTCCATAAGCAGAACTTGAGTTTACTTACTAAATGGTGGTGGAAACTTGAGACAAAAATTGGGCTGTGGCAAGATATTGTTAAGGCCAAATACTTTCGTAGAGATACTATTGCTTCGATAAAAGGGAAGATCAATGACTCCCTATTTGGAAAGCAATAATGAAAGTTAAAGAGCTGTATATGGCTGGTAGGTGAGTGCCAATCCAATCTGGTACTATTGCCAGACTTTGGATGGATCCTATAGGGGATCAATTGCCATTCAGCGAGCAATTCCCCTGGCTATTCTCTATTTGTAATTACCCTGACTGCACTATTAAATCTGGTTTGGTGGCTGAGCCATCTTCTTTCTTTCAAAGAAGATTAAATCATGAATTGGAAGATCGGTAGCGACAGATGATTGATGTTGCTAGTAGAGCATGTGTCTCTGATGATAGTGATAAGATCAAATGGGCCTTGGGTTCTAAAACCTACTTTACTACTACGTCAGTTTATTCTTTCTTGGAAAGGAACATATCTGGATGTGACTATCGTTGGATATGGAAGGCACGTACACCTTTGAAGATACAACTTTTTTTGTGGCAGCTGTCACAGAACGCGATTTTGACCAGGGATGTAATGAAGCAAAGGGGGTGGAAAAAGTGAAGGAAATATGCCCTAGAGGCAATAGTAAAGTTATTATTTATTTCCTTATTTCATGATAAATGTTTATTATTCATGCTAGAATTGTATTAACCGGAAACATGATACATGGGTGAATACATAGACAAACATATAGTCACTAGTATGCCTCTACTTGACTAGCTCATTAATCAAAGATGGTTATGTTTCCTAACCATAGACATGTGTTGTCATTTGATTAATGGGATCACATCATTAGGAGAATAATCTGATTGACATGACCCATTCCGTTAGCCTAGCACTTGATCGTTTAGTATATTGCTATTGCTTTCTTCATGACTTATACATGTTCCTATAACTATGAGAAATATGCAACTCCCGTTTATCGAAGGAACACTTTGGGTACTACCAAACGTCACAACGTAACTGGGTGATTATAAAGGAGTACTACAGGTGTCTCCGAAGGTACATGTTGAGTTGGCGTATTTCGAGATTAGGTTTTGTCACTCCGATTGTCGGAGAGGTATCTCTAGGCCCTCTCGGTAATGCACATCTTTATAAGCCTTGCAAGCAATGTGACCAAATGAGTTGGTTACGAAATGATGCATTATGGAACGAGTAAAGAGACTTGCCGGTAACGAGATTGAACTAGGTATTGGATACCGACGATCAAATCTCGGGCAAGTAACATACCGATGACAAAGGGAACAACGTATGTTGTTATGCGGTTTGACCGATAAAGATCTTCGTAGAATATGTAGGAAGCAATATGGGCATCCAGGTTCCGCTATTGGTTATTGACCGAGAATAGTTCTAGGTCATGTCTACATAGTTCTCGAACCCGTAGGGTCCGCACGCTTAACGTTACGATGACAGTTATATTATGAGTTTATGAGTTTTGATGTACCGAAGGAGTTCGGAGTCCCGGATGAGATCAGGGACATGACGAGGAATCTCGAAATGGTCGAGACATAAAGATCGATATATTGGACGACTATATTCGGAGTTCGGAAAGGTTCCGAGTGATTCAGTTATTTTTCAGAGTACCGGAGAGTTACGGGAATTCGCCGGGGAGTATATGGACCTTATTGGGCTATACGGGAATAGAGGAGAGAGGCCAAAAGGAAAGAGGCTTGCGCCCCCCCTCTGGTCCGAATTGGACAAGGGGGGAAGCCTCCTTTTCCTTTTCCCTCTCCCCCTCTTTCCACTTCTCCTACTCCAACAAGGAAGGAGGGAGTCCTACTCCCGGTGGGAGTAGGACTCCCCTTGGCGCGCCCCCTCCTAGGCCGGCCGCACCTCTCCCTCCCTCCTTTATATACGGGGGCAGGGGGGCACCCCATAACACACAAGTTGATCTATGGATCGTTCCTTAGCCGTGTGCGGTGCCCCCCTCCACCATATTCCACCTCGGTCATATCGTCGCGGAGTTTAGGCGAAGCCCTGTGCCGGTAGAGCATCATCATCGTCACCACGCCATCGTGCTGACGGAACTCATCCCCGAAGCTTTGCTGGATCAGTGCCCAGGGATCGTCATCGAGCTGAACGTGTGCTGAACTCGGAGGTGCCGTACGTTCGGTACTTGGATCGGTCAGATCGTGAAGACGTACGACTACATCAACCGCGTTGTGCTAACGCTTCCGCTTACGGTCTACGAGGGTACGTGGACAACACTCTCCCCTCTCGTTGCTATGCCATCACCATGATCTTGCGTGTATGTAGGAATTTTTTTTGAAATTACTACGTTCCCCAACAGTGGCATCCGAGCCTAGGTTTTATGCGTTGATGTTATATGCACGAGTAGAACACAAGTGAGTTGTGGGCGATACAAGTCATACTGCTTACCAGCGTGTCATACTTTGGTTCGGCGGTATTGTGAGATGAAGCGGCCCGGACCGACATTACGCGTACGCTTACGCGAGACTGGTTTCACCGTTACAAGCACTTGTGCTTAAAGGTGGCTGGCGGGTGTCTGTCTCTCTCACTTTAGCTGAATCGAGTGTGGCTACGCCCGGTCCTTGCGAAGGTTAAAACATCACTAACTTGACGAACTATCGTTGTGGTTTTGATGCATAGGTAAGAACGGTTCTTGCTAAGCCCGTAACAGCCACGTAAAATTTGCAACAACAAAGTAGAGGACATCTAACTTGTTTTTGCAGGGCATGTTGTGATGTGATATGGTCAAGATGTGATGCTATATTTTATTGTATGAGATGATCATGTTTTGTAACCGAAGTTATCGGCAACGGGCAGGAGCCATATGGTTGTCGCTTTACTGTATGAAATGCAAACGCCCTGTAATTGCTTTACTTTATCACTAAGCGGTAGCGATAGTCGTAGAAGCAATAGATGGCGTAACGACAACGATGCTATGATGGAGATCAAGGTGTCGTGCCGGTGACGATGGTGATCACGACGGTGCTTCGAAGATGGAGATCACAAGCACAAGATGATGATGGTCATATCATATCACTTATATTTATTGCATGTGATGTTTATCCTTTATGCATCTTATCTTGCTTTGATTGACGGTAGCATTTTAAGATGATCTCTCACTAATTGTCAAGAAGTGTTCTCCCTGAGTATGCACCGTTGCGAAAGTTCTTCGTGCTGAGACACCACGTGATGATCGGGTGTGGTAGGCTCTACGTTCAAATACAACGGGTGCAAAACAGTTGCACACGCGGAATACTCGGGTTAAACTTGACGAGCCTAGCATATACAGATATGGCCTTGGAACACGGAGACCGAAAGGTCGAGCGTGAATCATATAGTAGATATGATCAACATAATGATGTTCACCATTGAAACTACTCCATCTCACGTGATGATCGGACATGGTTTAGTTGATTTGGATCACGTGATCACTTAGATGACTAGAGAGATGTCTGTCTAAGTGGGAGTTCTTAAGTAATATGATTAGTTGAACTTAAATTTATCATGAACTTAGTCCTGGTAGTATTTTCCAAATTATGTTGTAGATCAATAGCTTGCGTTGTTGCTTTCATATGTTTATTTCGATATGTTCCTAGAGAAAATTGTGCTGAAAGATGTTAGTAGCAATGATGCGGATTGGATCCGTGATCTGAGGTTTATCCTCATTGCTACACAGAAGAATTATGTCCTTAATGCACCGCTAGGTGACAGACCTATTGCAGGAGCAGATGCAGACGTTATGAACGTTTGGCTAGCTCAATATGATGACTACTTGATAGTTTAGTGCACCATGCTTAACGGCTTAGAATCGGGACTTCAAAGACGTATTGAATGTCATGGACCATATGAGATGTTCCAAGAGTTGAAGTTAATATTTCCAGCAAATACCCGAGTTGAGAGATATGAAGTCTCCAACAAGTTCTATAGCTAAAAGATGGAGGAGAATCGCTCAACTAGTGAGCATGTGCTCAGATTGTCTGGGTACTTCAATCGCTTGAATCAAGTGGGAGTTAATCTTCCAGATAAGATAGTGATTGACAGAATTCTCTAGTCACCATCACCAAGTTAGTAGAACTTTGTGATGAACTATAGTATGCAAGGGATGACGAAAACGATTCCCGAGCGCTTCGTGATGTTGAAATCAACGAAGTTAGAAATCAAGAAAGAGCATCAAATATTGATGGTTGACAAGATCACTAGTTTCAAGAAAAAGGGCAAAGGGAAAGAAAGGGGAACTTCAAGTAGAATGACAAGCAAGTTGTCACTCCCGTGAAGAAGACCAAAGCTGGACCAAATCCTGAAACTGAGTGCTTACACTGCAAAGAAAATGGTCACTGGAAGCGGAAATGCCCTGAATATTTGGTGGATAAGAAGGATGACAAAGTGAACAAGGGTATATTTGATATACAGGTTATTGATGTGTGCCTTACTAGTGTTTATAGTAGCCCCTGAGTATTTGATACTTGTTCGGTTACTAAGATTAGTAACTCGAAACAGGAGTTACAGAATAAACAGAAACTAGTTGAGGGTGAAGTGACGATGTGTGTTGGAAGTGGTTCCAAGATTGATATGATCATCATCGCACACTCCCTATACTTTCGAGATTAGTGTTGAACCTAAATAAATGTTATTTGGTGTTTGCGTTGAGCATGAATATGATTTGATCATGTTTATTGCAATACGGTTATTCATTTAAAATCAGAGAATAATTGTTGTTCTGTTTAAATGAATAAAACCTTTGATGGTCATACACCCAATGAAAATAGTTTGTTGGATCTCGATCGTAGTGATACATATATTCATAATATTGATGCCAAAAGATGCAAAGTTGATAATGATAGTGCAACTTATTTGTGGCACTGCCGTTTGGGTCATATCGGTGTAAAGCGCATGAAGAAACTCCATAAAGATGGATTTTCGGAATCACTTGGTTATGAATCATTTGATGCTTGCGAACCGTGCCTTTTGGGCAAGATGACTAAAAACTCCGTTCTCCGGAACAATGGAACAAGCTACTGACTTATTGGAAATAATACATACCGATGTATGCGATCCAATGAGTGTTGATGCTCGTGGAAAGTATCATTATTTTCTGACCTTCACAAGATGATTTGAGCAGATATGGGTATATCTACTTGATGAAACATAAGTCTGAAATAGTTGAAAGGTTCAAAGAATTTCAGAGTGAAGTGGAAAAATCATCGTAACAAGAAAATAAAGTTCCTGCGATCTGATCGCGGAGACGAATATTTGAGTTACGAGTTTGGTCTTCAATTAAAATAATGTGGAATAGTTTCACAGCTCACGCCACCTGGAACACCACAACGTTATGGTGTGTCCAAACGTTGTAACCGCACTTTATTGGATATGGTGCGATCTATGATGTCTCTTAGTGATTTACCATTATCGTTTTGGGGTTATACATTAGAGACAGCTGCATTCACGTTAAAAGGGCACCATCTAAATCCGTTGAGACGACATCGTATGAACTATGGTTTAGAAGTAAACCTAAGTTGTCGTTTCTTAAAGTTGGAGTTGCGATGCTTATATGAAAAAGGTTTTCAACCTGATAAGCTCGAACCCAAATCGGAGAAGTGCGTCTTCATAGAATACCCAAAGGTAACTATTGGGTACACCTTCTATCACAGATCCGAAGGCAAGTTATTCGTTGCCCAGAATGGATCCTTTCTAGAGAAGAAGTTTCTCTCGAAAGAAGTGAGTGAGAGGAAAGTAGAACTTGATGAGGTAACTATACCTGCTCCCTTATTGGAAATTAGTTCATCACAGAAATCTGTTCTGTGACTACTACACCAATTAGTGAGGAAATTAATGATGATGATCATGAAACTTCAGATTAAGTTACTACAGAACCTCGTAGGTCTTACAGAGTAAGATCCGCACCAGAGTGGTACGGTAATCCTATTCTAGAAGTTATGTTACTAGACCATGATGAACCTACAAACTATGAAGAAGCGATGGTGAGCCCAGATTCCGCAAAATGGCTTGAGGCCATGAGATATGAGATAAGATCCATGTATGAAAACAAAGTATGGACTTTGATTGACTTGCCCAATGATCGGCGAGACATTGAGATTAAATGGATCTTCAAGAGGAAGACAGACGCTGATAGTGTTACTATCTACTAAGCTCGACTTGTTGCGAAATGTTTTCAACAAGTTCAAGGTGTTGAATACGATGAGATTTTCTCACTCGTATCGAAGCTTAAGTCTGTCTGAATCATGTTAGCAATTGCCACATTTTATGAAATCTGGCAAATGGATGTCAAAACTGCATTCCTTAATGGATTTATTAAAGAAGAGTTGTATATGATGCAACCAGAAAGTTTTTGTCAATCCTAAAGATGTTAACAAAGTGTGCAAGCTCCAGCAATCCATCAATGGACTGGTGCAAGCATCTCGGAGTTGGAATATACGCTTTGATGAGTTGATCAAAGCATATGGTTTTATACAGACTTTTGAAGAAGCCTGTATTTACAAGAAAGTGAGTGGGAGCTCTGTAGCATTTCTAATATTATATGTGGATGACATATTGTTAATTGGAAATGATATGGAAATTCTGGATAGCATGAAAGGATACTTGAATAAGAGTTTTTCAAAGCAAGACCTCGGTGAAGCTGCTTACACATTGAGCATCAAGATCTATATAGATAGATCAAGACGCTTGATAAGATTTTTCAATGAGTACATACCTTGATAAATTTTTGAAATAGTTCAAAATGGAATAGTCAAAGAAGGAGTTCTTGCCTGTGTTACAAGGTGTGAAGTTGAGTAAGACTCAAGACCCGACCATTGCAAAAAATAGAAACAGAATGAAAAGTCATTCCCTATGTCTCAGTCATAGGTTCTATAAAGTATGCTATGCTGTGAACCAGACCTATTGTATACCTTGCTCTGTGTTAGGCAAAGGAATACAATTTTGATCTAATAAGTAGATCACTGGACATGGGTCAAGAATATCCTTAGTGAGGACTAAGGAGATGTTTCTCGATTATGGAGGTGATAAAAGGGCCTGTCGTAAAAGTTACAATGATGCAAGCTTTTACACCAATCCAGATGACTCTAAGTCTCAATCTGGATACATATTGAAAGTGGGAGCAATTAGCTAGAGTAGCTCCGTGCAGAGCATTGTGGACATAGAATATTTGCGAAATACATACGGCTCTGAATATGCAGACCCGTTGACTAAGCTTCTCTCACGAGCAAAACATGATCATACCTTAGTACTCTTTTGGGTGTTAATCACATAGCGATGTGAACTAGATTATTGACTCTAGTTAACCCTTTGGGTGTTGATCACATGATGATGTGAACTATGGGTATTAATCACATGCAGATGTGAATATTGGTGTTAAATCACATAGCGATGTGAACTAGATTATTGACTCTAGTGCAAGTGGGAGACTGAAGGAAATATGCCCTAGAGGCAATAATAAAGTTATTATTTATTTCCTTATTTCATGATAAATGTTTATTATTCATGCTAGAATTGTATTAACCGGAAACATGATACATGTGTGAATACATAGACAAACATATAGTCACTAGTATGCCTCTACTTGACTAGCTCATTAATCAAAGATGGTTATGTTTCCTAACCATAGACATGTGTTGTCATTTGATTAATGGGATCACATCATTAGGAGAATAATGTGATTGACATGACCCATTCCGTTAGCCTAGCAATTGATCGTTTAGTATATTGCTATTGCTTTCTTCATGACTTATACATGTTCCTATAACTATGAGAAATATGCAACTCCCGTTTACCGGAGGAACACTTTGGGTACTACCAAACGTCACAACGTAACTGGGTGATTATAAAGGAGTACTACAGGTGTCTCCGAAGGTACTCGTTGAGTTGGCATATTTCGAGATTAGGTTTTGTCACTCCGATTGTCGGAGAGGTATCTCTGGGCCCTCTCGGTAATGCACATCTTTATAAGCCTTGCAAGCAATGTGACCAAATGAGTTGGTTACGGAATGATGCATTACGGAACGAGTAAAGAGACTTGCCGGTAACGAGATTGAACTAGGTATTGGATACCGACGATCAAATCTCGGGCAAGTAACATACCGATGACAAAGGGAACAACGTATGTTGTTATGCGGTTTGACCGATAAAGATCTTCGTAGAATATGTAGGAACCAATATGGGCATCCAGGTTCCGCTATTGGTTATTGACCGAGAATAGTTCTAGGTCATGTCTACATAGTTCTCGAACCCGTAGGGTCCGCACGCTTAACGTTACGATGACAGTTATATTATGAGTTTATGAGTTTTGATGTACCGAAGGAGTTCGGAGTCCCGGATGAGATCAGGGACATGACGAGGAGTCTCGAAATGATCGAGACGTAAAGATCGATATATTGGACGACTATATTCGGAGTTCGGAACGGTTCCGAGTGATTCGGGTATTTTTCGGAGTACCGGAGAGTTACGGGAATTCGCCGGGGAGTATATGGGCCTTATTGGGCTATACGGGAATAGAGGAGAGAGGTCAAAAGGAAAGAGGCCTGCGCCCCCCCTCTGGTCCGAATTGGACAAGGGGGGCAGCCCCCTTTTCCTTTTCCCTCTCCCCCTCTTTCCACTTCTCCTACTCCAACAAGGAAGGAGGGAGTCCTACTCCCGGTGGGAGTAGGACTCCCCTTGGCGCGCCCCCTCCTAGGCCGGCCGCACCTCCCCCTCCCTCCTTTATATACGGGGGCAGGGGGGCACCCCATAACACACAAGTTGATCTACGGATCGTTCCTTAGCCGTGTGCGGTGTCCCCCTCCACCATATTCCACCTCGGTCATATCGTCGCGGAGTTTAGGAGAAGCCCTGCGCCGGTAGAGCATCATCATCGTCACCACGCCGTCGTGCTGACGGAACTCATCCCCGAAGCTTTGCTGGATCGGAGCCCGGGGATCGTCATCGAGCTGAACGTGTGCTGAACTCGGAGGTGCCGTACGTTCGGTACTTGGATCGGTCGGATCGTGAAGACGTACGACTACATCAACCGCGTTGTGCTAACGCTTCCGCTTACGGTCTACGAGGGTACGTGGACAACACTCTCCCCTCTCGTTGCTATGCCATCACCATGATCTTGCGTGTACGTAGGATTTTTTTTGAAATTACTACGTTCCCCAACAAAAAGAACCCTAGATGCTCCTTCTGTGCAGAGATACAAACATCTCAGCACCTGTTCTTTACTTGTCCAGTAGCCAGGGTGACTTGAAGGGTTGTGGCATGTATGTTTGAAACTGATCTATGCCCTAACAACATTAAGCAAGCTTATTCGTGGTGTCATTCCTTCTTCCCAGACGGAGAGGTGTTGCACACTGTTGGCATTGCAGCTATCTGCTGGGCTATTTGGACATGTCGCAACAGAGCTACATTTGAGTTTATACCTCTAAAAAATCCATCTGAATGCGCATTTTCCACTTGTGCTCTTCTATGTTATTGGGCAGGGCTGATGAAACAACAGAAGGATGTGGACGACCTGAGGACTGGAGCGGCTATGCTGAAGAACAACGCTTCAAGGTTGATGCAGATATGTGCCACGGCGTACCAGGATGGTGGAGCTCGCTGAGGGATCAAAAAGAAGCTTCAAAAAAGATTGACTCAGTGAGTGATGTCTGCTGTCATATGGGAGAAAGATTTGTTCATTTTGGTGATCGGGTGTGGGCATTCTTATGCCTTTCGCTTGTGGTCTCATAAGATAGACAATCCTGCAGTTTTTAGCGAATGTTGTTTTGGTGTAATGGTGTTGTCGGGTTTTTGCCCCACAGAGAGTAATCTTGATGGCGAGTGCTTACAGTGGGTTTCCTAGCGATGCTTGAACTCGCTTTCTTCTTTCCCGTCTTATTCTCTCGACATTGATGTATTTCGGTTCTGTCACAGTAATGGAAAGGGGTTATGCCCGGTTAAAAAAAAAGCTGGTAGTCCTCGGTGCTCCGGATGCGCCGTCTCTTGCGGGAGCCGGCGGCGTGGTCGTCCATCATGGCGCCAATGGCGGCTTCAGCTGCGGCAGCTCGCGAGATGGTGGCCATGGATGTAGGTGCTACTTGCTTGTGCGTGTTGGAATATGTAGACTGTAGTTACGTACAGGAGGTACGGCACATGCAAACCGATTGCCGGTCGACGATGTTTTCGTGGCGCGCGCGCAACGCTCGACGCGCTTCCGACTGCTGCTCTGATCGACGAATGTCACTCGGTTTGCTCACCGCCTCACCGGAAGATCTATATAAACTTGACGGGGGATCTCGTTGTACGCGATCGCTTCTTCCTCCCCCACCTCTCACAGCTCGCTAGAAATCCTCTGCCATGGCCGTGCAGGCCAGCCCGCTCCGCCGCTGGAAGCGCTTCTTCGGCGCCTTCGACTCCGTCGACGCCGCCATCGAGGCCGCCGACCCTGACATGTGCCGCGACGAGGTCCGGCGCGCCAGGGGCGACATCTTTGAAGGGCTCTACAACACCGCGGACGACGGCATGGCGGAGAAGCTCTGCGGGGTTCTCGACAGCTTGATGGCAGAGTCCCTCGAGACGCTGCGGTTGACTCCGGTGACGCCAAGGGTGCTCGCCACCACGGACCTCGCCAGGGCCGTCCGTGCGCTGCAGAAGCACGAGTCCGAGCGGGTCCGCATCCTCGCCAGAGGCATCGTGAGCGGGTGGAGGGCGTCCGCCCTGCACGACTTCGCCGGAGAGCCGGACAACTTCAACGCGCCTCAGCCCAAGGAGACCGTGGAGCAGCAGCGTGTCTGCGCAACGACGACGGAGCGGCTTTCCTCCAACGAGATCGTCGGTCACGATCGGCAGCATGCCTCGGCCGATCTTGACTCGAAGAAGAAGAAGACGGTGGAGATCAGCGACGACAAGGCATCGGATCTTGTCGGCGGCATCAACATGGCGAAGCCCAAGGAGGTCACCGTCGGTCGGCATGTCATTGTCTCGGCCGATCCAGACGCGAAGGCAATGGAGGCCGCAAAGCGCAAACTCCATGAAAGGTACCAGCAAGCATCGGACGCGAAGCGGCAGCGCAGGGTGCAGGTCATGGAGTCGCCGGAGATGCTCAAGCAGAGGCAGAGAAAAATGCACCCCATCATGAGGGAGAGGAGCCTGGCGAGGTGCGCGAGCTCCATGGTCAAGAAAACGTTCTCGGTCACGAGGCAGATTCCCATGGGCAGTTGATCCATCACAACCGACTGCAATTGTAATTATTTGCTCCTCTGTATGTGTGTGATGGTCTTACAGAATCTGCTGAAATCTGCAGACTTTGAGAAGAGCGATTGGTGAAGATGTAGTATTTGAAAGATGTTGCGTCCAGCAACCAGTGATACCTAGATCACCAATATAGCTCTCTCCTTTTGCAGTTTGATCGAGTTCTTGTGTATGTTGTATTCCAGCTTTCCAACTTAATTGCAATTTGAATTCTTCTCAAGAAAATATTGAGAACTCCGCTAAGATTGGACTTCAAACGATTTATAAACTTATAAAATAAATAATATATGTGCAGCAAGCCCATGGTATGCAAGCACGAGAAAGGTCAGGGGATTTAGGACTCTAGCTAGGATTACAATGACCGTAAAAAATATATTCCGTGCGATACCTCACTGTAAGAATTGTTGGAGATGGCTGAGGAGATGCCTGTGGGTTTCATTACCAGTGCAAATTTGTTAACGATCAGCAGTTTACTCTATGAAATTGGACAGATTTTCATGCTTGGAGTTGACTGAACCCAACGCTGCAATGCAAGTTTGGCATCCTGCAAGTTGTGGTGTTGTTTGTTTCCTCATGCGGAAAAAAAATCACACCGAAATTTGGGAGTCTAGCATAATGTTTTGTTGTACGTACCTAGGTTCAGATGAACCTCAGAATCTCATCACGCCTTTTTTTTTAATAAAAGAAGGGCTGATTTCTATTTGTGAATAAATAATAAAATGGCTGCATGCATGGCCAGGTACAGAGGGAGGGGGTAATCCTCCTTTTCTAAAAAAAAAGAGAAACCATTTGGTTCCTCTCACCGCACACATGTATGTCTAAATGGAGTATAAACTCTCTCATTACAATTTTGTGAATGACATGTCTTTTCAAGCTAACAAATTTACAGGAAATTGGCTCGACGGATGCAGGGGAAAGAAATGGTTGTGCACATCGATCAATGTGGAAACAACGATTTAACCCTCCTTTTCGTTATAGAAGGATGTTTTCAATAATAATGGCAAAATTGTTAGGCCAAGCATTATTTTTCGTACTACCAAACTTTGAGCGTGGGAGTATAAAATTGCAGTTCAGCTCAAATCAAAGTACATACTTGACTCAAAATAGTACAACTCCCAATGTATACCAGTAGGCCACAAATCTCAACTCGAGAAACCTAAAGGCCCAAACAGCACCTCAGCCTCCTCCCGTTTCGCTTGAGATAGGCGACCCGGGATGCAACAACCTCGTGTGATCCATGCACCACTGCCACCACACTACCCACATGTCTCCTTGGCTTTTTTTAGGGTTGACATGTCTCCTTTATCCGCCATCAAACTTAGGGCATCTCCAACACAAGAATTTCCTATATGACCTTAGAAAAATTAATGAAATCTCTTCATGGATGGAGTCGGGTGCATATTGGGTATCTGCCTAAGAAACTTGAATGTGCTCGTAAGAGACTAGGCATTTTGTTAAATAGAACTGATCATTCTGCTGTGTTGGAAAGAAAGAAAATTTTAAGGGAGATGGATGAACTTCTTATCAGGGAAGAAGTTTTGTGGAAGCAGAGATCTTGTCTGGACAAGATTAAAGGGGGAGATCATAATACAAAATATTTTCAGCGAAAAGCTTCCTGGAGAGCAAAAAAAATTCTATTTCGGCTCTTAGGAAGGATGATGGTTGTCTCATGGAAAATCTGGAGGAAATGAAAGGTATCACAAACTCGTTTTTTAAACAACTTTATTCGTGTGATGCTTCGGTCGATCCATCCCACATTATTTAATTAGTCAAGCCCCGTGTGACTGATGACATGAATGATGATTTATGCAAACCTTTTACGGAAAAAGAAATAAGTGATGCCCTTTTTCAAATGGGCCCGTTAAAAGCGCCAGGGCCAGATGACTTTCCTGCAAGGTTTTTTCAGCGGAACTGGGGTCTAATCAAAGATGATATTGTCAAGGCTGTGCAACAATTTTTTTATTTCTGGAATTATGCTTGATGGTATTAATAATACAACTATTGTTCTCATCCCGAAGATCAAGAATCCCCAAACAATCAAAGATTTCAGGCCGATCAGTTTGTGCAATGTTATCTACAAGATTATTTCCAAGTGTCTTGTTAACAGGTTGCGACCGCTCCTCGATGGTATGATTTCCCCTACCCAAAGTGCGTTTATTCCGGGAAGGTTAATTTCTGATAACGCTCTTATAGCCTTTGAATGTATGCATCCGTTAAGTATGCTTAAGGATTTTAGAGGGGAATATTGTGCTTATAAGTTGGACCTAGCCAAAGCCTATGACCGTGTGGATTGGCAATTTTTGCAAAGTATGATGGGTGCATTGGGTTTTGCGCCGCAATGGATTAAATGGGTTATGACATGTGTTACTTCGGTGAAATTTGAGGTGCGCTTTAAGGGTCAATTGCTGCAGTCGTTCTCACCTTCTCAGGGGCTCAGGCAGGGCGATCATTTATCTCCCTATTTGTTCTTATTTGTGGCCGAGGCGTTTTCTTTGTTGCTTAATGACGCATGTGCCAGGGGAGTTCTCCAGGAATTCAGACTGATTAGACAAGCGCCTGGTATTTCTCACTTGTTATTTGCAGATGATAGTATACTACTTTTGAAGGGATCTTTTGATCAAGCTTTAGCAATTAAAAAAATTCTGACGGTGTATGAGAAGGGAACTGGACAGATGTTAAGCCCTGATAAGCGTTCCATAATGTTTGGGAAAAAATGCAGCTTGTAGAAACAAGTGACTATTATGGTTATCTTAAAAATTACTGTGGATGGGTTCGAGGATAAATATCTTGGATTACCAGTCCCAGAGGGTAGAATGAAGGCCGATATATTTCAGTATACTAAAGATAAGTTTTTGAAAAGGCTTTTCTGACTGGATTGAAAAATATGCTTCTTGTGGAGTCAAGGAAGATTTAATCAAAACAGTAATTCAGGCTTTACTTGCGTACGCTATGGGGATTTTCAAATTTCCGGTTTCCCTTTGTGAGTAGTTATCCTAGATTATAAGGAACTTTTGGTGGGGAGAAGAAAAAGAAAGAAGAAAAACTCATAAGTTGGCATGGGACAAACTAACAAGACCAAAAGGTAAGGGTGGCATGGGTTTCCATGATCTCGGGCTTTTTAATCAAGCTCTTTTGGCCAAACAGGCATGGCGGTTGTTGGTTTACCCGGTGAAAGATCGTGGATGTCGCCTAGAGGGGGGGGGGGGTGAATAGGCATTTTAAAATAATTACTGTAGAGGCTTGATCAAATGCAGAATAAACCTAACGGTTAATTTGTCAAGCACAAAACCTACAACAACTAGGCTCACCTATGTGCACCAACAACTTATGCTAAGAAAGATAAGCAACTATGTGATAGCAAGATATATGACAAAGAACAATATGGCTATCACAAAGTAATGTGCATAAGTAAAGGGCTCGGGTAAGAGATAACTGAGGCACTCAGAGACGACGATGTATCCCGAAGTTCACACCCTTGCGGATGCTAATCTCCATTGGAACGGTGTGGAGGCACAATGCTCCCCAAGAAGCCACTAGGGCCACCGTAATCTCCTCACGCCCTTGCACAATGCAAGATGATGTGATTCCACTAAGGGACCCTTGAGGGCGGTCACCGAGCCCGTACAAATGGCAACCCTTGGGGGCAGTCACCTAACCCGTACACTTTGGCAACCCTTGGGGGCGGTCACTGGTACTCGTCAAATTGCTCGGGGCGATCTCCACAACCTAGTTGGAGACCCGATGCTTGCCCGGAGCTTTACACCATAATGATTAAGCTCCGAACAACACCAACCATCTAGGGCGCCAAGGCACCCAAGAGGACCAAGCTCTAGGGTGTCCAAACACCCAAGAGTAACAAGCTCAAGGGTACCAAGCACCCAAGAGTAATAAGCTTCTCATCTTGTAACTTCCACGTATCACGTGGAGAACTCAAACCGATGCACCAAATGCAGTGGCAAGGGTGAGGGAGTCCTGGATTAGGGGGTATCCGAACAGCCGGACTATATACTTCGGCCGGACTGTTGGACTATGAAGATACAAGATTCAAGACTTCATCCCGTGTCCGGATGGGACTCTCCTTTGCGTGGAAGGCAAGCTTGGCGATTCGGATGTTAGATCTCCTTCTCTATAACCGACTATGTGTAACCCTAGCCTGCTCCGGCATCTATATAAACCGGAGGGTTTAGTCCGTAGGACAAGAACAATCATAATCATAGGCTAGCTCCTAGGGTTTAGCCTCAACAATCTCGTGGTAGATCAACTCTTGTAATACTCATATCATCAAGATCAATCAAGCAGGAAGTAGGGTATTACCTCCATCGAGAGGGCCTGAACCTGGGTAAAACATCGTGTCCCTTGCCTCCTGCTACCATTAGCCTTAGATGCACAGTTCGGGACCCCCTACCCGAGATCCGCCAGTTTTGACACCGACAAAGGGCACACGGAGTGCCCAAGTCCTTCTCTCCCAAATCCCACCAAAGCAACTAATGCTAGGGAGGAAAATGAGAGGAAGAATGAAAGAAGAACACGAAGAACTCCAAGATCTAGATCCAAGGGGTTCCCCTCACTTAGAGGAGAAAGTGATTGGTAGAAACGTGGATCTAGATCTCCTCTCTCTTTTCCCTCAAGAACTAGAAGGAATCATTGGAGGGATTGAGAGTTAGCAAGCTCGAAGAAGGTCAACAATGGGGGAAGAACACGAGCTTAAGAGATAAGGTTCAATGGAAGAAGACCCCTTTTATAGGTGGGGAAAAAATCCAACCATTATGCTCACAGCCCACACAGAGCGGTACTACTGCTCCAAGGAGCGGTACTACCGCTAGGACGGTAGTACCCCTTTGAAAAACAACAGCGAGGAGGCAAAAGGCCAGTAGAACCGCCAGAGCGGTACTACCGCTAGTCCTCACGGTACTACCGCTCGACCTCACGGTACTACGGCAAACGGTAGCGGTACTACTGCTTGCAAGCGGTACTAAAAAAATACTTCCGTGCCTACCTCCTCTGAGCAAAACACGAGATTTTGGTCTGGAGCGGTACTACCGCTTAGGAGCCGCGGTAGTACCACTCTCGAGCGGTAGTAAAAAATTACATCCGCTCTAGTCGCGGTATTATCGCTGCAGCCTTTACCAAAACAGCCACAACTTTTGCAAACGGACTCCAAATTCAACGAAACCAAGTTTGTTGGAAAGCTAACGACATGGGCTAATACATTCTTGATAGAAATATAAATAATAATCAAATGAGAAAAGTCCCATAAGAAAATGGTGAGAACCCTTCCTCGGATAAGACCGGTAAAACCTCCAACACCAAAAACATCATAGAAGATGCATGCGAACTCCGTTTTCGATGAACTCAAGCTTGTAATCAATATGACCATAAGCTCTAAGACTCACAAAGAGAACCAAACAATAACCAAGAAACATGATGCAATGATGCAATGGTTTGAGCTCTCTACTAACGATACGATCAAGCTACCAACTTGAGAGCCCCCCTTGATAGTACGGCAAACAATCCTATAACCCGGTCTCCCAACTACCACGACGAGACCGGTAAAATAGAAAACCTATCAAGGGCAAACCTTTGCCTTGCACATGGTCCACTTGAGCTAGATGATGACGATCTTGACTCCCTCAAGTTGGACCACCTTTCTTGATTGTGTTGGCTCGATGAAGACTAGATGATTGCTCCCCATAGTCCACTATGGGTGAGCCACTCTTTGGCACATCTTCACAAGTCCATTGACACCACAATGGATGGCAAGATTCAAGCACTTTATCTCTTCATGATGCTCCACTTGAACTTGCACACGACAATCTTGATGACGATCACCACTTGATGTTATCCTTTCCATGGGTTGTATGATATCTTCCTCTTGATGCAAGCCCATGGACACGTACCTAACCCCACATAGAACTCTCACATAGACCATGGGTTAGTACACAAAGTGCAATGGACAATGGTTACCATACCATGCGATCACTTGATCCCTCTCGGTACATCTTCTACGCTTTGTGAGTTGATCAACTTGATTCACTCTTGACGTAGTCTTGATCAACCTTGAATCTTTCCAACTCTCTTCATTTGGATGAAGTCTTGAAGGTAAACATGAATGATCACACAATCTTCTTCTTCAAGACATGCTTGCAATAAGCTCAACACTCACATGACCAATCTTTGGATAATTCCTTAATAGCACCTTGGTCAACTCATAAACTCCTTGAAACCAACACATGGACTTCAAGAAAATCCTATGGACAAATCCTTCAAATATAACTCAAGACAACCATTAGTCCATAGAGATTGTCATCAATTACCAAAACCAAACATGGGGGCACCACATGTTCTTTCAATCTCCCCCATTTTGGTAAGTGATGACAATCACTTTCAAGAGAGTTTATATAAGGAATTATGCATCACCATGCAATGCAACAACCAATAGTGCATGCGAATGAGATGCAGATGCTAAGGAACAAAACCAAATCAAGAGGATATAACTCTCTAAACTTCTCCACAAAACTCTTTGAAACTTCTCCCCCATTGGCATCGATTGCCAAAATGGGCGAAAAATCTAAGAAGGCCAATATAAATTGTGGTCCTCCTTAAATTGTGTATTTCTCAAGAAGAGAGTGGAATGGAATACACATACCCAAAGGTAAATACTTTGAGGAACACAAACTATATTGAGGCACAAAGATTGCTAAAGAATGATATGCCACAAAGACATAACAAAGAGAGACACAAGCAATGAAGCAGTCAAAATATACCAATTGAAGCAAGCAATCAAAGGATATGAACTGAAGCAACTAGACCAAAGATCCTATGAGCCACAAGAATAAGAATATTTGTAGACCATGGATATGAGTAGAGGAGTGTTCTAAAGAACCTAGAGAAGCTCCCCATGATTTGTGCACAAATAAGAATATTTGTATTGGATACAAAGTGCACAAAATAGGATCATAGCTCCCCCAAAATCAATAGAAACTCACAATCAGTGCAAGTGAGCATATAGGAAACAAAGCCTAGTACTTGCAACAAGCACATGGTTGAGCAACATGTAAAAGAGGCAACTTAAGAATAGGCTCAACCAAAATGATGTGTGTGAGTCATGACAAAGCACTTGAGAAGACTAATATAAGGATGAGCATTAAGCATCAACATAGTCTTGGGTAAATGAGATACACGGTGCATGACATGTCCTCCCCACACACACCAAGCAAAAGGGTTCACAAGCACACTAAAAATGTAAAAAGAATAACCAACACTTGTGACAACCCATGGTGAAGATAGAAGATGAAAGCCTCATCAAGACGAGGGATACCAAAATGGCAAAAGCCTCATAGAGATAAGCATGAGGAAAATAATCTTCACCACACAAGAGTGCATCAAGATGCAACGAGATAAGACACACACTCAAGGCAAAATCTTTCATGGAGCCACCAAACAAAAAAAGAGAAAGACAAGGTGGATGTGAAAGAAAGGATATCATCTAGATATGCAACTTCTCTCAAGTGTATAAGATTCTAGGTAAACGAAATCATGATGATATATAGCTACAAAGAAGGATGTATACCAGGAATAGTTACAACACGAAGGAACAAGATATCCAAAAGGAAGTCATAGATATACCACTAAAAAATTTGCTTGGAAGCATAGCACATGGATATATATGGTCTTATTGTATATAAATGAATTCCCACCACACAACCATCAAAGACATCACAACTAGCAATAAGAGATCATTGTTGGATGCTTTGAGAAAGGAAACAAATATAACAAGAAAGAATGAATAACATGCCATGATACAACCTACACACGGTTGATGCAATAAATGTGTGCATGTAGTAGATGATGATACTTGTTACCGAGATAGCATTGGAAGGATGTAGTAGAAACCAATTGAAGGTAGAAAGTAGTTCATTGATCATCCTAGATTGACTCCAATAAGCACATGGTGACAACACCTTCCTTTTGAATGAGCCGAGTATCCAATGCATCTCCAATTGTTCCTAGAACAACAACACAAACAAAATGGTACCCAAACTCATTGGGACCAAAGGGTTAGAAACATCAATACATGGGACAATCTCCACATAAATATGTGCAAATCGATATGAAAATGAATTTCATACACATCTCATCCGATTCTAGACTTGGTGGAGATTCCCCTATATATTGGGTCAAAGAAAGAAAGCATGCCAAGGAAACTACATGAAGTTAATATGCATGCTTAATACTTTCAAGAACCGATACAAAAAAAGGAAATACCAAGTGAAAAGGATACCAAATGGAGAAATCATCACTTGGAAGATATCAAAGATACATCAAGGAATGAGATATCCATTGGAGCACACAAAATTATATCAAACTCCCAAAAGAGAGGATCGTTCCAAACAAACCAAGCTCTCTACAAAGTTTCATGATGGAACAAGTACCAAAAAGAAACGGCTTGCCATCCACCAACACACACCTAAAATGGATCACAAGATTAGTGTTTTATAGAGAATAGGATAGCTCCCCCACGAGTTGTGCATTATAGAGAATTTCAATTGAATACAAAATGCACAAGGTAGGATCACCACTTTCACTATATCAAGAAAACACTAGACAAGATCATGAAAACAACAAGATCCTCAAGTGGCACGGAAGGCAATGGGAGTTGACACAAACTTGGCAAGAGATAAGGCAAAAAAAAGCAAACGCCAACGTGAAGATGATCAATAATTTCTACCACACATAAGTGAGTACCAATTGTCAAAAGACAAGAAGTATTTGGAAGTAATTCCCGGTGGTAGATAGCAAGGATATCCGACATCATCTTCACACCAAACACAAGCAAATTGCAACTTGTAGAGCTAACAAGCCACCTAGGAACAAGATAATTTACAATATCAATTCTAGGTGACAATATCTCAAATGTACACATTTTCTAGGCTTGTAGTATGCACATAGCATATTACTCCCCCATAATGTGATACCAATAAAAACTTAACAAGAGGGAATAAGAGGATCCAACAAGAGATGATTAATGGACTATTTAGAATTTTAATTTCTCATGAGAAGACATACCACATAGTGACTAGATACTCTTGTAATATCAATACTAGATGGTATTCCTCATGTACACACATTTATAAGATTGTGAGGTGCACAAAGCACATCACTCCCCCATAATGGGATATTCCATTAATCTCTCACAAGAGCCAACTAAGAAACAAACAAGATGCACAAAGTCTCAACGCACGACACACACATACATGATGTGCAAACCAACATACACATACTTGATTACTCAAGTTAAGCAAATTGGAAATACATCATATACAAACACATGCAATGTACAAAACCACAACATGCTTAGGGGCAAGTAACTATCAATGTAAACAATTTAAGTACGAGTTACCGCAAGGAGGAACATTGGATATAACATAGAAACTTGATAACCCAATTGACTTGGCTTGAGACAATAAGAATGATGAAGTCCCCTTAATTCTTCATAATGTAGCCAAGTCTCCAATGCCCTCCACCAACACCTATTGATCAAGTTTGAGCTTGTTGGTCCCTAACCAAGTTGGGTCCTAAGAGGTTAGTCACAATAGTCTTGGCAACCCAAATGGTTCTTTTCTTGACACCACTTTGAGTACCAACAAACTTGGCAAACACATTGCTAACCTTATCCTTCCCAAGAGAATAGATATTATCAATAATAATTGGGTTGGATAAGTTACCACTAGTGCATGAAGAAGCGACGTGACCTTTCTCACGACATAAGTAGCAACGTCTACTCTTCACTTTCTTCTCACTTGATTTCTCAACCTGAGAAGCATTAGCTTGAGTATTCTTGGGAAGAGGCATTTCTTCAACTTGTGATTGAGCATGAGATTGAACTGGTGGCTGCTTCCCTTGTTGCTTGTCACTAATGGCCTTCTTCTTCAATGGGCAAGATCTCACATGATGCCCTTCAATTTTGCACTTGAAGCAAACAATATTGGCCGAATTCTTGACTTGTTCTTGGCCCTTCTTCTTGTTCAACTTGGACTTCTTCTTCTTTTTGGAGTTGAATCCAAGTCCACCTTTGTCATTGGGGGATTTTTGCACACTCAAGATATTGTTGAGTGTGGATTTCCCTTCATGACTCTTTTCTAAGTCTTTCTGCAAAGAAGTGACTTGGGCCTTGAGCTCTTTGATTTCCTCTACATGGTTAGTCTCAACACAAGTACTAGAGGAAGTATAAGCTTAAACATTAGAGCAACAAGGCAAGGAAAGCAATTCATCACAAGATGTAGCAATGTTATGCATAGACGAATTACGAGGACTAGCACAAGGCAATATAGCATTTTGACTAAAAGTAGTGCTAATATCCACATGAGGCTCACTATATGTTACCTTAGCAATCATAGCCTCATGAGCTATTTTTAGCACATTATGGGATACAAGAAGATCATCATGAGAGCTAGAAAGCTTTTCATGACTTTGTTCCAATTTCCCATACTTGCTAGATAACAACTCAAGTTGAGCCCTTAGCTCAACATTCTCCTTTCAGATGGATGCTTCACAAGAAATAGAGTTAGTAGCATAAGCATCATCATTAACAACAAGAGGAGAAGGCAACTTGGAAAGCTCTTTTAAATAAGAAGCTTCAAGTTGAGCATGAGACTCGGTGAGTTTGATGAGCTCACCCTTGATGACCCTTGAGCCAATTTGAGGTGCTCAAAATCCTCAAGGAGCCTAGCATGAGCAACTTCAAGCTTAGAATTTTTAGTTTCAAAAACATTGGCCACCTCAAGAGCTCTATCATTAGATTCCTTCACTCTAGATAATTCTAGAGCAAAAGTCTCCTCAAGAGATTCCTTGGTGGTTTGTTCAAGTTCAAGAGCTTGTGAGAGGTCCGCAATCTCATTAGCGTAATCCCGCTCATTACCTTCCATTTTATCAATGGTGACCTCATGCTCCTCAAGACGAGATTCCAACTCATCAATATATTTCTTGCTCTCAATAGCAATCGACATGATTTCCATGAAGTTGGAACGATCAATTTTATTCTTAAGAAGATCTTTAAAAATCATTTCCCCCTTAATTTTTAAGGAGGAAACATCATCATTCTCTTCATCATAATCGACATCATCATCACTCTTGCCATCATCAATATCATCACAAGATATATTGGGATTCAAAGTGGGAGATACCTTTGAAGCCTTGGCCATAAGGCAAAAATAAATAGATGATGATGTAGGATCCCTTGAAGCACCATTCAAGACCACATCTTGTTCCATGGAGTGTTGGGTTTCCTCTACATTGTTAGCACAACAACTCGAGGAAATACATGCATTTTTATCATGGCAACAAGATATAGCAAGCATATCATCATGAGATTTACTCAAGCAATTTCTACATGATATTCAAGAACTATCAACACAAGCATGTGAAACATTTGGAGTGCTCGAAGTGCTAAAGTCCAAAGATGAAGCATTGCAATAAAAAAATGATGAAGGATTATCAACAATAAGCCCACTATCATCATTACAATGAACACCACTACTCACCATGTCATTACCTTGTGGCAAACCACATGTAGGTGAAGTAGAAGAAGTTGAGAACACAACACGGCCGGAGGTGGAGGGAGAACGATCATCCTTAGAAATCTTGGACACACCATATTATCTTGAAGCTTTGTCCACAACTCATGAGCATCCCGGAACGACATGAGTTGAAATATAAATACATTGCTCAAAGCATCGGAAAGAACATTAGAAGCTTGAGCATTGAGATAAGAGTTTTTCTCATCCTCTAAAGATAATCTTTGGGGATCCTTTGGAGGAGAAAAACCCATATCTACAATTAGCTCTAAATTTGGGTCCATGACCATAAAGAGATTAAGCATGCGAATTACCCAAACATCAAAATTTGTGCCATCGAAACTAAGAGTGTCGGAGAAACCTAATCCCCTAGTCGACATCTTTACTCTCTAGGCGGTTAAGCCCAACAAAGAGAGATGAGGCTCTGATACCAATTGAAAGATTGTGGATGTCGCCTAGAGGGGGGTGGGGGGTGAATAGGCGTTTTAAAATAATTACGGTAGAGGCTTGAACAAATGCGGCATAAACCTAATGGTTAATTTGTCAAGCACAAAACCTACAACAACTAGGCTCACCTATGTGCACCAACAACTTATTCTAAGCAAGATAAACAACTATGTGATAGCAAGATATATGACAAAGAACAATATGGCTATCATAAAATAAAGTGCATAAGTAAAGGGGTCGGGTAAGAGATAATCGAGGCACTCAGAGACGATGATGTATCCCAAAGTTCACACCCTTGCGTATGCAAATCTCCGTTTGGAGCGGTGTGGAGGCACAATGCTCCCCAAGAAGCCACTAGGGCCATCGTAATCTCCTCACGCCCTCGCACAATGCAAGATGCCGTGATTCCACTAAGGGACCATTGAGGGCGGTCACCGAACCCGTACAAATGGCAACACTTGGGGGCGGTCACCTAACCCGTACACTTTGGCAACCCTTGGGGGCGGTCACTGGTACCCGTCAAATTGCTCGGGGCGATCTCCACAACCTAATTGGAGACCCCGATGCTTTCCCGAAGCTTTACACCACAATGATTGAGCTCCGAACAACACCAACCATCTAGGGCACCAAGGCACCCAAGAGGAACAAGCTCTAGGGTGTCCAAACACCCAAGAGAAACAAGCTCAAGGGTACCAAGCGCCCAAGAGTATTAAGCTTCTCAACTTGTAACTTCCACGTATCACGTGGAGAACTCAAACCAATGCACCAAATGAAATGGCAAGGGCACACGGAGTGCCCAGGTCCTTCTCTCCCATATCCCACCAAAGCAACTAATGCTAGGGAGGAAAATGAGAGGAAGAATGAAAGAAGAACACGAAGAACTCCAAGATGTAGATCCAAGGGGTTACCCTCATTTAGAGGAGAAAGTGATTGGTGGAAACGTGGATCTAGATCTCCTCTCTCTTTTCCCTCAAGAACTAGCAAGAATCATTGGAGGGATTGAGAGTTAGCAAGCTCGAAGAAGGTTAACAATGGGGGAAGAACAATAGCTTAAGAGATAAGGTTGAATGGGGAAGAAGACCTCCTTTTATAGGTGGGGAAAAATCCAACCATTATGCTCACAACTGTAAGTGCATCTAGTGCCCCTTAGTGATTTTGGTGTACTGAAGACTTATAGCTTAAGAGACTGATGAGTTTGTGAGTGTACACAGGTCTATAAGTCTCTGAGGAGTTTGATATTTACAGAGAAAGTCGACCCCTAAAAATGAAGTCCTTCAACTGAAGACTTTGGATTTCTGAAGACTTTCTGAAGACTTTGAAAGTGAAGAAGTTGGTGTGACCTTCAAGACTTGGTAATCATTCGAGGAGTATGAAGCGTGAAGACTCTTGTTTTCATAGTTTCATTTTCTCTTTCTTGAGTCATAGGAAACACCATACTGTTAAAGGGGGTCGAGGAAATACTAAGGAAAAATTTCCATGTGATGCTCAACTCAAAATCCTACACCTACCAATCCTTTCGAGTGAAGCCATTGAAAATCTCGTATAGTTCAGTCATATTCTTCAGTGACAAAGACGAAGTTCTTCTGGTCTCTAAGGAATTTGTTCTGACTGAGGAGTTAGGAATTCGCCAGTGCGGATTGCCTACAAAGTGAGGAACATGATAGCCCTGAGGAATTTGAGACTCAAAATTTCGACCGTTGCTGTGCTACGCGCCAGCTGTCCCAAAATATCTACCCACATGATGGTCATATCAGACAAGGGCATTTATGTCTTATCATGTCGGGCTGCTCCCTAGGCTATAAATAGCCGCCCCCCTACAACCACTAGTTGGTTGGCTGCTCCGAGAGAAACTGACACTTGTCATTTGAGAGCAACCCATCCTCCGAGGACTTTGAGTGAAAATCATCAAGTGAGGAAATCCCAAACCCAAACCTACAAAACCAAAGTGATTGAGCTTCACTGAAGAGATTGATCCTACGTGGATCCGACGCTTGTTTCCTTTGAAGACTGTGCTTCTTCCAGACGGTTAGGTGTCAAGGTCTAGAGCATCCAAGAGGAAATGTGGATCGCCGAGTGACCGAGTTTGTGAAGGTTCGGAAGTCACCTAAGACTTACCACGAGTGATTGCGCGAGGTCTGTGTGACTTTAGCTCAAGGAGAATATGGTGAGGACTATGTGTCCGGGACTGGGTGTCCTCGAGTTTAAATACTCAGCTGCTCCAACCAGATGTACAACTGAGACAGCAGTTGGAATTGGTCTACCAAATCATTATCTTCACCAAGCCTACTGGTTCTATTTCTTCAACTCTTTCATTTCCTCATCTCTGTTGTTGTGTGCTTGTTCATATCTGTTTGAAGACTATTGACTGAAGACTTTCTAAATTTCCTCAGTTCAATTTCTTCAGTCTGTCCATCTTCATCTTGTGTTATCCTGTGTTTATGCTTTCTGTACTCTGTGCTTGTCTTCATTTCATCATGATGACTATGCGTGTGTTCTGCTATATTTACTTTTGAGTACTTATTTCACTGCAAGTATTTCTTCATTAAGGAATTTCCTCACCAGCGATTTTTATGAATTCTTCACTGAGGAATTTGCTGGTGAGGAAATTCCTAAATGAAGAACTACTTGCAGCGGAATAAGTACTTAGAAAGGAACACAAAGGAACATAGACATAGTCATCATGATGAACTGAGGAAATTGAGAAAGTCTTAAATCAAAGTCTTCAAACAGATATGAACAGGCGTACAACAACATACATGAGGAATTTAAAGAGTTGAGGAAATAGAACCATTAAGCTCGGTGAAGACAATGATTTGGTAGACCAGTTCCAACTGCTGTCTCAGTTGTACATCTGGTTGGAGCGGCTGAGTATTTAAACTCGAGGACACCCAGTCCCGGACACACAGTCCTCACCGTATTCTCCTTGAGCTAAGGTCACACAGACCTCACCCAATCACTCGTGGTAAGTCTTCAGGTGACTTCCGAACCTTCACAAACTCAGTCACTCGGCGATCCACAATTTCTCTTGGATGCTCTAGACCTTGACGCCTAACCGTCTGGAAGAAGCACAGTCTTCAAAGGAAACAAGTGTCGGATCCACGCAGGATCAATCTCTTCAGTGATGCTCAATCACTTGGGGTTTTGTAGGTTTGGGTTTGGGATTTCCTCACTTGATGATTTTCACTCAAAGTCCTCGGAGGATGGGTTTCTCTCAAATGACAAGTGTCAGTTTCTCAAGAAGCAGCCAAACAACTAGTGGTTGTAGGGGGCGGCTATTTATAGCCTAGGGAGCAGCCCGACATGATAAGACATAAATGCCCTTGTCTGATATGACCGTTTGGTGGGTAGATATTTTGGGACAGCTGGTGCGTAGCACAACAATGGTCGGAATATTTGGGTTCGAATTCCTCAGGGCTATCATGTTCCTCACTTGGTAGGCAATCCGCACTAGCGAATTCCTAACTCTTTAGTCAGAACAAATTCCTTAGAGGTCATAAGAACTTCGTCTCTGTCACTGAAGAATATGACTAAACTATACGAGATTTTCAATGGCTTCACTCGAAAGGATTGGTAGGTGTAGGATTTGAGTTGAGCATAACATGGAAATTTTTCCTTAGTATTTCCTCGACCCCGTTTAACAGTATGGTGTTTCCTATGACTCAAGAAAGAGAAAATGAAACTATGAAAACAAAAGTCTTCACGCTTCATGTTCCTCGAATGATTACCAAATCTTAAGGTCACACCAATTTCTTCACTTTCAAAGTCTTCAGAAAGTCTTCAGAAATCCAAAGTCTTCAGTTGAAGAACTTCATTTTTAGGGGTCGACTTTCTCTGTAAATATCAAATTCCCCATAGACTTATAGACCTGTGTACACTCACAAATGCATCAGTCTCTTAAGCTATAAGTCTTCAATACACCAAAATCACTAAGGGGCACTAGATGCACTTACAATCTCCCCCTTTTTGGTGATTGATGACAATATAGGTTAAGTTTTCAATGGGGATAATAATATGAAGTGTAAAAACTAATATGGAGGAATTTGATTGCAAGATATAGAAGAACTCCCCCTAAAGATGTGTATCGTGAGGAATTTGCTTTTGAAGCAATGCACACTTGAAGAGTATAATCATGGAGATCTCCCCCTATATCTTGTAATTCATACACGCATTTGACATATAATATAAGGAATTTGAAATGCATGATGAAATATGGTGATTGATGTAATTCAGCATGTGTGCATTAACATTAATGAGGAATAAGCATGCAGAAGAACACAACAAAAGTATCAAGCCACCATAGAGTTTAAGATTACAACTCGATCCAGCAAAGTCATCAGAAGAACGAGAGTTGTAACTTAGCAAAAAATTGCCCATATATATAGACCCGCTTGAAGACTAACTCAAATTTCTCCCCCTTTGTCATTGAATGACCAAAAAGGTTGAAACTGAGGACTAACGCCCCTGAAGAATTTCATGATGATGTCAGGGTCTTGAGTCATTGTAGGGCCTGCTGCAGTGTCGTCCAAATCTTCATGCTCGTCCGTGGCGTGTGATGAAGAATATGAGCTGGCCACCAAGGAAGGAACCTTGACCTTCTTGTATTTCTTCGGTGGAGGTGCAAACCACTCAAAGTCTTCCTTGAGCCCATTTGCTTCAAATCTTCTTCGCCATATAGATGTGACAGTATAGCCCAGGTGCGATCAAACACTTCATGGAGGTAGTAGTGGTTTTTCTTCACTGCATTGTGTGTAGAAGTAATGTTGTGAAGAATAGAACCAAACTGACGCTTGACCCATTTGTGGTTTCGATCGATCTTCTAGTGAAGACTTATAAGCAGTTCACGGTCAGTCATCACACGGGGAGCAGTAGCTTGAGGACTTGACTTTGGAGCATTGGCAGTAGAATCATGTGTGGTAGAGTCATCATTGGTGGAATAGGATGCAGCTTTGCGGAATTGACCATCCAATGGACGAGTACCTTCATCGATCACAGCTGGTGACTTGCCATTCTCATCAGATGAGGAAATGGTCCGCTTGAGGACTTCAATTGGGGGCAAGTAGCTGCCATTGTTAAGATTGTCAGCCTTATAGTTGAGTGAAGTCCTTGATGTGAGGAATCTCATGATCCATGGTGCATAAGGCTTCAGCTCAAATGGTGAAAGTGCAACATTCGCAAGAGTCCTCATGAAGAAATCATGGTAATTGATAGGAATACCATGCATGATGTTGAAGAGCATATTCTTCATCATCCCCACAATTTCTTCATTTGAAGAATCATGTCCTTTGATTGGGCTGATAGTCTTCGTCAGAATGCGGTATATGGTTCTGGGCACACAGAGCAAATCCTTCACGAGGAATTTTGTCCTGTGAATTTGTCCTGGCTTCAGCGGCTTCATGAGCACTTGCATATAGTGATCTGTAAGTTCAGGTTCATCATACAGACAGCGAGCGCCTTCTGGTGGAGGACTGATTGTCAAGGCACGAAGCAATTCAGAGGCTGGTGCCTTGTAGTGAGTGTTTTCAGTCATCCAGTCCAACACCCAAGAGTTGACGTCAGCTGTGTTGCCTGTGATGTGCAAAGTTGCGTAGAACTAAAGAATTAGCTCTTCATTCCAATCAACGATGTCAGTGCAGAAATTTAGCAAGCCTGCATCGTGAAGCAGACTCAGAACCGGTGTGAAGCATGGCATAGATTCCATGTCCACGTGAGGAATGTGCTCATGATCGAAGATTTTGTCCTTGTCAAAAAGAATTGAGGAATAGAAGTTTGCCTGGCTGGCAGTCCAGAAACGCTTCCTTCTAAGACGAGCATTGTCATAGGGGTTAAATTCAGTGAAGAATACGTGCTCGCCGAAGAAATCATCAGCCTAGAATTTTGGCTTCTTGGAGAAGGGATTCTTTGGCTTTGGCTGAGGAGTGTCAGTGATTTGCAGTATCACCTCAGGAATCACAATCTCAGTTTCCTCATGCTGAGGAATTTCAGTTTCTTCTGCAGTTGCAGCCTGAGCCATTTCTTCTTCATTTTGATTTTCATCAACGCTAGTGGCTGGAATTGCCTCATTGATGAATGATAGTTGCACGAGGTTCATCAGATTCGACTCGTACTTTTGTAGAAGTTGGAGACTGAGGAACAGCTTGGAGAGGAGTGAACAATGGAGAATTGGGATGCTGACTTTCCCAGAAGTCATCATTCAACACAGTAGTGGTACACCCAATGTCCACATCCTCATCTTCAAGTTCTTCAACACCTGCCTCTTCAGCAGTAAACTGAGGCATAGGTGAGGAAATGACTGGGGTTGAAGGTATTGCATCCACTTCAATTTCTTCGTCCAACTGCACCGTAGAAGCAGCAGATGGAGTTTCTTCATCAGATTCCTCGGGAATCTCATATTCTTCACCAAAAGGAACAAGGTCCTTTGATGGCACTGATGAGACAGGAATGACATCAATTGGGTTGTCAATTGAACTGATCAACGTCTTCATCTTCTTCGAAGCTGAAGAATTTGAAGAAGTTGATGCCTTCCTCTTTTTCATCGCTGCATGTTCTGCAGCCTTTGTCTTCTTCATATCTGATGCAGATGGAAGGATTGGAGTTGGTGTAGGTGCAGGAGGTGCATTTTCTTCAGGCGCAACTATTGCAGTTGCCCTGACTTATTCATTTTCCTCAGGCACATCACTAGTGGATGCCCTGTCAATATCATCAGCAGCTGGAATGGAGTCATCAACCCTGGTATTCTCACTTTCTTCAGCAGCCATACTGACATCAGAAGTGCTGGCATGTTCCTCAGTGTGCTGGGCAGATTCTTCAGCTTGAGGAATTTCAACCTGCACTGGAGCAGTGGCAGTTGAAGAGAAAGTCTTCGTCAGATTGATGAACTGAACCTTTGCTCCCTTCCAATCAGCATGATACCGATCGAATTCATCACTCAAATTCTTGATCTTAGATTGCACAACAATGAGTTGTTCTGGAGTGAGAGTGAGGACATTGTCCTTGAGGAAGTGCTGTTTCTTGTATTGCGCTTTCTTCAGCCTTCTTCCTTCTTGATACTTCCACTTCTGTTCTTCAATGAAGTGGGTCAAAACATGACTTTGACCAGGAGTGAGGTTCATCTCCGGCAAAGGTGTAGTGGGGTCCTTGTGCCATAAGTCATTGAAGTCAAGGATCAACTTGTGATTCAGAAGTAGTGGCACATTGCTGGCTTTGGCTCTAGCGGCCTTGGCTTTCCTATCCCTGATGATTTCAACAAGTTCTTCATCATCAGCCTCATCATAATCAGAGGGGATTTGGAAGGCAACCTGCTTCTTGTGAGGACTTGGCGAAGGCCTCGTCCTGCAGTGGCCTTTTTCTTCAGCAGGGATGGTCCGACTGAGGAACTTGGTGCAGCATTGGAGCTAGCAGATGCTCCTGAGGCAATGGAGATGCCTTGAGTCCTTTGGCACATGGCAAGATGCACAGGTGCCGAAGATTTTGTAGGAGCAGCCGAATACTTTGTCGAAGGTACTGAGGACTTTGGAGGAGGAGGAGCAGACTGAGGAATTTGCCGTGAGGGCTTTGAAGATGCTGGCCGTGAGGGCATTTCTGAGGAGCTTGGCCGTGAGGGCATTGAAGGAGAAGCACTGGATTTGTGGGCAGGCTTCTTTGGCATAGCCTTCCTGGGCTTACTACCAGAGGCCTCGGCAGTGTTAGTAGCTGCAGCAGAATCTTCATTGAATTTCCTCACTGCCTCTTTTGCTTGTTTGGCTAGTTTGGCCTGGCGCCTAGCCCATTCAGCAGCATAGTCCTCACTGCGCTTGAGGCTGGTGGGATCTGCCAGTTGTCCAGGCCTCAATGGAGGTCTTGAGCATGGAGGGTTGAGCGCGAATTTCTTCATGTACTTGGGAGTAACATATTTGTACTCCCTCCATTCTCGTGCCCATCTCCTCTCAATTTGTTGTATGCGCACTTTGCGCTGATTCTTGTCCTCCTTGCCAAACTTGGCCTCATCTGGAGTGCAATATCCAGCATATATATCCTCAGGGATTTCAAACGTTGTGTTGACCTCAGGCCTTTTTCCTCCCTTCTGTGGCTTCTTGACATCAGCCATTTTCTTCAGCTGAGGATTAACAACTGAAGTTTCTGAAGATGTATGCAACTTTTCTTCGAGGAACGCTGCAAATGAGTTAAGTTGATGAGAACCTAGTGATTCAACAGCGGACATTTGTACCTATGAACAGAGTATAGTTGCGAGGAATGTGGAGAGGTCATATGCGTTCTTAGAAGATTTTCAAAAAGAGAATAGGTTTGAGGAATTTGACCGATGAGTCTTGAAGAATTTCACTAAGCATTCTTTATCTTAGGTTCCAGAGTTGTACAGATTTGGAAATCCACACAATTGAGGAATCTTGAAGAAAATCATTGCTTAGAGAAACGAATCAAGAACAGATAATATGTGAGGTGTTTAGTGTGTGAAGATTTGAAGAATAAACACCTTTGAAGATTTTTAGGAAAACACATCAATGAAAGTGGGCAATAAAAGTAACTTTTAATTACCCGAAGTGAAGAACACGACGAACTGGGAAGTGTTGTGGTGAAGTTCGTCCGTTCAGATCTTCCACGCCCTAACTCGGCAGAGGAAGACGGCTACGGCGGCATCGGAGTGAAGAAATCCACAACCGGCGCGAGTACGACGGCGACAAGGTCGAGGCAGTGAAGCTCTTCCTCACCGGCGATGATGAAGTAGCGGCGGTGCTAGGGTTTGGGAAGCTCGAGCGAGAGAGAGGTCGAGCAGAGTAAAAGTGAAGTGAGGACAAGACATGGGTATTTATAGCTGCAATGAATAACTGTGCGCCCGAGGATTTTGGATGAACGTGTCCCTGGCTCTTCTCATTCACGTGACATGTGTCACCCACGTACTGTGAGGTGGCTATCGTGTAGGATCTTGGGTGAATAGATAAGTATTTGTCGTGAGAAGCGGAACGGTTTGAGCGGCAAAGCCGAAAATTTAGATAAGATAAGTTTTAAGTTACCGTTTGCAATTTCTTCACCAGTCAAGGACACAGTGAAGATTTTGAACGAATTTCAAATCAGAACGCACATGAAGAATTTGTGAATAGACTGGGTTGATTTTAGCATAGAGGGGGAAGGGTCCGATCACATTCACTTAGCGAAAAAAGTCAGGTTGAAGAATTAGCAATAAGTTAATGTTGTAGAGGACATA